>NC_053425.1:7801259-8411773 GCF_007990345.1 Gossypium hirsutum
GTGCATAGTTTCATTTTTTTTATATGCTATGTTTAATTATTTCTTTTATATGTTATTTTATGATATATATTGTTGTATAATTTTTGCATGTATTATGTTTTTCTTTTAGTTTACTCATATTTTTATTTGTTTATTATCTTATATTTACCCTAGTATGATTTTTTTTCATTAAACGTATGTTCATGTTATTTAGTTTTGTCTTAATGATATTATTTATGTTTGTATGGAAATGTTAGAATATTTTGTACATCTATGCTTCATGATGCATTAATATGTCATCCTAAAACGTCATTTAAAATAATATTCCAAGGTTTTTTTTTTAAAAAATAAAAGGCAATGCTTGATGTTTGGAAACTTCGAGAAAGGTAGTGCCCTAACTTACTGGGTTGCGACTTTTCTCGTTGAATTCGAATAGTCAAGCACCCTTCTAAGTGATTTTGAGTTTTCAAAACTTAAACAATTATTTCGAGATTTCAAAACATAGTGTCCTAACTTACTGGATATGGCATTTTGTTGTTTCGAGATAGAAATTTTCGAAAGACGAGCTTAGTTTTGAAGGTTTTAAAATGTTGCGTCCTAACTTACTGGATGTGATGTTTTGACTCGTTTGAAATAAGTGAGCCTTAATTTTCAAAATTGAGACATTCTAATTAAAAGAGGTTTGCATCTTAAAACTTTCAAATTTCTGACATTAAAGACACTTGATAATCAATTAGGTACCAATTTTTGGGCGTTACGAGGGTGCTAACCCTTCCTCGTACGTAACCTACTCCCGAATCTGTTTTCTCGACTTTCGTAGACCAAAATTAATGTTTTAAAACAAAATATTTTATAAGGTGATCCAATCACACCTAAAAAGATTGGTGCCGACTCCCGTTTTTGTTTTTCTTAAAGTCGATTCCCATTTTCCAAAACTTGATAAAAAATGGTTTCGACAACTTGGCGACTCCAGTGGGGACTAATAAGAGAGTCAAGCCGTGTAATTGATTATCTCTTGTCTTAATGTCGGAAATTAAAAATTTTAAAATTTAATCCTCTTTGCATTACATGTGTTTGTATTATTGCATGTGTTGCTATATTCTGATACGCATTGCATTTGCATGACCGTTGTGGTCACACCCTTAAGGGGAGTGAGAAGCTACACCTTCGTGAGGTTTCCACCTCCGTGCAGGATAGTGGATCACTTTCGGGATACATCCGTACTTATGGTTTCGTGAGATTTTCATCTCCGTGTAGCCATAGGGAAATGAATTCCCCTGAACTGAACTCGATTCAAATGAGCCTATAATGGGTGAGGATCGAGGAATCTGCTGGTTCGGGTACCTCAAACTTTAGAAACAAACCACATATAGAAAAACCGTAAGAGCTCAATATAGATAGAATTATACTTAGGTTATCTTTATGTTTATTAATATCATATGATACTGACTATTTTCTTTCTTTTGTGCATGTCATTTTGCATTTAAAATATATCGATTCACGATCAGTTTCTAAGTTAGAAAATTTTATTATGGAGAACGGACTTCTTGATAAAATGGAGGATAATGCTAACGTCCATAAATGGTCAAAGGAAACGCTGAAGGATACACATCAGAATTATGGGGTTACACTCGCATCAGCGTGGCGCAAAATAATCTCCAGGAGTTAAAGGAAATCTGAGGTCAATGGAGTAATGAAGCCAAGCAGTTGTTCTACAATAACTAAGGGGACTTGCAATATTTGCTTGACAGGAGGATAGATGAGCATTTCAAAGTGAGTGTGGGAGTGTTGATGGACACTTCTACCATTATAGCATTTCTCTTTCATATGAAGACGGTTGCCATGTGGATGGTAAGGGTATTGGAAGGAAAGTGATTGATAAAGTGCATGAGACCTACAAAAATGAGTTGGATGGAAAGAATTTTGCCTATGATGGTAAAAAGCTCGTTTAATATAGGACCGCTACCAAACAACAAGCTTGAGTTTACTGTTGTACTTATCAGAAACAATGGAAATGCAAGCCCCGATGGCCTGGATAGCTCAAGTAAGCGTGAAAGAAAGCGATTAAAGAAGACCGTATCATACAAAGACCTTTAGAGATTAGCGATACTGCGAAGGTACCGAGGCAGGATGCTCTGCGTGGGTAGAAATTTGAAAGCTCTCAAGAAACATTGAGGATATAGAATATTATTTTAAGGTAGCACACTGCAGAACGGGATACCTACCTGTTCATTAATCTATCTCAAAATAATCAGAACAACTTCACAGGTATTGGAGGAGGTGCCCTTAGCTGCACGGATTACCCCACAGATGAGGTCGTAGCTCAAACTCAGGAGGCAGCTGATTATCTACAGACATTGGCGGCACTAGCTGACATATTGAGCACCAATATGAGCTACAATCTGATCGTGGCCAAGAGTTTGTTTTGTTGTTAAAACTTTAGGCATTAGGGCTAAAGCGTATTTGTAATCCATTTATATGTAAAGATATTATTTTTCTAAATAAAGTTTTCTAAATGAGATTGAATCGAGATCGATACCTTTTGCATTCATTTACATCTTATAGTATTTCATTGCATCATTTACATTCAAAATTATAAAAAGACCCTAATTAGTTAAAGTTATTAAAAAGAGTAAGAAAGAGAGAGAGAGAGAGAGAGAGAGAGAGAAGAGGGTCACGGCTGAGTGAAAAAGAAGCTGAATGGGAATTAACGACGTTCCCTTACATATCCCCGACTTTTTTGTTAGGAGGGATAGCTTACCCGGAGAAGGGGGTGTTTGGAAATGAAAATTATCCCATCAATGTCATACATGAGAAAGGGACTGAACAAAGAAACCTTGAGGGCATTCGCCCTTACGAACCGGGAAGTTCTTTAAACAATTGGACTGCAGAAGAACTTCTTGTAATATTTAGGAATTTTACGGAGTAATATTCAGAACACTCTTGTTGCTCTAAAGCCTAGGAGTAATGAGATTTCTTTTGAGAAGTGGACTCATGTTCAGACATTTTTATTTTCAATAAAACATACTTTTTATTATTTATCCGAGTAAATATTCTTTCATTCTGATTCTTTTGACCTTTGACATTCTTTATAAATTTTCGTTTCATGTAAATAGTCATTCTTGAATTCATTTATTCCTTATATATTCTTTTGTGTGCCTATCATAGATCCCTAGATATCAATGACACGGGCAACGATACTACAGATTCAGAGTTCCTTTTGAGTGCGATATGTGTTTAGAGGAATCTCAGTACTTTGAAGGGGACAGAAATTGTGACTTGTTTCTGAATTTGTTGAAAATGGTTTTTACCCCATGAAGTGGTGGTAGGAAATATAGCCTTGGAGGAAGGAAAGATTGCGAAATTGGAATTAGCTGAGAAGACAAAACAAGACCTTGTTGAAACTATTATGGGAATTTAAAAATGTGGAGTCCAAAGATGCATACAAGAGGATTTGCAATTGCCAGGATAAACATGAGGTTTTGGGGCACTGCTGGTCCACCATGGAAAGGGATCGCATCAGTTGTACAATGAATGCCAAATTTAAAGGAGTCAAGACTTATGGGGTATGTATGTTATGGGCCTGAGCTCGTCAAAAGTTTCAAGCTGATAATGACTCATCTTTGTAGATGTCAACCACTCCATTAAGAGGGGGAGATAGCTTCATATGCCAATATTACAAAGTCAAAAGTCATCTATTTCAAAAAAAAAGATTATATATAACTGCACAATGCCAAAAGTTTGCAGTCTTTTCAAAGATAATGCGCCATACCACAGTACAACAAAGGTTTCCAAAAGAAAAGAAAAAGAAGAAAAAACAAATTACAGAAGATGACTGAGACTGGTAAAAATTGGCATAAGAAACTACCGCCTACTCTCTATGCTTAAGCTGGGGCAAACACCTTCAATTCCAGTTGTTTCAAATGTTCCAACCATCATCCTTGGAATGGGTGCATTGTTTGGCTTTCCTGAGCAGTATGATGTGCCGTCAATAGCTGCGATGGTTAGCTCCAGGCCGTGGCCATTGATTTCCAGCTATGGGGCATCAGGCCGTACACAGTATCTGAAGCTTAAAATGATAGATTCTTTCTTCAAAACCAGTTTCTGACAAAGTGGATGACGGTATCATGAAGGAAGCTCTCTTAGACTTCTATACAAGTTTAGGGAAGAGGAAACCTGATCAAATCATTATTTTCAGGGATGGGGTTAGCGAGTCTCAATTCAATCAAGTTTTGATCAAGTTATTGAGGCTTGCAAGTTCCTTGACGAGAAGTGGAACCCTAAAGATTGTGGTTATTGTTGTACGAAAAACCATCATACCAAGTTTTTTTAGCAGGGATCTCCTGATAATGTGCTACATGGTACTGTCATTAACAACAAAGTATGCCATCTAAAGAACAATGATTTTTACCTTGGTACCCATGCTGGAATGATTGGAATCACGAGGTAGACCCACTATCATGTTCTCTTAGACCAGGCTGGGTTTTCGGCTGATGATCTGCATGAGTTTGTTCATTCTCTATCCTATATGTATCAAAGGAGCACCACAGCCATATTTGTTGTGGCTCCTATTTGCTACGCTCATTTGGCAACTTCACAGTTAGGGGCAATTTATGAAGATTAGGGATGCTTCAGAAACATCATCGAGTCGTGGTGAGGTGTATGCTCCGGGAGTAATCTCTGTACCTCAGCTTTCCAGGTTGAAGGATAAAGTCAGCAACTTCATTCTTGTCTGCTGAGAATCATTGAACCATCTTTTTGTAGGGTTTGACAAACAACAGCCAGAACTGCTGCTGGGGCAATCCCTTTCTCATGGGTTTATGAATCAAGATTTTTCCTCCAACCTTTGATGGATTCAAGAATTGAATACCTCTAGTAAACTTAACTTGAAAGTATTCATCCCAAGCAAATGTACCAAGAATGGATGACACAGACTTATGACAAAGAAGGTTCGTCCAAAAGAATTTCATAAAGAAAACCTTGTGCTGAAAGAGATCCTTCCCATGCAAAAGGATGCCGAATTGGGAAGGGCCATATGTTGCGAAGAGGGCTTTCTCTAGAGGTGCACTGATTTTGACAAGAAATGGATACGAAGAATTTATCTGATCCAGTGAATTCGGACTCGGTCAAGGAGTACTTTGTCTGAAGGAGAAGGGAAGCCAAGGTGAAAACCCGCAAAGGGCACTTTAGAACTTCTATTTCAAAAAGAAGGAAAAAAAGAAAAGAAAAGAAAAATAAATAAATAAAAAGAAAAAAGAAAAAAATGGAGAGGCCAAGGTGAAAACCCGCAAAGGGCGCCTTGAGACCAAAGGGGTTTTGAGTTGAAAACCCGAAAGGGCAGCTCAAATTTGGAAAGTCATGCAGTGACCTTGCTATACCGGATTCGACGAGAAGTGAAGTATGCTACATATCGATGCATCAACGAATTACTTTGGATCTTTTAAACACATGTTGAACTCAAGAAAGTCTTCATGGAGCTAGTGTATAGACGCTCAAGCGGTGATATCTGAGGCATCTGATTTCTGTCCTATTTACTATCTTTGGATTCTTTTTCTTCCCAAAGATATGTTCTCAGGTTAATCCTTTTGCATTCATTCCAATAGTTTGTCCAAATCTAATTATCCTTAGGATCAATTTATTTGTCTCCCATTATTCAAAAAGCATGTTGCATTGAAATAATGATAGATGAACTAAAATATCTTCACAAACGAAGTTTTGCATATTACTATGGAAATTTCTAGATAATACAAGAAACTGAAACAAGACAATTGTTTAAGGAATTCTCATATGTATGGGTTAGGGATACTCGAGAGATTTTCTTCTTCAGTCCAAAAGGTGGTTGGACGTTTTAAGCAATATTGATCTTAAGAAAGGATCATTTTATAAACATCTTCAGTGGGTCGTAACATTCGAGGAATGGTACGGTAGACCAAATTGATGGAGAAGATTCGAGGCATACGAGCAGAGTATGATTGATATGTCGAGAAGAACGAGGTGGAAAGCTCGATAGATGAATGAGTGATGACGTCCGAAATAGGAGTTATTTTCATAAACATTTTGCATCATAATATGTCTAATTAGGAGCATTTGACTCGTTTCGATCATGGCATCTTAATTATTTGGCATAAGCATAAATTTCAGGAAATCAATTCTACAGGTGGATTCCCTAGTGGATAATGTAGCAAGGTTGATTGAAAATTACAAAATTCAGCGCCTTAATCCCCTAAGCAATAGTGGAGCAGATCGAAGACTCGCCTTAATCCCCTAAGTAGTAGGGTAACAGGTTAAATTTGCAGATCTTATCTCCCTAAGCAGTAGTGGAGCAGATCTAAGACTCGCCTTAATCCCTAAACAATAGTGGAGCAGATCGAAGACTCGCCTTAATGCCCTAAGCAGTAGGGTAATAGGTTAAATTTACAGATCTTATCTCCCTAAGCAGTAGTGGAGCAGATCGAAAACTCGCCTTAATCCCCTAAGCGGTAGCGTAACAGGTTAAATTTGCAGATCTTATCTCCCTAAGCAGTAGTGGAGCAGATCGAAGACTCGCCTTAATCCCTTAAGCAGTAGGGTAACAGGTTCGCAGATCTTATCTCCCTAAGCAATAGCGGAGCAGATCGACGACTACTCGCCTTAATCCCCTAAGCAGTAGGGTAACAGGTTAAATTTGCAGATCTTATCTCCCTAAGCAGTAGTGGAGCAGATTGAAGATCCACCTTAATCCCCTAAGCAGTAGGGTAACAGGTTAAATTTGCAGATCTTATCCCTAAGTAGTAGCAAAGCAGATCGAAGACGATGCACCTTAACCCCCTAAGCAGTAGAGTCCAAGATGATTTGGTATCTCTGCAATGACAGGGAACAAGTCGAAGATAGCAGATCGGACGTCTCTATATTTGACGGAGAGCAAATCGAAGACATGGCAGATTTGGCTTTCGGATGTTCTCACACCAAAGCAGATCCAAGATAACAGATCTGGCATCTCCATTTCGACGGAGAGCAGATACATAGCAGATCTAACCTTCATATGATTTTACTGAAGCAGATCCAAGATGATTTGGCATCTTTGTGTTCATAAGGAGCAAATCGAAGATATAGAAGATTTGGCTTTTATGTGTTTACGCTGAAGCAGATCTAAGATGATTTGGCATCTCTGTATTGTCAGAAAACAGATCGAAGATAACAGATTTGGCGTCTCTGTATTAGACGGGGAGCAGATCAAAGATAGCAGATATCGCCTTCCTTAGTTGCAGTGAAGCAGATTGAAGCCGTCAAGAGGCCATTTAAAGAAGATCAAGGATCAAGAACTCAAGACTCGGCGAGCCCGGCCAAAATTGGTCCTTTTATAGTCTTTGCTCTATTCATGTTACACAGCAAGAAGCAAAGAGGGGCAGCTGTAGACACTCAATTTTGCCCGGGCCCAGAAATAAGTTAAAAAAAACAAAAAAATAAAGTCCAAGTCCAGTACAAAATTACAAACATATAAATTGGTCCAATCGAAATGGCCCATTACTTGAAAAGATTGAAGGTCCATCTATGAGCTTGACTCATATGGAAATATAATCTTTAAGGATATGCAATCTTAGATATGATATGCAATATTAGATATGATACAATCTTAGATATGATATGCAATCTTAGATATGATATGCAATATTAGATATGATACAATCTTAGATATGATATGCAATCTTAGATATGATATGCAATCTTGAAGATATGATCTTGTAATCTTGGAGATTTAATTTGTAGATATTCTTTAATCTTAACCGTTGATGTAATTGATCTGTACCGTTGGATTTGGGGAGGCTCAACTATAAATAGAGGCATCTCCCTTCATTGTAAATGACTTGAGTTTTGGGAAGTAATAAGAATTCTTGAGAGCATTCACTCAAATTTCTCTCCCTCTTGCGTTCTTACTCTCTGTGGTTTGTTCTTATTTTATTCTTCGTCTATCGTAGTTTTTCAACCTTTTTTTTATTTTAATTTCTTCATTTTTCAAATATGTAAATTTATTCCTATCTTTTATACATTTGATTATGTATTTTATATATTATAATATTTAACCTTTTTATATAGTTTATTTTTAAATATATATTTTCTATGCATGTATATATATTATATTATCATTTCAGTATTTTGAACTATTGCATTATATTTTTATAATTTGTAAATGTTCTATTTATTCATTTTTTTTAGTGTATGTCATTTATCTTATTTGTGCATAGTTTCATTTTTTTATATGCTATGTTTAATTATTTCTTTTATATGCTATTTTATGATATATATTGTTGTATAATTTTTGCATGTATTATGTTTTTCTTTTAGTTTACTCATATTTTTATTTGTTTATTATCTTATATTTACCCTAGTATAATTTTTTTCATTAAACGTATGTTCATGTTATTTAGTTTTGTCTTAATGATATTATTTATGCTTGTATGGAAATGTTAGAATATTTTGTACATCTATGCTTCATGATGCATTAATATGTCATCCTAAAACGTCATTTAAAATAATATTCCAAGGTTTTTTTAAAAAAAAATAAAAGGCAATGCTTGATGTTTGGAAACTTCAAGAAAGGTAGTGCCCTAACTTACTGGGTTGCGACTTTTCTCGTTGAATTCGAATAGTCAAGCACCCTTCTAAGTGATTTTGAGTTTTCAAAACTTAAACAATTATTTTGAGATTTCAAAACATAGTGTCCTAACTTACTGGATATGGCGTTTTGTTGTTTCGAGATAGAAATTTTTGAAAGACGAGCTTAGTTTCGAAGGTTTTAAAATGTTGCGTCCTAACTTACTGGATGTGATGTTTTGACTCGTTTGAAATAAGTGAGCCTTAATTTTCAAAATTGAGACATTCTAATTAAAAGAGGTTTGCATCTTAAAACTTTCAAATTTTCGACATTAAAGACACTTGATAATCAATTAGGTACCAATTTTTGGGCTTTACGAGGGTGCTAACCCTTTCTCGTACGTAACCGACTCCCGAATCCGTTTTCTCGACTTTCGTAGACCAAAATTAATGTTTTAAAACAAAACATTTTATAAGGTGATCCAATCACACCTAAAAAGATTGGTGCCGACTCCCGTTTTCGTTTTTCTTAAAGTCGATTCTCATTTTCCAAAATTTGATAAAAAAATGGTTTCGACATGTTGTACTGAAGAGAAGCTAAGATTGAATAAGAATAATACCTCTGTTAGTTACTTCATTCCTTCTTGAAAGAATTTTCTATTTTGCTAAGCTTCTATCATGATGTGTGATCCATTGGATCACACGATATTAAATTTATTTTTTTAGTGGGCGAGTCCATCACATTAGCTTAGTACTGGAGCTCTCTATCGTCGACCAGGTTTTGCACTATTGCTTAGGCCTGGCGAACCACACCCAATTCCAGTTCAATAAGTTTCACTAATTCATGCAATCATTGTAAATAATGTCTTTATAATAAGTAGAGGCCTATTTTAGCTAATGAACAAGCACCGCGAATTATTTAAATCAGAATACCTTTTAAAATCTTCAAATAAGACCCTGAATTCATGTGCTTGGAATGTGGCTATTTGTAATCTTGTTTTTAAATTTGTAAAAAGCAAATAAAAGTAGTAACCCGTTAGTATATTCTTCACTCTCATATTAGAAATTTTAAATTTTTTTTATTGTTTTATAGTTCCCAAAATAATCCAAAAATAATTACCAAACATATGTATTCATAATTTTAACATAGACAAAATATCAAAGCAATCCATGCATATGCATATACGTGTATTCAAAATCAAATAGAAAAATTTACCCTGTATATAACATATAAATCCAAAATTGTATTTACGATTAAACATATTTTTGTGTGAATATTTGAAAAATATTTTCTAGCCAATAAATCTCAAAAACAAAATTATAATAGTTAGTATATCTGACCATTCATACAATAAACCATATCATCAAAATTTAACCAAATATTTGAAATCATAAAAAGCCAAAACCTAATATTATATAACCGAACTTAAAACCAAATTCTTTAAATATATATATATCATAAAAATATAATTTTGTGCTACCAAAATCCTTTTACCAAAAACTAAAATCACTAAACTGAAAATCACAAAAAAAAAAAATCAAAAGCATGCATATTCCAAAATTCTACCGTAAACATATCATTATGCAAACTTAAGAAACAATAAATAAATAAATAATACTTAATGAACCAAAAAAGTATTACCGAAAAGAAAATCAGAATTGCTAATCGCATTATGCTTCTGACTCCAAAACCAAATAGAAAAACATAATAAATATTAAAAGCTCATAACTTAATCCATAATTTTACTTGCACCAAATTATTCTACTCAACTATATCAGAGTATTGTTTGAGGGTTAATCACCAAATTAATTAATACATCCAAAGTACATATATTGATTTAAGCCTAATAATTAATGGTTTTCAATCGCACAATAATTCCCATAGATAAACTTCAATTTAGCCAAAATAATTCATGTGGATTGCACTAAAGCAATTCATACCAAACCAATAACATTCAAAGATTTCAATCGATATTCATAAATCCCAAAGTTTCAATATAATAATCAAAACTTAAAAAAACATCAATATGAATCTCAAACATCAATATATAATCTAAAATTAAGTTACCAAATCCATAAAATTTCAAAAAAGAATAAATCTAAAAATAATAAAGAATCAATTCATTCTTAATTATTTAACATGACGAGGCTCAGATGCCACTTATTAGAACTGTAAAATAATATTTGGTGTAAAACATAACAAACCATAAATCAGGATCTATCATGTCAAATTATCAAAGATAAATCAAGACCAAAACTAGATGCGGAAATGTACCTGAATTCATCAATTTCTTGAAATCTACAGTTCATGCTGTTTTAACCTTCCAAATTAGCACATATGTAACCTAGAGAAAGTGGATCTTTCTGTTCTAAAGATGCAATATTAGAAAAGTTGATGCAATATTAAAAAATTTATCTTATATGTAATTTGGGGACCATAATCCTAATACATCACTTTTGCATATTAACCCTAATTTCTAATCAACCCATCATTAATTAGAAATTAGTTACTAGAATATCTATACATATTTGACACATACTTTATTTAATAGCTAAAGCCCAATAAATCTTAACAAAATTAAATCAATTTTAATTTGGGCTATCCTATTATGATAGTAAATAATAACATGTAATTACCCTTATTATATATGTGATGTCCATATTTTTCAACAAACCACTGAAATTACAATTTGTGGATGGCTTGCCTACTGCCTGGCAGAGTGTCATATGCGAACCGAAGCAGCATGTTCACGTATTTGATTGGGAATCAAGCTTGTTGCGAAGTGGCCATTCATGCAATGGCGAACTCTTCCCGTGAAACTGCGAGCTCACCTAAAGCTTCAAGATCAACAAAAAGTGCAAGCTCAACTCAAATTGCTTACTAAGTCAAATGCGAGCTATTATGAGTTGTTGGCGAACCCCAAATGTATTACAAGAAGGGTTGGCATATTCTGCTGATGATATTTTGTAATTAGTTTGCTTGCTGAGATTACTTGTTAAAGTAAGCAGAGACATTTTTAGGTACTGACTTTTACCTAATCAATTTATGTATAAGTTTCATCTTTTTTATTTACAAGGTGTTTTTAGTAGGGTTTGTTGAATTCTTTGTAACCAATACACCCATATATATTGTATTTCATGCGTAAAGAAAATAATGATGAGTAAAACTTTTATAGCAGTAAAAATTCTGCTAAGTATTTTTCCTTGTTTTATTCTCTCAACTTTTCTAAACTCCAACAATTGGTGTCAAGAGTCCAAGTCTTTAAGGGCCTTGTGTGTATTTTTTTTCTTGTTGAAAATAGTGTCTATTGTATCTTGTTTGTATTGCAATGTTGTTTGGAAGTTTTACATCACCTCCACCTCCTAGTTTTGCTGGAGAAAACTACTATATTTGGGTAATGAAGATGAAGATGTATCTTCAGGCATATGATTTTTCGGAAGTTTTGATTCAGACAGAGAACCACCATTGTTGCGAGCTAATCCAACGATAGCTCAAACTAGAAAGCAAATCGATGAAGTTGCTAATAAGTATAAGGCTTTGTCTTGCCTTCAGAATAGTGTGTCTGATGTTATTTTCACAAGAATTATGGCTTGTGAAACTCCCAAACAAGCCTAACATAGATTGCAGGAAGAGTTCCACGGGACGGCGTGTAACAACCTGATTTTAGCTAAATTGAAATAGTGGTTTTGGAACCACAAATCTGAGGTCGTGAAATTGTTTTAATATTATTTTTGGTGTTTATAGCATGTGAATATATGTGTTAAAATTTTGTGAGCTAATTTTATCATTTATAGCTCAATTTGAGGAAAAGACTTAATCGCATAAAATGAAAAAGTTGCATTCTATTTGATAAAGGTGTCAAATTGCTATGGCTTATTACATGTGAAGTCCTTATGTTGTAAATAGACCATTGATAGTGGGAATGGACATAAATGGTCTTATATTTGATGTTTTAAAATAGTTTTAATTAAGGTTAAATTGGTAATTTGGTTATTAATGTTATTATTAATAAAAGAAAACCAAAATTTGGCTTCATTATCATCATATTCCACCAAAAATCAAAATAAAATAAAATATTTAAGCTCATTCAGGGTTCGACACTTGTGTGGCTTAATTGAGGTATGTTTTGAGCTCGATTTTTAATGATTTCTATATTTTTTGTGATCATTGCTTCGTGTTCTAGCTAGCCCATGCCCTAATTTTTGAATTGGTTGATGATTTTAAAGTTTCCATTGATGAATTCATGTGTTTTATGATGTTTGATGATGAATTATGAAAGCTTGGTGCTTGATATACATGTTTGTAAAGTGATTTTGAATAAAAATGTATATTATGGATTAAATTAAGAAAAGTGTAAATTTAGGGGTTAAATTGTGAAATAAATGAAATTTTTAGGCTACTAGGGGTCCCTAGGAAATTTTTATAGCATGTAATTGAATTTAATTGTGTGAATTTTGTGTATTTATGAAATAAGGACTAAATTGTAAGAAATGTGAAAGTTTAGGGCCAAAGTGTAAATTGGCTTAAATATATGTTTATGGATGAAATTGAAAGATTATGTGATTAAATGAGTTGAATTGTTATAATATAGATCAAGAAAAGAGGAACCTGGACTTAGATCGAGGCAAGAACAAAGTACTCGACTAATTAACTACTTTCATCGTTTTTACGTCCGAAGTAAGTTCGTACGTGCTAAACATTATTACAATTATGTTTTAATGCTTTAATATTGCATGAATTATATATATGATATGATGGTTACGTACGACGACAAATCGATTATGTTTGGCACTTAGTGTGCGTTTGAAATAGCTTCGGCTATATAAAGCACTTAGTGTGCAAATCAAAATAGCTTCGGCTATATGTGGCACTTAATGTGTGAGATTGAAATAGCTTTGGCTATGAAAGTGTAATGACCCGAACTTTACGGTTATAGGAAAAGTGTATTTTCGAGTCTTCATTTCTGAAAAATGGATTCGTAAATATTTAGTAAAAATATTTATGAAGTTAAGTGAGTGGTTAATTAAAGTTTAATGAAGTGAATTTAGCTTAATTAAGGATAAATGGATAAAAGGATTAAATCGAATGAAGTGTGAAAGTTTAATTATAGAATAAAGAAAATTGAGGGGATTAAATAAGTAAATAAGTCAAAGTGAGTGCCAAGTGTGTGATAAAAATAAAATACATGTGTGATAAATAATGTACATACATTTGTAATACATGTATGTATTTACTTCTTATTTAAGAAAGTATTAATGTATTTATTATTATTAAATTGATATTATATGATAAATAAATAAAAGTAAGACAAATGTATGGTAATGATTGGATACAAATGTATTAATAAAAATACATACACTTGTAATACTTGTATTTAAGTATTAATAGATATTTATTATTTATAAAATATATTTATTAATTAAATTATTATGTTATAAGATATTTATATGATAAATAAATTAAATAAAGACAAGTGTATAGAAATAAATTGATACAAGTGTATTAATATATATTTATACAAATGTAAAAGTAATAATTGATTATTAAATAGATATTTATTAATGTTATTATATTATATATATATAAACAAAACAAATGAAATAAAGAAAATAAAGAGAAAGAAACAGAATGTGGATCGAAAAGGAGGGGAAGGAAAGAAATAAAGAAGAAAAGAAAGGAAAACAAAGAAATAGGGATTTTAAAGCTTGGAAGTTTAATAGCTAATGTTGTCTCGGGAAATCTCAGCTAAGCAAGGAAAAAGACAAAGACAACGGGAGTTAGCTCAGAAATTACAGTTTGTATTTTTATAATCCGAACTTAATACTTAAATTGTTGGATTTATTATTTAAAATATATATATAGTAGGTGTTTTGATATGATTATTTGAATTGGATTGAATATTGATTATATTGAATTGATTTATGAATATATGTGAATGTTTGAATTGAAATGAATATTGATGTGGAAATTGAATAATAAATATTTATTATATTGGAAAATATATGTAGTTGGAAGTGTGATGAAATTGATAGAAAAATGTGATTATTGTGAAATTGAATATTTATTAGTGAAAAGTGAATGGAATTATATTGAATTGAAAATATATAGTTAATTAATTAAAATATGAATTAATTGAAAACTGAAAAGTGAATTAAATACCCTATTAACTAGTCGGGCTAGTCGGATATAGTTGGCATGCCATAGGATATGGAAGAGTACGGGTTTTACCGACTTACTGATCAGTCACTTATGTGTCGACTACTGTTACTGTTACCGTTACTGTTACTGATTCGGCACTTTGTGTGTCGGATATTGTTACTGTTACTGTTACTGTTACTGTTACTATTTCGGATTTGTTCTGATGAGGTACTCCGTGTACCGTACTGTTACTGTTACCGTTCCGGATTTGTTCTGATGAGGTACTTTATGTATCGTACTGCTGCTGTTACTGTTACTGTTCCGGCATCGGCCGATGAGGCACTATGTGTCGTACTGGTGTGTTGGTTGGATCCGTGTATCCGTCTAGGTCCGAGTCATGCTAATAGGGGTAAATAAAGGAACTGGAAAGATCGACTGTTACTGAATAATTTAATTGTTACTGTATATCTAATTTTTATTGAATAATTGACTATTACTGGATAAGCGATCAATTGACTAATACTGAATAACTGATTATTATTGAATAATTGATTGTTACCGAATAACTGACTGTTACTGAATAAATAATTGTTCTGATTGACTGATTGTTAATGAATATTACTGATTGATTAATTGCTATTGAAAAATAATAAATGATTTTGAATTTAAAGTAGACCAAAACATTGGTTGGAAAGTGAATGTTTGAATACTCACTGAGTTTGAATAGTTCAATATATATAAATTAATGTGTTTTATAATTGTTTAAGTGTTCAGATTATTGAAATACCACTGAGTGTATACTCAGCGTTCGATTTATTTCAGTGCGTAGGTTAAGTTAAGGCTAGACCGTTAAATCAGCATCCAGGCCGATCCCGAATTCGATGAGGTAAAGTATGTTGAGTATTGGTAATAGCATGTACCTAGGATGTCTTATGAGAGTCATCTAGGTTGTGAAAGTATTGATGAAATAAGTAAATTATGGTTGGCAATGGTATATAGTATGAAGTTGAAATAATTGATAAAGTAAGTGATATACTTAAAAAGATTCATTGGATAGGTTAAAAAATGTTTTAGATTGGTAAGATTTGAGTATATTTAAGTGTATTTGGATTATTTGAATGTTGGCAAATTGTATTGGTTGAAGTTTTAATTTGCAGGGTTAGAAATATTTATTTTAATAAATGACTATAATTGAACTGTACAGACCGCTAATGCCCTGTAATCCTGTTCCGGGGATGGATAAGGGTTAGAGGGTGTTACAGAAAAGCACTTAGTGTCCGAGATAGCGAGTATTCGACAGTATCACGTAAAGGTATGAGTTCAATATGAAGTTGTATAAGTATGTACATATAAAGCATGAAATCCAAATAGAAGAAGTTATGAACTTGTTTATAAATACTTGAGTAAGTATGAGGAAAGTTTGTTGGTCACCATGATTTAGATATTAATAAATTCAAATTGATGATTTGTATATTATGAACTGTTGAGTATAATTAGTATGAATTTACTAAGCTTTTAAAGCTTACTTTGTGTGTTCTTTTCATGTTTTATAGATTTTCTAGCTCGGACATCGGGGATCATCGGAAACCATCATCACACTATCAAATACTTGTTCGTATATTTTGGATGCTTGTAATTATGGTATATGGCATGTATAGGCTAGTGAGTTGATGATATATTTTGAGATTTGATATAGCCATGAGATTTGGCTTGCTTTAGTAGAAAATGTTGGCATGTATTTGGTCATTTAAGTTGGCCTAGGTGATGTGTTTGGTAAGTGATAAACGTGATATAAATAATGCCTTATGTATTGGCTTGTTTTGGGTAGGTTTGCCTTGGTTGTTGATGTGGCTAAATGGTGTGTTGTGACATGAAATAAATGATAAGATGATGAATTAATGCATTTGGAATTTATGCAATTTGTGATGATTTTGGCTTAATAATTTGGTATGTTTTGAATAAGGAGTTGAGTATTTGAAATGGTTGATGATAAATGGCATGATATTTGTGTGAATTGGTATGTTTTGGCTGCCTATATATGTGTTGTTTTGACACCATTTTGTTGGCTACGTGTACATGAGAGAAGGGTGGCAAATTTGTTTTGCAAATGGCCTAACATGAGCAAAGACATGGGCGTTTGTCTCAGCCGTGTGTGACACATAGTCATGTTACACGACCGTGTGTCCCTTGGGGTACCCTTTCGAATTAAGGCAGTATACCCTACAATTTTGACACGGCCTAAATACACGGGCGCATCTACTGGCCGTGTGTGGCACACGGGCTGACACATAGGCGTGTGACCGACCGTGTGACCGAAGTCAGTAACCTCTCAAGTTTTCCCACGGCCATAGCACAAAGGCGTGTCTCCGGCCGTGTGGTGCAAGTCAGTATATATGCCCTATTTTCACACGGCCTGAGACACGAGCGTGTCTGGTAGCCGTGTGGGGCACACGGCCTGTTTACACGGGCGTGTGACCCTTAAATGTTAAAAAATTTTATATGTTTCTCAAAGTTTGCAAATGTTATCGGCTTAATCCCGAACCTCTTTTAAGCATGTTTTAAGGTCCCGTAAGACCTTATAAGGGACAATGTGAATGAGTTGAATGGATTTTGATTATGAATGTATAAATGTATGTGAGTGATGTGTATTATCCGGTAATGTCTTGTAACCCTATTCCGGCGACGAATACGGGTTAGAGGTGTTACACGATGAAGACAAGACAACAACAACTTTTGAATCTGTGAAGAGACTTTGAGAACCTGAAGATGAAAGAAATTGAAACTATCAAGCAATATGTAGGCAAGATAATGACCATTGTCAACAATATAAGGCTACTTGGAGATCAATTCAATGAGCAAAGGGTTGTTGAAAAAGTCATCACAATGTTGCCTGAGAGGTATAAGTCTAAGATCTCGTCCTTGGAAGACTTGAGAGACTTGAAAACAATCTCTCTGTCAAAGCTCATAAATGCTCTATATGTACAAAAGAAAAGAAGAGCGAGCAGAGAAGAGGGGCACGCAGAAGGTGTTTACCAAACAAGAAACAAGGAAACTCCATGTTCTTCAAGCAACCAAAGCAAGAAGAAATGGAATCAAGCAAAAGAGTGGTAAAAAAGAGATGATGAAAAGAAAAAGTATCCACCATGCTCGAATTGCAGGAAGATGGGTCATTCAAAAAAGTTTTGTTGGACACGACCTGGTGTGCAGTGTAAAAATTGTAAGCAATTTGGCCATGATTTAGAATTTGTAAAAACAAAGTGCAGTAGCAACAGCCTAATCAAGCTCAAGCTGCTGAAGAAAATCAAGCTCAGGAGGAGCTTGCATTCATTGCTTCATGCTTCGAAGTCAACAACCAACATAAGAAAAAATTTGAAGAGTATTTTGAAGTTTTTTGTAAATTTGTTTATAATGGACCAATTTGCTTAATTTTGAAATTGATAGGGACCTAAGAGGTATTTACACCAATTTTTAATTTGAGTTATTCGAATTATTCTAGTTATTTAAGTTGTAAAATTCAACTCGTGTCAATCTTGAGAAACTGAATCACTTATTCAAGTTTATTTGAAAAACCAAATAACCCAAATCGATTAACTCAAATTAAAAAAAGAATTCGTTTTTTCAAGTCGAATCGAGTTTTGTTCACCTCTACTTAATTATTTAAGTTATGATCATTTAAATAGATACCTATTAGAATAGTTATAACTATTGCAAAGATAAGC
Organism: Gossypium hirsutum; assembly: GCF_007990345.1. NCBI lineage: Eukaryota > Viridiplantae > Streptophyta > Magnoliopsida > Malvales > Malvaceae > Gossypium > Gossypium hirsutum. Next base: position 7,819,668 of record NC_053425.1, read on the forward strand.
AAATATCCATATGGACATTTAGTTAGATAGTTATGTTTGAAGACATAAGAATTCTTATAAATGAAAGTGAAATTTCATTTGGAAGACACACTAAAAATTTGTAAAGAAAGTTTCATTTTGTACTACCCTTTTGTAATATTCATAGATTATTTTATAAAAAAATTTATTACAGAAGTTTTTCATTATAGAAATTAATATTCTTGCTATATAGTGTTTAGTGGCTTGTTTTCATCAATTGAAAACACAACAATTATTAAGCTTCATTGTATTCTCGAGATTTATTTGTTGGTAACTCTTTTACACACTAATATTTATACTGAAGTGAATAAAACCTTAAAAATAGTGACATGTTTACATCGAGAAATTAAAAAAAAAAAGTGGGGGAAGTGAGGGGGAGCATGTTTATCCACAACATGTTTACATGCCACCATTACAAAATAATTTGTCATATGTTGATGTTTGTTTTTACTAATGATCAAATTCCGTTAAAATAAGTAGGAATATACTGACAGGTTGCTTATCTATCAGTATATGATGAACTTATATTAATTTTTAATACTACATGCATTGTACGTGATTTTATACATTTAAGTTTTTTAATTTATGTAATTAGTGTAAAATAATATTATTAAAAAATAATAACTAAGAAGCATAATAAAATATACAACTTATTTTTAATAACTCAAATATTATAATACTCTATCCGTCTCACTAAACTTGTTATATTTTGACTTTTAGTGATAAAAAATTTTCAATTCATCTCTTATTTCTAAAAAGTTTTAAAATCATATTTTTATAAAATTTATTTTAAAATAATTAAGATAAAAATTTTAAAAAATTTACAGTTTAAATCTAATCCTATTTAGGTCAGAAAGATATTCAAGTAAAATTGTCTCAATAAATTCTTGGAGAAAGAGTTGATTTTGCCACTTCTTCCAAGCTAATGTTAATTGATACATGTAAACATTTGTACAATACAAAAAAAAATTGATATATTGTAAATTCATACTACTTCACCACCTTCAATTTTCAATTTTCTTTACTTTCCTAATTATTGATCAATAAATTGAATATACTATTTCTTTAGTTATATATTAATTACTTAATTGTATCGTATTACATAAATGTACTACTCATAAAAGTTTATGTATGACATATAAAATTATTTACTACATAGTTAAATAATTATAACTTGACCAATAAAATTAAAGTAATATTTTCTTTTGAAAGAGAGAATTTTTACAAATACAAATATAAATATAAATACAATGTATGTACAAGTACAATATAATTATAGTTAAAATATGTTTCAAGTTTCTATATTCTTTTTATATTTAGAATTTTGTCCATCCACTTTTATTTAAGAAATTTAGTTCTTATTTCGTCCATCCACTTTTATTTAAGAAATTTAGTTCTTATTCCGTCCATTTATTCTTTTTCAAATTTAAAAATGTAAATCCAATTGTTAAAATAAGAAAGACGTTGGTTCAAGTATGCTTAAGCATATTTCTCCCATTTAAGAGGTACCATGAGATTTGAACTTGAATGCTCAAGACCTACCACATCAGTCTTTGTTAGCAGTGTCAATTTCCTTTTTCTTAGTTAATGAAAATACACCATAATAATAAAGTAATTCAATATAAAATTTAATTTTAATTTATTATATAAAAAGTTAATATTTGATATACTGAGTGTATTTTTTTATTTCACAAACAATCTTAAAAAATTGTCACATGTTTCTTTTTTTTTATTTTTGTAACATTTTTCCATACCATTGTAAGATATTTGTCAATCTTTTAACCTTAGTGGTAGAATTTAAAAAACTCTAAGTACCAAATCTTAAATGGTGCCTGATTGTTGAATCAAATCCTAAAAGACCCAGAATCAGTCTATTCAGGAAGGGTTCAGTCTTTATAGGAGCAGCGGTAGGCAGCTCTTTTCTAGCTGATTTGCAAAAATCCCACATCAGGAAGAGTACGAAAGAACAGGCGAGAAGCAGGTTTTAAATAGCCCGACCCTCGATATAAGAAGTCATACCTTTCTCGGCCTTTTGGCTAAGATCAATTGTAGTATCTGTTCTTATCAGTTTAATATCTGATACGTGATCCATTGGATCACGAGATATTAAATTTATTTTTCGAGTGGGAGGGTCCATCACAGTAGCTTGCTACTGGGGTTCTTTAGCGTCGCTCAGGTTTTGCACTATTGCTTGGGCCTGGCGCACCGCACGCAATTCCAGTTCTAAAAGTTTGATTTATCTACGCAAGGGATGAGATTATCGTTGAAAGATAATTGGTTGATGAATTATTCTTTTAACTTATTTAGTTGTGGCAAGATGTTTGATAGTAATGGCCTAATCTGGTTCATGAACGAGCGTTGAGAATGATCTGGATGTAGACACCTTGGATAATGTTCAATATAATACCCTGAATCAATGTGCTTGGAATGTTGCGAATTGTAATTCTATTTTCTTGTTTTGGTATTTCCATTTGACTTTGCAGGGTAGTGTCAACAAAACATAATTAACTTAAATTGTTAATTCACCCAATCATTGCCAATTTCTATTAAAAATAATAACAGTGTACTGTCATGAACCATAAAACATTGCTTTCAAGTATATATTTTTGAAACGACTCAACAGACTCTTATTACAATGGAAATAGAAATGATGAAATCTAGAGAGACAAATCACTTAATACGCAATCCAACACGGTTTTTGGGTAAGACAAAACATGAAACATCATCCAAACCTCACCATTAAACTTTGAACGCCATGAAAGTAGAGTTTCAGAAATCGGGATTTGCCAACACATAATTTTCAATCGCTTTCAAAACAAGGGCTCGCTTCTCGGATGCTAACTTGATTTGGAGCATTAGGTCTGGAGAGATCTGAATGTCACCAATGGTGTAAAAGGTTGTAGTTACCTTAGTACTTGTTCCTCCATCTGCTGCTACTACTACAAACTTGGTCTCGTAGCTGATTTTCTCCACCACGTTGTTAAAAAAATCGCTTTCGATCACAACGTAAGTGTATAACGAGTTGTCTTTGTCTAATACATCGACTCTGCGTTTCGCATATGTGAATCCATACCCTACATTTGATATTATTGATATTTTATAGAAAAGAAAACTAAAATGATGAAAAAAATTGAACTGAGAAGAACTTATTGAAAAGAGAAAATAATAAGTCAAGTAATTGAAATGGAAAAAGTATATTTTATTGAATTGAAACTAGTGTTTATATAGTAAACAAGTTAACAACTACTAACTAAAAATAGGCTACTAACATAATCATAATCTCTAAAAAATCTGAAACAAATCAAAGAGTTATGATTATATCTAAAATTAGGTAGATTAAGATAACTGAAGTAAATCTTTAACAATCCTCTTTGCTTCAGTTGCTGCAAACACCAAGTGTTGTTCTCAAAACTTCAAATTTGCTTACTGGAAGCAGCTTGGTGAAGATATCTGCAACATGCTCCTCTGTTTTGCAATGAACTAGTATAAAGTTACCTTTTTTTTGCACTTCCCTCAAAAAGAAAAGCTTAATATTGAAATGCTTAGTCTTCCCATGAAATACTGGATTATGAGAAATTGCAAGGGCAGCTTGATTATCAACAAAAATCTTTGTGTTTTCCTTCTATTTAAGGTTAAGATCACTTAATAATTTTCTTAACCACAAAGTTTGATTAACAGCAGCTACCGCAACAACAAATTTTGCTTCAGCAGTGGATTGTGCTACAGTTTCTTGCTTTTTCAAGCTCCATAAGAAGACACCAGATCCAAAAGTAAAACAATAGCCTGATGTACTCATGTCATCAATGGAACTCCCTAATCACTATTAGAGAAGCCAACAAGCTTGAACTCCTTGCTTCTTGTGAATTTAACACCAAAATTACTTGTGCCTTTGATATAACGAACTACTCTCTTAGCAGTTCTGAGATGCAATTCACTGGCACAATGTATAAATCGTAACAAATACTTACAGCATTTAAAATATCAGGACGTGTTGCTATAAGATACATTAAGCAACCAATCAAACTTCTAAAATATCCTTCATCAACTTTATCAGCTCCATCTTCTTTACACAACTTCTCCTTTTGATTCATAGGAGTACTTACTTCCTTCCATGCTTCAAGTTTAAATTTCTTCAAGATTTCCTTGGCATACTTCTTCTGGCAGATGAATACTTCATGCTTAGCATGTTTAATTTCCATTCCAAGAAAAAAGGACATCAATCCGAGATCTATCATCTCAAAAACCTTCATCATCTCCTGCTTGAATTCATTAAGTAACCGTGCATCATTTCCCATTAGCAAGAGATCATCTTTAACACCCTTATCCCGTATCCATCCCGGACTAGAGTTAAAGGTGTTACCGGATAAAATAGAACATTTAACATTCAATTCATAAACCTCATAGCATCATAAATCAAACATCCATATTAAGTCCCTTACATAGGTCATCGAGACCTTAAACATGCATTAAAAAGGGGTCGGAACTAAACCGATCACATACAAAATTTTTCAAAACTTAAATATTTTTCAAAATAGCACTGGCCACACGCCCATGTGAACAGACCGTGTGCCTCACACGGTTTTAGACACACCCGTGTGTCTAGGCCGTGTCGAAACAAGGCATGCATATTGACTTGCCCAAACAGCCACAAGACACGCCCGTGTGTCTTGGCCGTGGTCGAAACTGACTTGAGTCACACGGCTATACAGCCCGATTTAGACCCTAGTCGGAATGGTGGTTTCGGGACCACGAATCTGAGTCAGAAAAATATTTAAAAATTAGTTTCTATGTTTATTATGTGTGAATTTGTGTGTGTGAAATTTTTGTAATTTAATTTTATCGTTTGGATGCTCGATTAAATAAAAGGACTTAATCGCGTAAAATGAAAATTTGGTGGTTAATTATAAAAGGGCCAAAATGAATGTGTCTTTATAAAAGGAAGTGTTTATTATGCAATTATGCCATTGGTTTTACATTTGGACGGCAATGGACATAATATAAGTAATAATCTAATGTTTTAATTTAGGTTATATATATAAATTAAATAATATGTTATTATATATTATATTATAACATAACTTAAAAGCCATGTTTATTATTTTTTCTTATGACCGAATATGAAAACATAAAGAAAAGACAAAGAAGTTTAGGTTTTGTCCATGGTTGATCTTGATTAAGGTATGTAACTAGTCCAGTTTTTGATAATTTTTACGTTTTTGAGATCGTTGTTGAGTTATCTACAAGACCCATGTTTGAATTTATGATTTTGGTGAATATTTTAAGTTATGTCATTGTTGAAAGCTTTTGATTTATTTTGTTTGATGATGAAATATGAAAGATATGTTTTAGATTAACATGTTTTGTATTGGAGTTTTTGATGATTTTGAGTAATTAGGACTAAATTGAAAAAAAATAATTTGAGGGACTAAGATGTGAAATAAATGAAATATATTGACTTGTATGGATATGAGTAAAATTTGGCCTAACATGGGTATAGTGAAATTTTTTATATTTTGTGTTTTGTGCAATAGGGACTAAATTGTAAAAAAAGTGTAAATGTCAAGGGTAAAATGGTAATTTATCCATTTATGTGTTTTTGACTAAATTGAATGAAAGTATGTTTGAATGAGCTTAATTTGAATATGTTTAGATCAAGAACCAAAGAAATTGGATTAGGATCGGGAGAAAACGAAAGTTGTCGACTAGTCGTCCCGTTCCGTTTTACATCGTCTAAAGTAAGTTCCGTTTTACATCGTTCGAGGTAAGTTTATAAGCAAACACATGTGGTTAAATTTTTAATATATACGTGATCAATAAATAGTTGTAATAATATGAAGTAATTTATGAATTGACATTGAGTAATGAAAGTAATTTACGTTTGATCATAAAGTAATGAATGAATTTTAGTATTGAAAGTGGTGACATGAGCTACATACGTTAAAATGTTGATTTTTTGTATATAAGTTGCAAGTTTATATTCGGCTATATAATATATGTTTGTGTATATGATGTTAAAATGTGAATCATAGATATATATTCGATTATATAATGTTATTGTGGCATTGGTAGTGCATGATAATTTTGTTAATGAATACATGTGATTCTGATATAGGTGTGCAAGTAAGACCATGTTTTATACGTTGGCATCGATATGTGACTCCGATATATGTGTGCGAGTAAGACCCTATCTGGGACAGTGGCATCGATATGTGATTACATGTAAAACCACGACTAGGACTTTGGCATTGTACGATATATGTGATTATCCGAGTGTCCTATCCAATTCTGAATGATTCAACGACAAATGATAACTATGATTGAATGGATAAAACGAGCTAAACTAATCAAGTATGTGATAGCTTAATACTTATTTGAAATAAGGTAAGTAAGTTACTCGATATGTGTTATAAATCATGTATAATGTAAATGGAAATTTTGTATATGCATATTGAAAATGTATTTGGCCTTTTTTATTATATTATGCGGATATTTATGAAATGTTTCATGGATATATATGTATGGGGGTTATGTATATTCGGCTATCTAATGGTACTAAGGTTTTGAAATTTAATATTACCTTGATAATAGATATATGTATATGCTCGGCTAAGGTAAAATTGTATATGGAAATATATGATACATATGAAATTGTGATCTTGAAATAAATGTGATTATTTTAGCATAATTTATTTTGGTTAAGTCAAGTTGTTATAAATTTAAGTTATTATTTGCTTATGACTTACTAAGCTATGATAGTTTATTGTGTGTGTTTGTTTGCTATTTATAGATTTTAGAAGTTGGTTACGAGCTCGGGGATCGTCAGCAAGGTCTATCACACTTTCGACCATTTTCGGTATTTTTTTTAAGTTAAATTTCGGATCTATGGCATGTATAGGCTAGATAATATTTGGAAGCATTGGATTTTGGTTTGTATATATAAAAGCCATGCGAAAATGGCTTGTTTATTCATGTTAAGTTTGGTTTAAATTTGATTAAGCTATGGATACGTCTGGTTAGTAATTTTTGAATGTGTAGTAATTGGTAATATGGTTCGGCTTGGTTGTTAGATTAGTTGTTGATTTATTATTTTGACAAGAAATAAATATATTATGGTAAGTATAATCTATGACATGTTTGAATGGTGTTTTGGTTATATGATTTGGTTGAGTATTGATATGTATAATATATAAATTAGGATGAATTGAATTAATTTCATAATTATATTATAAACATGTTGTAATGGTTATGTGATTATTCGTTAAGTGAACTAAATGCATGATTATATTCAGGAAATAATAAGTTTAGTGGATGAATAGAATATGTGATATGTGTTTTGTACATTGAGGTTAATTGATGATTTTGGACGTGGTATGAGTGATTCGGCTATGATATGCATATAATAGTATGAGTTATGTTTGTTATACTACCTCTAATTAAAGTGATTCGATTATGTTTCTTATGTGTTAGTAAAGGTTTAAAAATTTAGTTAAAAGTATATTTGAATAAATGTTGAAATGAGTTAAGGAATATTTTTTATTAGTAGTCCGGCATTTGTATATATATATAGATGATTGGTCACGTGTTTTGGAAGTGAGTTGAACGATGATTGTTTAGAGACATAAATATTTTTGTTGTGATTTTATTTTGATATATTGGGAAGATATGACTTGCATTACAACAATTTAAATACATGAGCTCAAGATATAGAGTATATGAATTTAATATGGTTGTTCATAAGTTGGCAAAGTATTAATGTTACTTATAATGTAAATTCGGTTATGTCATTCAATAATTTGATGTGTTGTGAATTATTTATTGAGATAGGTTGATATGAAATATGCATATATGTAAATGAATGTATGTTCATAATGATTTAAATTTGAGGGGTAAATTATGGTTAATTTATATGTTAATTAATTTTATTTTCGTGATAGGATATATATATGAAATTATAGGGTTAAATGAAGTAGATGTAATCTTGAATAGAGTATGATTACTAGGTAAGTTTATAATCGAGTAATACATTGAAATAAATGACCAAATGAATAGTCAATTTTATATTGACAAAAAAAAAAGTAAAATGACCTATAAATATATGATGCATATATGTTTGGTTGGGTCAAAATAATATGATCATGTTTAATTGGTTCGTGAGTAATTTATTGGTTTGGTTATTTTGATATGTATATATGAATATACCTAGACATATATATGTGTGAAATGTTTGATAATGTACTTATGAAACGAAGTATAGTGGGTTATAATTTAAGCATTTGATTTTTTTATGGTTATATGTGTATATTGAGTTAACAAGATATATGGAATAACGAAACGTGTTAGTTTGGTTGTTTTAAAAAAAATAAAAAATATTATATGACTAACTTGTAATGAAAGTTTGTTCTTAATTTTTTTATGATCGGTAATGCCTCGTAACCCTATTCCGGCGACGGATTCGGGTTAGGGGTGTTACAACACGCTCATATGTCTAGCTTGTGTACCCTTCGAAATGGCCACACACGCCCATGTACTAAGGTTGTGTATCTCGCACGGCCACCAAACACGCCTGTGTGTCTAGGCCGTGCTCGAGACTGACTTGAATAGCTAACTTATAACAGACACACGGTCAAGGCACACGCCCGTGTGCTCAACCGTGTGGGGTGAAATTTAGGCTTAGTCTAAGCCACATTTCCCATCTATCTCAAGCACTTAGAACCAAAACATTTGAACATCATTTGTATACATTTATAAGTAACCAATTCAACCAATTCAATCATATTGCAAATCATTTAAATACTATCCAATTCATCACTCAATTTCACAACTAAAACATACCAAAATTGATGTACTAAATCATCATAACTTATCAAATTTTCCAATACATAAACTCATCATCTTAACACTTATTCCATACCACAAAACTTACCAATTCAACTTCCTATATTTAAACCATCACTTGAACAATATAAACATCCCAATTCTTACTTATCAAACATACCAATATTTACAAGCCAAATCTCATGGCTATATTCCTATCACAAAACATACCGAAATAATACTAGCCTATACATGCCATATACCATATATTCAAAACTCCAAAAAGTACCAAAAAGACGCTCAATAGTGTGATGACATTCCTCGACAATCCCTGAGTCCAAGCTAGCTTTAAATATCTATCAAACACAGAGGGAGCACACAAGGTAAGCTTTTAAAGCTTAGTAAGTTAGTATAATAGAAAACTCATCTATATACATATACATTAACAGTTTAAATTATATACACATCATCCGGGATTTCTAACAAACCTTTCACCAGCTTATTCTTAAACTTGTACATACCCAAAGGTGTCATTGCATAATCAATGACTTACAACCAAATGTTGTTCTCGAAGTTTCGCACACTCAGTGCCTTCACGGATGTATCGCACACTAAGTGCCATCCTAGATGTCTCGAACACTAAGTGTTCATTTTTGGATGTTTCGCACACTAAGTGCCATCCTCAATAATTCACACACTAAGTGTCATTTCTGGATGTTTCGCACACTAAGTGCCATTTTCACAATCGATATACCATCCATCAATATAGTGACCACAAATGTACAATTTAACCATTCTCAAAACATTAATTATATAAAGAAATAATGCTCTTATAGCATACTAACTTACCTCAGGTTTGAAAATGGCAAGACAAGTCAATTACTCGATAACTTTGTCCTTCCCCCGATCTAGTTCCAAATTCCTCTTTCTTGATCTAAATGTATTCAAAATTAACTCGTTTATTCATCGAATCATTCAATTCAATCCATATACACATGTTTAGGGATCTTACAATTTAGCCATCATATTTTCACATTTTAGCATTTTCACAAAATCATAAAATACATATAATTTGCTTATACTCATGCTTGGCCGAATTCTCCTATTACTCATGCAATTTCACACATTTCATTTATTTCACATTTTAGTCCCTCAAAATATCATTTTCACAATTTAGCCCAATTTACTCAATTTCATCAAAAATTCAAAGACAAAACATATTAACCCAAATCATATCTTCCATTTATCAACAACTAACTTTACAAAACTCATAGTTTAATCAATGGCATAACTTAAAATCATAATCAAATTTAGAAATTGAGGCATGGGCTTAGTACAACACAAAGCAACGATCACAAAAACGTAGAAATTATCGAAAACGAATTAAAACACATACTTTAATTCTCAAATTTCCTAGCCAAACCCTAAATCAATCTTTTTCTTTCTTATTTCTTTGATTTTCGGCAAGCATGGTTGAATATAATAGCTAATTTTAACATTTCTTTTATTTAACACATAAGAGTACACCATTTACCATTATACCCTTGAAATAAAACATTAATATTCCACCAACTAATGTCCACTAATGTCATTTAATCATAACCATGGTCAAATAACCACATAATGACCTCACAAATATAAAGCCAAATCAAATAGGCACTTTAACAATTAGAAGGCCACTTTTATATTTTATGCGATTAGATCCTTTCATCTAATTAAGCACACAAATGATCAAATTTTTGTACAAAACTTTCACACATGTCAATTCACATATAATAAGCACGGAAAATAATATTAAAATATTTTTCAGACTTGGATTTGTGGTCCCGAAACCACTATTCCAACTAGGGTCTAAACCGGGCTGTTACATCATCAACATAAAGAGAGGTTATCAAAATATCATTATTCTGACGTTTGACATAAAGAGTGGTCTCAAATAGATTTTTTTCAAAACCCAAGCTCAGTAAATGATCATATTACTATACCAAGCTATTGGAGCTTGTTTCAGCCCATAAAAAGCCTTCTTGAGAAGAAACACCTTATCTTCCTCTCCTTTCTTCACAAAACCTTTAAGCTGCTCAACGTAAATTTCTTCCTGCAAAATGCCACATAAAAAAGATGATTTTATAGCAAGCTGATACACTCTCCAATTTATTTGAGCAGCTACATCAAGTAAAAGTCTTATAGTGTCCAAACGAGCAACTGGTGCAAAGGTGTCTGAATAGTCCACGCCAAAAACTTGTCCATAGCCTTTGACCACAAGTCGTGCTTTGTGCTTGTTGATTGAGCCATTGGAAACACAAAAATTCATATACTTTTTCATACCCATTTTTACTTAAATTCATGCAAATCCGGTTAAATTATTATCGAAAAATAATTAAATATTATAAAATTATTAAATTGTGTTAAAAAATATGAACATAGTGAATTTAGTTAATTTTATACTTAATTGTGATTAATTTTGACTATTTTCGACAGATTCGCGCAAAGGGCGAAAATTGGCTCGACTGACACTGCTTAAAGCACAAAACCGAAAAGCAATTTGAAGCATCGAGGCACATTAATTTCCAGCCTAAGACGGTCCAGAAATGTGTTTTAATTCATAATTTAATTAATTTTAATTTATTCTCCATTTGATTTGGGTTAAATAAATTATTTTTAATTAATTATAGAGAAAGGGTCCAGTTGAACCGCACTAGTCGAACCATATTGAGTGAACCGAACCAGCCACTAATTGGGCATGTAACGGCCCAAAATTTCAGTGATATCGGAATAGTGATTTGAGATCACTAAATCCGACATGTGAGTTTAGATATTAGTAAGTAAAAGTTAAGTTTGATTTTAGAAATAATTTTGAATTAGTGAAATTATGAAATTAAAAGAAATTTGTAGATTAAAAGAGATAAATACGAGGTATCGAGACCTCAAATTCATGAACTGAGCCATAAATATTTTTAGAAATATTTATGGAGTGTTAGTAAGTTAGTATTAAAGTTTCGTTAAGAAATTTTAAGGTTTTGGTAGTTGATTGGGTAAAAAGGACTAAATTGAATTAAGTGCAAAATTGTGAAATGTGATTAAATAGCTCTAGTAATAATTAAAGGAGGACTAATAGGAAATTAAACAGCTATTGTTGGGTTGGATGTATGAGTGTGCAGGAAAAATAACAATCAGGTGTGAACAAGGGGTAAAATTGGAAATAGGGTAAAAATTAAATTGTAAAATATGATATATTAGGTAAAATCTAGAGTTTTCTTCATTTTTCTTCATCCTCTCCAGAAAAAACACCATTGAAGGGTTCTTTTAAGCTGGTCTCTCATATTTTTACTACATGTAAGCTCAATTCTTGATTATTTCTTGTAAATTTTGTGTTTTCGACACTTTTACAACTAGGTCCACTTGTTTAATTCATTAGTTTTTGAATTCATGGGTAATTTTGAAAGTTTCCATGAATAAGTGCTGAAATTTTATGATGATTTATCATGAAATAAAGGTTTTAATTTCATTATATGATGATTTTATGAAGAGATTTACATAGAAATTTATTTTAGGACCTAATTGTGAAACTTGTTGGAATTAGGGTTTTGTGTTGAAGCTTGGAATGTCAAAGACTGTGAAATATTTTGTAGAGTTTAGATAAAATTATATTTGAAAGGAATTAGTTTAATTTATGAATGAATTGAGTAGGGACCAAATTGTAAAAATTGAAAAGTTTGGGGTAATTATGTAATTTTGAAAATTAAGGGCATAAATTGTGAAATAGAATGGAATTCAAATATATGCTAATGAAGGAATGATTTTATAATTATAGATCAAGAAAACGAAGTGAATCGTAGAAAGGAGAAAATTCAAGAATAGTCCCTGAATTTATACGACTTTTGCAAATTAGCCCAGATAAGTTCATATGACAAAAATTTCAATGTTTGATATGAAAATCTTATGATTGTTAAAGTATTTTATTGTAGATGTAAACTATCAAATTGTATTAACTAATAAATCATGTGTGACTAAAAGAACAAATTAGTTGGAACAATGGTTTTGAGTGCTTCATTTTATAACCATAATGAATTGATGGAAAAGATGTGATATGTACTTTCGTATAAGACCATAGCTGGGCTATGGCATCGGTACAATGTGATAATGTGATTCCGTATAAGACCATATTTGGGATATGGCATCGGTATGAAATGTGATCTGTATAAGACCATGGCAGGGCTATGGCTTCGATGTGTGATGTGTGACAATGAGGAAGTCCATAGTTTACTATGGCAATGTGATAATGAAGCACTCAATTCCATTATTGGTCCCTAATTTGACAATGGAAATAAATAAGAAATGGGCCCAAAAGAATTAAGTTTGTGAATTGCATCATGAAAATTATTCAAATGAGTTTATTAATGAAGTTGTGATTTGCAGGATGAAATAGTTTAACTAATACATATATACTTGTGTACAGTGTTCGGTAAGATTTGTGTTTTTATGCCTATGAGCTTACTAAGCCTCTATAAGCTTACTTGCGTATGTGATTTGTTTTGTAGATTGACTTATATACATACGAAGGATCAGATCTACATTAAGGGTCACACTATCCAGATTCACTCCGGTAGATTTTGTTAAACAATTTTTTGGTTTATATGGCATGTATAGGAGTTGATTTGATAATGTAATTGTGTGAATGATTAAGTATACAAAGCATGTTGAATGTGATGTTTTATGTTTGAAAATGAAATATACATGTTTTGGTTTGAAATAAATGATTGGATGGATTCTATTAGTGTATAGTTCTGTTTAAGTACAGGAAATGGATAAATGAATGTTATTTGATCAACATTTTATAAGTCAATGTTTTGGGCATGATCTAGGTGTGTTTGATATGTGAAAACAGCTTAAAAATGGTGAAAAATGAGGTTTTCACACGGCTAAGTCACATGGGCGTGTGCCCAGGCCGTGTGGAAAAGTCAAAATCACCCATGGGCAGGCCACACGGGCGTGTGCCCCTATTTTCAAGGAAAATTTCCAAAGTTCCCGGTTTAGTCTCAAATCACTTCCTAAGCATATTTTGGGCCTCGTAGGTCCATATTAAGGACTTAAAGATGAAATTTGAGAAATTTTTTAATTGAATTACAGATTTATGACTTGGTTTTATACGTTTATTATTGTTTAATTCAGGTAGCACCTCGAACCCTGTTCCGACGTCGGATATAGGCGAGGGGTGTTACAGGGCATCCCAGAACAGTCCATATGCTGAACCAAATTAGCATTTTAGCTGATTAAATATGCTTGCAAAAAGGCCCTTGAAGAACTTTCAAAATGCATTCAAACCCCTCCTCTAATTGTGGCTTTATGAAATTGCCCCAAGCTTAAAATAGCAAAGTTGAAACTCAACTTTGCCATGTGTGTGGCCGGCCGAGGGAGGTCTCTTAGGCTGATTCTTTTTGCTATTTTTAGCAACCACAATCAGCTATAAAAGCCACCCCTTATTGATCATTCAAACCATCCCTCATTCCATAACATTCTTTCATTCTCTATTCTCCTCTCTCACTTTTCTCTCATTTTTTTCCATTCCATTTCCCTTATTGTTCAAGTGCCGATTTCTTCTCTTGGGAAAGAGGCTCTCATCAGCCATTTTGGAGCAGTAATTAGGTGTTCATAAGCCACCTTGATAGCCAAGGGCAACGAAGAACGAAGAACGGAGTAGCTAGTCAAGCCACGGAGAAACACCGGATTTGCTTCTTGTTCCCTATCTCTTTAATTTTTGTTGTTGTTTTTACAAACATGTTTATGAATATTGATGCTATTGAAATGGTTATTTTAATCAATTCAGCTTAAATTAAGTTTGTGTTGGGTTGATTATATCTTGTCTGCTTGAATTGTTAAAAAGATGTTTATGTTGTTATAGGCCTCGGTAAAATGCTTGATTAAGTAAAATCATGCCTAAGTTATTCTTGCATTACTATCGTGAGGTAACTAATGAATTAATTATTTAAACGGATTGAAATTATAATTAATTGACGCAATACTTAATCATTGCATGTTTATTCTTCTAAGGTAGCTGAAGGTTAAATTAGCAATATATCTGGCGATATTATTGCCTTGCATAACTTGCAAGATTATTGTGATTAAACTGTTTCAAGGTAGGGATGCCTTGTTACCTCACATAGTCTTTTATATGCTTATTAGATTTAATTAATCGTTTGAATTGACATAGGGATATGCAAGAGATTAGTTCAATTTAATGAGTATGTATATGCAACAACATGTTTGTTTATTAGAATCTGTTTAGTCAGTTGAATTGACATAGGGATATGTCAGGAGATGAATGGATTTTTGTATGTGAATATGTTCAGAAGTTAGCCAATTACCAAGTTGCCGTGAATTTATTCGTAGCAATATAAATATCATTTTAATAATTCTAAGTTAAAGAAATGTAATTAATCCAACACAAGTAACTTAGTTTTTAAATCTTATTTGAAATCGAGTATTAAAACTCCTTTGTTTTATTTTAAGTTATTTACTTAGTTTTTAAATAGTTTTTGACCATTTTTTAAAACCAAATTTTTTTTACCTCACCAAAGTGTTTTACAATTTATTTCATAAATAATTCTTTTTACAGTCCCTGTGAGTACGATAACTCGACATTACTTGTCACTTTATTACTTATTGCGATTGTGTACACTTGCACATTTTTCCGTCGTTCCAACCATCAACATTAAGCTTGGTTTTGTACACCCATTTGATTCCAATCACCTTCCTATCATGGGTCGATTAACCAACTCCCATGTTTTGTTTTTCTCAATCATGGACAACTTCTCCTTCATTGCAACCACCCATTTTATGTCCTTTATTGATGAGGAAAAATCTGCAAGTTCACATATAGCTACATTACATGTTGCATAAATGTTAGTGAGCAATCTAGTACCCCTTGTTGGAGCATCATCCACCAACTCATTCAGCCAATTTTTATTTTTATCTGTGGTTGAAACAGGAAAATTAAGCTTCAGATCTGTTTTGCTTTGGCCACTTTTCTCATCCTAGTTCCACTCTTCATTTCTACAAAAAAACATCTCTGCTTATAACAATTTTCCCAGACTACGGTTGGAAAATTTTATAATCTTTTGCAATAGTGCTATAGCCAATAAAGACTCCTAGAAGTGCCTTTTTGTCTAGCTTGTCTCTTTTGATCTGTGGAATGTGAGTGAAGCACAAACAACCAAATATTTTGAGAAAATTTAAAGATGGTTTATGACCATACCAAGCCTCATAGGGTGTTTGATCCTTGATCGCTCTTGTGGCAGTCTATTCTGTAGGAAAACTGCGGTATGGGCTACTTCTGCCCAGAACTTTTTAGGTAAGTTTTTCTCATGCAACATACATCTAGTGATGTCAAAGATGTATTTATTTCATCTCTCACTATCTCCATTCTATTGTGGAGTATATGGAGTTGTTAACTGATGCACAATGTTAACTTCTTCACAAAGTGCATTGAATTTTTTTGATGTATACTCCTTGCCATTATCGGATTTTAATATTTGGATATGGTTGCCACTTTGATTTTCCACAGTCTTCTTGAATTTCTAGAATACTCCAACCACTTCTAACTTGAATTTTAAGAAAAAAATCCAACACATTCTGGTAAATCATCAATAAAAGCAGCATTACTAACTACTTGCTAATGAAGGAGTTTTTTGAGGTCTAGAAATGTCTGTGTGAATCAACTATATCTTACAAGTGGCTTTCCATGCTATCTTCGGAAATGGCTTCCTATTTTGCTTTCCAAATTGACAAGCCTTACATTTCATTATGTGATCATCAAGTTCTAGAAAATCAATTACCATTTTTTTGGAGTTCATTTGCAGTATCCCCTAATGGTGATAGTGTCCAAGCCTTTTATGCCATAGCATTGTGAAGCTTTCTTTGATTAGAAAAGCTGATTACTCCTCCTGCATCAGATTGAGGGAAAAACTTCTTCCTGCCATCTTAACTTCGAACATCTTCCTCTATCACACATACCTTTTCCATGAACTTCACTTTGAATCCCTTCTCTACTAATTGACCAACACTAAACAGGTTTTGATCAATATCAGGTACTCATAAAACATCAATAATAAACTTGGTACCTGGACAACTTGTAATGGCTATAGTGCCCTTTTCTTTGACTGCAATGTAGTCAATGTTCCTAATTCTGACCTTCTTGGACTCGGTACTCTTCAATTCTTTAAACAACTCTTTATCATGTGTCATATGATTAGTGCAACCACTATTAATGAACCAACTTTCGCTTGTTTCGTGACTAGTAAAATAAGTTGCAACAAAAAGCTGATCTTCTTCTTCTTGATTTTCCACTTGCAGTAACGCCCCCTTACCCGAGACCGTCACCGGAGTCAAGCATGAGACATTACTAAACTTATTTTAGCATTTAAACAAGTTCAAACAATTCTTGTAGTAAACTATCCATCTATGTCATAGTCGCTAAAAAAATCATATCTCGAGTTACAAAACTCAAAATCCAATTCTGTAAATTTTCCCTGAAACTATACTCATATATCTACTTACTAATTTTTTTCTAGAATTTTTTGTTAGGCCAATTAGTACAGTTTATTAGTAAAAGTCTCCCCTGTTTCAGGGTTCGGCTACTCTGACCCCTATACACTACGAATCAAATTTCTTCCTGTACAGAAATCCAATGACTATTCTGTTTGTTTCAATTAAAAATAGACTCAATAATAAATCCATACATATAAAGTGTGAGTCCTAATTATTTATACACAATTTATGGTGAATTTCTAAAGTCAGAATAAGGAATCTAGAAATTGCTCTAACCCTGTTTCACCAAAACGTAAATATCTCATAAAATAAAAATCTTTTACCTATTTTGTTTCTTCCACATAAAAACAGATTCATTAAGTTTCAATTACATATTTTATTCATCATCTAATTCACTTTCTACTATTTTTGGTGTATTTTCAAAGTTGGACTACTGCTACTGTCCAAATCTGTTTTAGTATAAAATGTTGATAACTAAGTTTATAACATCTTCATTTCTTCTCTCTACAATATTTACCATCACTTCCTCTTATTTCTCTTCACTAACATATCAAAAACATACCATACTTAAGGTTTTGGTAACATTTACAAAACATACCAAAATATCACTTAATAACTTAAGTACTTTCAAAATGACCAAAAGACATCCTAGGTACAATGCCATTTTCCAAAAAGATAGAAACTTCACCAATTTGAGTTCGGGGATCGGCTTGTATGCTGAGTCCTTATACTTCGCACCTAGCCTGCGCACGGAAACAAACCGTACGCTGAGAATACTCTCGGTGGTATTTCTATAAACAATAGCTTAATCAACTTTAAAACATGGTAATTCAAACACATTATTGCTATTATTCAATATCAATCATCATTTCAATAATAGTCAATCAATCAGTACTTTAATAATCTTTACTTTATTTACCCTTATTAACATAACTCGGATACTGACGGATACACGGATCCAACCCACACTCCGGGATAAGCACATAGTGCTTCATCGAAACAAATCTGGAACTTTAACATTATAGTACACAAAGTACTTCATCGGAACAAATCTGGAACTTTAACAGTAGTCGACACATAGTGTCTCATCGACTCAATGTCGGAATATCCCAATACTTCCAATTCCTATGACATATCAACTATATCCGACTAGCTCGACACTGTTAATAGGGTATTCAAAATCACATTCATTTCAATATGGTAAGAATACTTACCTCATTCACATTTTCATACAATATAAATATCAAATATAGCAATAACGATTAAGCTCGATTTATAGAAATACAAACCACTATTTATCGAATTTAATCGATATCTTCATTCACTTTCTCTTTTCCCTTCTTGGATGATGTATTCGGTGCTACGTTAGCTACGGACAATCATACAATTAAAAATCATCAATATACTAATTCATAAAACACATTTTCACTTTCTATCAAACTTTTACAAAAATTCCAATTTCGTCATTTTCCCATTACTAATCTTTTTTTTTAACTAAATCATCATATTTTCATTTAATCAACTCATTAACAATTTCAAGCTCATAAAAAAATCATCATAAAACATGAATTTTGAGCTCTATACAACTTAGTCCCTAGTTAAACCTAACTTAAAAATTCCTTTAACAAATCACTTCTAACTTCAATTTCTATCAATTTAACCCATAAACCTCAATTTATTCAACTAAATCAATATCTAAAAATTCTCTATTTTTTTTTTCATTTTAACCTCATACATGTAGAACTTTGAATTAGGCATCCATAAACATAAAAATCACAAGAAAATGAGCTAAAACAACTTACCAATCAAGCTTTAGGCCTTAATCCTCAAATTTTCCCTTTTCTTTTTCTTTCTTTCTTTCTCACGTTTACTCTCTGTAACTCTTTCTATCTTTCTTTCTTTTTTTTATTTCATTTCCTTTATTCATAAATCTATATTCAATATAATAATATTAATAATATAATATTATTCTAATAAAATAACTTAATCTATAAGAAAAACTACTTTAACACATTTAATATTTTTACCAACTATTACACTTGTTATACCATATTAACACACACATGTCACTTAGGGTCTAATTGCTAGATTAGTCCCTTTACTAATCTTTAATCTATAATTAGACTTTTATACCTTATGCAATTTAGTCTTTATTCTAAATTCAAGCTACTTAACTTAATCAAACATTAATCAACCACTCAACTATAATTCATAAATATTTCTAATAAATATTCATGAATTAATTTCACGGAAATAGTACTCAAGACTGGATTTCCGATACCGTAACTTTCGGTTCATTACATTGCACTTCATCTTCTTGTTACTGATTTTTGTACTTACAAATAACAGTTTCACGTCCCATTTGGCTACACTTACTACACTTTGCATTTGGTCTTCTCTAGCAATTGAAAGGAGCGTGACCTTTCTTGCCGCAATGTTGACATAAAGGATAATCCTTCTTTACTCTTGATCTTCTATTTTCAGTTTCACTTTTGTTCCCAAATGCAGAGCTTTCTCTACTCGCAGCGTGAAACTTTTTGTTCTCTGGCCTCCTGTTCTTTCCATCATCTTGATGCTTAACTAGTAGAGCACCTTCGACATCCCCTTCTTGCCTCATTACACGTCTTTGCTCTTGTGCTTGTAAATCACTTAAGAGTTCTGGCAAAGTAATCTTTGGCATAACCTTCGTGTTCTCTAAGGTGGTAATGGTAGCCTCAAACCTTTCAGGTACTATTATAAGAATTTTGTCTATAATCCTTGAATCTACTAGAGATGAACCTAGCAACTTGACCCTATTGTCTATGTTAAGGAGCTTTTCAGAATACTCCTTAACTGTCTCAGTCTCCTTCATCTTCTACAACTCAAAATCATGTACAAGATTCAACACTTGCATCCCACGAATTCTCTCGTCTCCCTTGAACTTAGTCTTGAGATAATCTCATATCTCCTTTGCTGACTTTAGAGACATAATTCGCGTAAAAATAGTTGGTGAAACTGTAGCAAACAAACAAGCTTTTGCCTTTGATTTCCTTGTCTTCTTTTCTTTTTGTGTTTTGATTTGTGCCACGGTGGGGTTGGTAGACAATGTAGGAATCTCAAAGTCTTCTTCCACTGCTTCCCAAAAATCTATAGCCTCCAAGTAAGTCTCCATTCGCACTATCCAAATCTAATAACTATCTCCATCAAAAATAGGTGGCGCAATCGAAGAGAAATTAATTTCAACTTCCATAATACAACAAACACTAACGCAGGTCCCTCAAGAAGAAAGCTCTGATTCCCAATTGTTGGTATTTTATCAGAAAAGAAAACTAAAATGATGAAGAAAATTGAACTAAAAAGAACTTATTGAAAAGAGAAAACAATAAGTCAAATAATTGAAATGGAAAAGGTACATTTTATTGAACTGAAACTAGTATTTATATAGTAAACAAGTTAACAACTACTAACTAAAAATAGGCTACTAACATAATCATAATCTCTAAAAAATATCTCTAAAAATTCTGAAACAAATCAAAGAGTTATGATTATAACTAAAATTAACTAGATTATGATAACTGAAGCAAATCTTCAACAGATATCAACCAAATCAGACTTGCACGTAGGTATATAAAGAGAACTATCTCAATTTGTAGTAGTTTACCCTTTAAGTAATTAAATTACCTTTGGCAAAGGTGATCTTCTTGAAAGTTCTAGGGCCACCATCTCCTTAAAGGAGCTCCACACTCTTGATTGCTTGTGGGGCAACCTTGGGCATTAGGGTGTCCAGATCAACAGCAAAGGCCTTAAACGCCTTGGTAGGTGAGAGTGGGGTACTAACCTCTGCTTCTTTTGCGAAAACACCCATTCTTCTCTTCCAATTATACAAATAATTTGATTAAACACACAGACAGAATTTATGAAGTGGATAGGATTTGAGTTTGAAGTGTGGGAAGAAATGAGAAACTAACATGCTATTTATATACTGCAATTTGAAGCTTAGCAATTTCATTTCTATTTTGCTTTCTTCACTGGGTAAGATCCATTAACAAAGAAATAGTCAATAATACCACCATGCATAAAGAATTTCATGAAAAATAATGCCAGTTTGTAATTTCCATTTTTTTTAATAGTTACAAGCCAAAGATTTTCTCTTGATTAGTAATTATTGAAATAAATACCTATTTGAATTGAGATTTTATTTAATTTTCTCTCCACTCTCCTATGCTTTAGATTAGAAAATAATAATAAAACTAAAGATTTAGGAAACTGAAACAAGGGAGAAAGTAACCAGTACAACTTGTGGATGGCTTGTGGAAACCATTTAAGTTCAACATAGATAAAACTAATGCTGTTTCAATTGCTGCTTCTTTGAGCAGAGCCGTAATCCCATGCCTGGCGTGATTTACAAATTGCAAATGTAGCGTTTGTTTTTCAAAGTTTTGATCGTTAGAAAAGTGGTTTTATTGTTGAATTAATTAGCTTAAGCATGCTTCTTTCAATGTTAAATTTGTTTGTCTGATGCAACTACGGAAACTAAATCTTTGCTGGGATGGTGCCTTGCTCCTTTGCATAGCATCCCACATCAGGGAGTGTATGTAATTAGCGGCGAGAAGCAGGTTTTAAATAGCGCGATGCTTTACAGAGAAGGGCATACCTTTCTCGGCCTTTTGGCTAAGATCAAGTGTAGTATCTGTTTTTTATTCGGGATTATAGTGAAATAAAACCAGAATCAAATGAAAATCCAATTTCTCTACGTTGTGGAAGAGATTCAGTAAATAAATTGGATGCTTTTTATTTATTTATTACAGGTTTAGCGCATTTCAGCTCAAGCATCCTGGTAATCAGAATAAACTATGAACTCTTTATTAGCAATCTGAAGTTAATATGAACCTCCAACTTCAAAACTCAAATCTAGAAGCTTGATAATTGTTGAAGTGGATGATGCTATCATAGTAAGCATCAGGGTTTGCCAGGAGGTAGGCTTCAATGGCCTTGAACATTCCCCAATGCTTTTTCTTTGCCTATCTCGATCCCCTCTTCCTTGAGCTCAAAATCACCTATGGTGTAATACTTGCTACTAGTCTTGCATATAGATCCCCCATTCGGAGAGGCCTCTAATTTCGTTTCTTAAGTGATTTTTTCTAGCTTGATCATCAATGCATTACCTTCAATGACACTGTAAATATACGAAGAAGTTTCTTCGTCTACTGCTTCAACCTTCTGCTTCATGTATTTGTTTGACTTCCTGCATGAAGAAAATGTGGAATATCAACATCAGCTTGCTAGAAAAAGTATTTTGCTAATAGGGTAATATCACTTGCCAAGGGTTATGAGTTTATATAAAACTATCCTACATTGCTTAAAAAAATAATTATAGTGGCACCTTAGGTTTATGTAAAGATCTATGTTGTAAATATTTATTTGCACTAAATTAAATATTGAATTTTCCATTTGATTTTTAAATCTCTTTTATTTTTTTATTTTTGAAGTTGTAAGGTTGTAGTTAAATTTTTGTTTAGTGATATCATAGGTCTAGGTGTTTGACAATTGATATCAGAGTTAGGTTAAAGGAGTGATCTTCCACTTTAGAAAAGAATTTTTCATAGGCACTTGAAGATTATCCTTAGTGATTAGAAGTGTGGTAGTGTGAAATTGTGTGTCTGAGAAAATATTTTGTTAAGAAAAGAATTGATATTTAAGAGAGTTCGTTGTGACCCACCTTTCTTTTCCAGTAACTACTTGGTGTATTGTTCACGAAATACTCACTTTTTAAATATTTAATTGTAAGAATCATCTTTTGGTAAGATAACAGACCTGTAAGTTGTCTGTGGAATGAAGAAGCTTAATAACAACTATAATACATGGTTAACTTGCATAATGTCTTAAAAGCAAGGGCAAGGACAAGACCTTTGGAAGGTTGTCAATGGATATGAAGTGACATAACTGAAAGTAGAGGATATCAAGGCATTGTTTGTTGCGGTAGAGGAGATGACTCTTACAATTGTAACATCCAATCAAATTAGTTATGAGATGACTTTTAAATCTAAACTCGACTTCTGTATGGCTGATTATTTGAGCTTGTATCTAGGTGCTTATTGTTGCACAAGAAAGTCCCTAAATTTGGAGAGATTAAGATCGTTCCCTGAAGGATTTTTAAAAAAAAGAGGCATCGGTGAACGATGACAGGCGACGATTGTTACGGAGTACAGTCGGATTCTGGAAAGGATGAACTTTCTTATGAGTGTTGATGTTTTTTTTTTCTTGAAGGGTTCATGTTTTTAATACAGAGAGGCAGAGAAATTGAGGCGTGGGGATAATTAGAGAGAAAAGAGAGTTAAAAATGATTAAAATAAAGAAAATTTTATTACTACATTAAATATATGTTAATATTTATTAAGTATTAAATAAACATTAATGACATTTTTTGACGTAAAAATCGAACCGTCATTGCAAATATTTATATAACTCTTGAATACTATAACTAATATTCATTTATATTGTATTTAACATTTTAATATTATTACATATTATTTAAAATTACTATAAAATATGATTCTAAAATAATAGTTGTAATTTTTTTTTAAAAGTTGCACTCAAAAGTTATAAATAATTTATTATAAGTTCTATTTTATTAGCAAATGTAATAATTTTAAAATTTTACAATATAGTCGATTGAGTCTTATTTCGATTGGTATTAATGTTGTTGCCAGTGTAAAAAAGTCATGGGTTCGGGTGCACATTATCCTCCTATTTAAGGTTGGAAGGAACTATAAGTAGTTCTAGGCATTGTATTAAAAAGAGTAAATATGATAACAACATATAATGAGATCAATGTTCAAGTTGTTTTTACAATATATTAAAAAAATATTATTTAAATTAAGATAAATTTATCATTTTATATCTATTCATGTCCTATTACTTAATATCATTTTATCCAATCAAATAATACAATACTATTATATGTTTATTCTATTTAACTAATCAAACAACATAATACTTATTATCCTTTTATTTTATTCCTACAAAATAATTATTACATTAATATTGTATTCCATTCTAAAAAATCAAACATAGTGCTGGGCACTATTTGATGGGTTGCAGTTAGGCTGCGACATTAGAGCTTGCGAGGTTGAAGCTGATTGTGACAACAATGCGATGGTACAAATAGTTAATGACCAGCATGTAGGATTTAACCCATTGGCTCTTGTTGGAGGCATCAATGAACTTTGCGAACGGCATTGGGAAGTTAAGTTGAGGCGTGTCTATAGAGAAGCCCGAATTGGGTGGCTCTCAATGGAGAAGGAAGCAGGGTTAAACACTTTTGACAGCGTACCTCCAATATAGAAGGCGCTGTTCCAGGTCACTTATGCAAGCTTTAAGATAGTACCCTCTCTTTTGTAACCCAAAAGAAAATAATAATAAATTATATACAATCATTGACCTATGACAACAAATTACAGCCAAACAGAACAAAAATAAAAAAAATAGATTTTTTATAAATGACCGTTTTTAGAATCAAATAAATGTTAAATCGATCAATTTGATTCGAATTAAAGAAGTCACAAAAAAAAAGAAGAAGAAAAGAAAATATTAAATATTATAAAATCTAATTCAACCAAGTTGGTTTTCGACCGATCCAATTCTGAAATACACTGGCAACACTAGCCTAAAACAGCCGATCACAGACAAAACCAAAGTTCTTAAGTCAGTGGAGGAAAAGATGAAACTTCTAGAGAAAAGGTGAGCCTTTTAGAGGCCTCCATCGTTACCCTAATTATTAACGTGATATAACATTTAATACTTTCTGCAAAAACATTGTTTGCAATAGGCAAAGAAACCGCATATAGATATTTAGTTATAATAAATCAGCTAATTCCAATCATGTATCATTTAAAGACAAAGCATAAACACATATAAGTGTATATATATATATATAGGAGGATAGAAGTTCTTCCATCTTTCCATTATGCACAAAAGCTCTAAATACAGTAGGAATACAGAGTTTTGTTTGATTTTTAGTTCAACCGATTGCCATTTCTGAGGTAGAGTGAAGACCTTCCTCTTTATGCTTTACTCTCAGACCTAATATTATATTTTACCAATAGATTCTACAAATACCCTCATTTAACTTATAAATTCTCATTGAGAATAGTGGACATCAGCAGCCCTCGGACAAATTCACACCTTCGAGCCTTCTCCTCGTGCTCCTGGTCCGACAGTTGTGACTGTTGAGGCTTTCTGTCATGATAAACGAGTTTTAGAAACTTGAATCCAATCGGAAAATTATCAGTGAAAGTCAAAAGGTATCACTTTTAACCGGATAAAGAAACAAAACAAAACATATCACAAGAATAAATGACACCAGCAGTTATACCTTTCTAGAGATTCTTTATCTGTGCTTTCCTTGTCTGCACTTGATTCAGCAATAGAGAGAGACTGCAAGCTTAAAGGCTCATCGGCTGTGGGTGGATTGAACATAAATGATGACAATAATGGATCGGCTTCAACATTGGGGGGAGAAACAATGCATGAAGATCCCCCAAGAAGGGCATGCAAGTTTCCATCTCTCAGTTCTTTTCTCAACATAGAAAATGTCAAATTGGATCCACCTTTGCGTAATCTTCGCTTGCGCTGCACGTAAAATCCAGTCAAGGAATAACCTGAACCTTTCATCAAGACATGCCAACTCACAAACAAACAAGAGATATTTAGACATACAAAGAAGAAAGCAAAATGGCTTTTACGGGGAAAACAAAGTATAAGCTTGGTGACCGTGAGCAGAAATGTAGATCACTATACAAAAATGAAAACCAAATTCCCATATCCCTAATGCATGGCAAAGATCGTCAAGCACCATGGTGAAGATCAAATCAGATTAAAGTGTTTAGCCTTTTTAAAGTAGATAGATAGATAGATATTATTTAACTAGCTTTGACATCAAAACTAAATAAGCCGAGACAAAATCAACATAAAAAAAAGGATATCTTAAGAAAATTCCCATGCTGCATGGTAATGTGGCTAACTATATCCATCCCGACCCTCTTCGCGCAAACCGGGCAAACCTGAAATGGTAACATTCAACCAAACACCTATTAAGCGAAACTCAATTTTAACTCTCAAGCAATGTTATGTGTCTAAAAGACCAAAAATACATATCTTTCACAAGTGAAAAAACAAAGTACAAATGCATGAAGAACAGACAAATTATCAAATTAACTTTGAAGCTAAACAGCTTAATGCTATACACCAGAAATGAGAATGATATTCAAGTAAACAACATCTATAACTCAAGCAACAGTGAAATTCACAATGAGAGACGCATAATTAACAAAATTATCAAGAATCTTACTGTAATTAAATCCCCAATTCAATACCAACTCAGCTGTAAAATCCCATTTCAAATTTCAATATCTTTTTTTTCCCCAATTATGCACCATTACTTCTACATTTCTTCTACTTATAAACTTCAAAAAATACTCCATCAATATGTAAACTATGTAAACAAAGTTAATCTTTTTTCTAATAAATTCAATAAGAAAAAATACAAATTTCATCCAAAGAAACAAAAAAAAAAGGAATAATTTTATGAGAAAATAGGAAAAAAGGTACCCCATTTTTTACTTCAACAGGATGTTCCTCATCGATGTGACAACAAAGCCCAACAATATCGAAATCCTCAGCGCAAAACGGACATAAAAACTCCGCCTTGAAATCCTCGTCTCCATCAAATTCTTCATATCCTCCACCCAGAAACGGATCTAGAAAAACATAACAAAAACAAAAATAATAGCAAATTAAAAAAAAATCAATTCCTTATTTTCTCGTGAACCAAACAGAAAAAATAAAACAAACCAGATCGAGATTGATGACGCCTTGAGGAAGACGAAGAAGAATTGGAAAATCGAAACCTCCATGAATTTGACTCCATTCTTTTTCCTTCTGTTGAGAAAAGAACGCTACTTTTTTTTCTCTCTCGTTCGAGTTTCGATCTAAGTAATTGAGAAACTTGGTAAATTTATTGAAATAAAGTCCCTAAAAAGTTCATAAATTAACAAAAAAAAAACCCTAATTAGGGAAAAATGAAGAAATTAAAAGAAAGAGAAATAAAAAAAATTTGGGGAAAAAAAGACCAGAGAGAGACTCTCCACCGAACTTTTCTGGTATGGGGTTCTGGCTTTCAGCTTATTTTATAAACACGTTTTTGCTTTTATTGGGTTATTTTTAAAACTTGCCCATTAAGTTTTCTTAAATTGTGGAAATGCCCCTCTCTTTTCTAGACCTTTTCATTTAAGCCAGAAGATTCTTCATAAGGGGTGGACAAAAATATCATATGGGAAAAACTAGATTTAACAAAAAATGTCATTCGTTTGCAAAAAAATATCAGGTTTTAGTTTTAACATTCAAGACCCCAACTGAGGTCGGTTTTTAGTTATATAATAATACATTTTTATTTTTATAAAAACTGAATATTTAAAATATTTGAATAAAATAATACCAATTTAATGGAGAAATTACATAAAATCCAATTTCATATTATAACAAATTAATGATATTTAGCTCACCAAATGGATTTGATAAAAAAAAGTTGATAAATACTAGATATTTGTGTAAATAAAAATTGAAAAATATTATTTAGTGAGTGTTCTGTTTCATAGTAAAAAATATATATTTATCTCTATTTGTTAACTATATTATAATTGTACTATAGTAATAAAATTAGCGACAGTTTATAACAACGTTTATGACGAAGAATGTCATTATTATATATATTCTGTAGCGATTATATGTATAAACATCACAGAAAGGCTTCGTTTGAGGTAGCGATATGGTGTGGTGCGTTTAGCTTACTTTTTGTCTCATATTACAGTATCTAATCTCACCGCCACCTCTGTTTTTACATTAATCGCAGGTAAACGCAACGCCCATCCAAACTCACCCTAAATGTATTTTCAAATTGTGGGAATAAATTTCGCGCAAAAATCATTGGTGGGAATACTATAACTATTTTTATATTTAAGAACACAGTTGTACATTTAAACTATTAACAACATTTGGTGGCATAAACGCTACAAAATATTTCGATAGTCAAGTTAGTTTTTAACTAAATTTGAAGTTAAATCAAGAGCAAATTTTGAAAATATTTTTATTTATTTACGTGATTCTTATTCAAAATTTTATTTAAAAGAAAGCATTGATAATTATTCTTTATCATCTCATTATTTGAAGTAATATCACTCAATTAATTGACACTAAACTCGCATTTAATAACAACTAGTCTTGTGGATTTATGAACAGTCTTGTGAGGATGAAATTCGTCGTGTCTAGAATACTTGTAGGGGGGACGTTCCTTATTGATTGGAAAATTCGGCACAACTTTGTTAGATTGGTGGAAGACTCTCTCTCGTAACCGAAAATGGATTGCTCGGATAACATCAGCTCGCTTGGTTGAATTGAACAATGCAAATCCTACTGAGGAGATTCTGGCTGAGATTGTTGATGTCAAGCTAGCATTGAATATGGAAGCAGATAGGAGGAAAATTACTGAGAGCAACAAGCTCATGCTAATTGGTTAAAACAAGGGGATTGTAACACTGCTTTCTTTCATAAATTTGCTTCCCATCGAAGATGTGTAAATATTGTTACTGGTTTGGAGGATTAAGATGCGTCTTTTGTTTCTTCAATTGGATGTCATGGCTTTGGTCGCCAAACAATATTTTGAGTTTTTATTTTCATCCACTAGTCACAATAATCCTCATCATTTCTTGGGGGGATTGATACAAACTAGCCGAATGAATGACGATCTGATGGTAGAGTTTACAGTGGAAGAGGTTCGGGCTGCTGTGTACAATATACCTCCACTTAAGGCTTCGGGTATGGATGGTTTTCTGGTTTTTTTTTACCAGAAATATTGGCATGTTGTTAGAGCTGATATTACAAATTACTATCTTGCGATCCTTCGATGTGAGGTTTTGTTGGAGATTATTAACCGCACTAATATTGTACTTATGCTGAAAGTAGTGAATCCGAGGAATATGTCACAGTTCAGCCTATCAGTCTATACAATGTTCTCTATAAAATAATCTCCAAAGTGCTGGTAAATAGATTTCAGCGAGTACTCCATATTTGTTTTGATGAAGCTCAAATTGCATTTGTTCTCAGAAGATTTATTTCTAATAATACTTTTATTTCCTATGAGATTCTGCATTCTTTTAAAAAACGACGGGTTGGTAAAATGAACTGCTTTGCTCTCAAACTCGATATGCGTAAAGCATATGATCAAGTCGAGTGGAGTTTTTTGGAAGCTATGATACACTGTATGGGTTTCCGTAAGGACTAGGTTTCACTGATTATAAGTTGTATTAAGATGGTTTCCTATTCGGTGGTGCTTAATGGTCAATTGGGAGAAGTCCTCCATCTTTTGCGAGAGCTCTATCAGAGAGACCCTTTAAGTCCTTATATATTTCTAATCTGTGGTGAAAGTCTTTCTTCCTTGCTCTGGCTAGCACAGCGGGAGGGTATTATTCATGGCACAAGTATTGGCAGAGCTGGGCCCCATTTATCGCATCTATTTTTTTGTTGATGATAGTATTCTCTTTGGGGAGGCCACTACTTCAGGTGCTCATAATATTTGCTCATTTTACGAGAATGCGAGGCTTGTTTGGGGCAACAAGTGAATTTCGATAAATCTTTAATTTATTTCAGTACGAATGTGGATGAATCTGTGTGCCATCAAATTAGTACTAGCTTGGGAGTGAAGTTTACTTCTAATCTAGAAAAATATCTCAATCTCCCAACTATGATTGGACAACGAAAAAGAGCAGCTTTCCAACATTTCAAAGATTGGTTCAGAAGGTGTATTGATCATTGGAGTATGCATTTTTTGTCACAAGGGGTAAAGAAGTTTTTATACGATCGGTTCTTCAATCTATTCTGACCTATGCGATGCAATGTTTTATTTTTTTTACTTCTGTCTTCTTTATGTAAAGAGTTGGAACCTGCTATCTGTAAATTCTGGTGGCAGAATTCCAGCACGAAAAGAGGAATTCATTGGTGCTCATGGTCTTCTTTATGTGAGCCAAAATTGCAAGGCGGTGTGGGTTTTCAAAATTTATCCAAGTTCAATATTGCACTATTATCTAAGCAATGTTGGTATATTTTATCGATACCCGATTGTCTTTTAAGTAGGGCTTTGAAAGGCAAATATTTTCCAAATTTAGATTTTTTAAATGCTCGATTGTGTTCTTACCCTTCTTATACCTGGTGTAGCTTGTGGAGTTTGCGTGATCTTCTTGAAAAAGGTCTAGGCTGTTGTATGGGTATTAGAACTTCGGTTTCCATTTGGAATGACTGTTGGCTTTCGAGACCTAGTGACTGCAAGGTACAACACGTAGCTGTTACTCCTTCGGTTAGTTGGGTGAGTGACCTTATGGTACCAGGTTTATACAAATGGGATGAGGTTAAAATCTATGACATTTTTGTAGTTGATGAAGCTGAGAGAATATTAAGTATTCCACTAGCCCAATTTGGCCCCCTGATATTCTTGTCTGGAAGGGTTCTCCTACTGGGCTCTATACAGTGAAAAATGGGTACAATATGTTACTAAGGTCTTCTTGCACAGATCACTCGCATGGTTTCCACAATGACAACTCACTTACTAGTAACTTTTATTCTAAATTGTGGCAGGCCAAAATTCGACCAAAAATTAGAATTACATGTTGGCGATTTTGTAACAATTATGTTCGTACGCTTTCTAATCCTTACAATAGGTGGGTAATGAACAAAAGATTTTGTAACAAATTCTCCGCTAGACCAGAAACTGTGGCACATATTGTATGGGAGTGTCTGATTGCTACGGCAGTATGGCAAGCATTGCAAATTTCGTGGCATGTACAACAAAACAATTCTGACTTCTTTAGTTGGTTTTCATATTTATTTACAACTATTTTGAATATTCTATCAATTTTATTCTTATTACAATCTGGGCTCTATGGATGGGGCGTAATTGAAGCTATCATGAAGGATTTCCTCAATCAGTTTCGAGTGTGGTGACTTTCATCCGGTCGTAGCTTCGGGAGTTATCCTTTCTAAGGGAGGGTTCACAACTTTATGGGGAGTTCGGAGGTGCGATGGCAGCCCCCAATTGGGCCTTTTGTGAAAGTAAATTTTGATGCCTCTTTCCAGTCTCACTCTAGGCAACCTTGTTCGGGTATTATTGTTCGGAATGAAGTGGGTCTGGTTTTGGAAGCAAGTATACAAATGCATAGTAATGTACCTAATGCTTTTGTTGTAGAGACTTTTGCTTTTGTCCGAGTAGTCTGTTTCACAACAGATCTGGGGTTCATGCATGTTACTATTGAGGGGGACCCTTTGGCGGTGGTTAAGAAAGCCAATTCCTTGCATGATGACAAATCAGAAATTGCGATGCTTATTAAAGAAGGAACATACAAGCTTAGAAATTGCTTTACTGATACTATTATTCAACATTGTTTTCAATAGGGTAATAGAGTTGCTCGCCATCTTGCTGCCATAGGTGTCGCTCGATCAGTTCAGGGTGGAGGTGGAGCCTATTGCCGTCACTAATCGTTGGTGAGTGGACCCGTCGGACTAATTTATTGAAATCTTCATTTCAGGGAAGCAGGTTCACCGGATTTTATTCTGCTTCTGGGATGCTTCTCCTCTGGCTCTCGCTCACTACAAGACTTTTCCAATTCATGAGAGTTTGGCTGGTTTTTCTTTGGTTTCAGTTTCATGTTCGGAAGGGTCTTTTGTTTTCGTTGCGTTCTTCATGTTTTGTCTTTTGGTTTGCTTTTGTTTGCTTTGTTTTTTGGTGTGTTGTTGGTTTGACTTTTATTTGCTTTTAGTTTTGCTTTAAATTCTATTTTGTTGCTCATGTTCACATAAATGAAAGTCTAGCTTTCGGTAAAAAAAACAACAACAACAACAACTAGTCTTAGGTACATCTAACATGTAAGTGAAAATATATTTTTTAATTAATAATTTAAAATAATAATAATTGATAAAATTAAATAATTTATCTTCATTCTTATGTTCTCCTTAAAAAAATAATTATTAACAAAATTAATGGATGTATTGAGGAAAAAATAGCAAAACAAAAGTTATTAGATAGGAAAAGTTAAGAGTCCTTTGAGTCATTGTATAAAAATAATAAAAACAACTTAGTTATAAATTAATTATTAAAATAACTTTTTTTTATAATATTTTATAGTATCACATATAGAGTATATGATACCAATAAAAAATTAACTCAATCATTACATAATTATTAAAAATCATAATAAAAAAATAGAAATAATATTTTAATAAAAGGATTTGCATATAGTCTATGTAATATGTATATAAATCTCTTTTTTTAACAATTTCATTATAAGTTCTGACCATATCTGCTCTTTTTGACACAATATCTAGAATTACTCATATTCCCTCCCTAACTCATAAATAGGAAAATAATGCGTTTCAGCACTCTTGAACCCACGTCCTTCTATATTAGCAGCAATGTCAATACCAATCGAGTTAAGACTCAACCAACTTAAATTAACATAAGTCTTAACTTGTATGTAGTAGTGGTTAAAATTCTTGTTAGACATATGTTTAGCATGGGTCCATGCCCCATCCATATCCCCAATATTGTATAGAAAAATTGACATAAAAATTTTTTATTCTTATATAAAATAAAAAATATTATGTTAATTTTTATTTGACATTTTGAAACAAGTAACAATAAGAACAAAAATTAACATAAAAATATAAAAGGAAAAATTAACATAAAAAAATTTCAACTTTATTTTTATATATAAAATAAAAAGGGGCAAATTTCGACGGTATATATAAATTTTAGTCTAATGTGCAACTTTATGTATAAAAGTTTATTTTGATTAAGTCCTCATAAATTATTGACACAGTTATTGATGTAACTTTTATATATTTATATCGCATATACAAATAATTATATTTATCTAATATGTAAATAATTTGATATATTTACTTCTTTAAACGTGTGTAAAGAATCAAAAGTAAAGTTTTGTGTATATATTTGAACCACAATCAAAGCTTTATATAAATAATTGTACTAAATTAAAGTTCATAAATCAAATTGTACATTGAGTCAAAGTTAATGTATAATTTAAAATTTTTCCTAAATAAAAAAAATACCATGTTCACTTTTATTTTAAATTTTGAAATAAGTAACAATAAGAAACAGAAAAATTAACATATAAAAAAAGTATTCAACTTTAATTTTTTTATGTAAAATAAAATAGTTTGTTAATTTTTATTTTAAATTTTAAAATTTAATAATATTAAAATGAACTAAATTAACATAAATAATTAAAAAAGGTTCATTAAGAGTATTGCTTAGATAGTATATTTTTTAATAATCTCATTATAAATTTTGATTATATCTTCTTCTTTTTTTACACAATATTTAGAATTATCTATAATGCCTCTCTAACTCAACTCGTAAATAGGAGAATAATACATTTAACATATTTAAATTTATGTCCTTTTACATTAATAACAATGTTCATACTAATTAAATTAAGACACAATCAGCTACAAATATATAATACTTTAAATTCAAGTACTTTGGACCATTAGGAATAGGAAAAGTATTGAATAAAAAAAATACCGACATTGTTAACATCGGTGTACTAATAAAATTTGTGTGTTGTTTGAGGTGTCGAATTTATATATAAACAAACTCTTCATACTCCTATATAAAAACAAAAGAAAAAGTAAGAAAAATTGGGAAAGCTAAAAAGAAAAGCATTATTATCATAGTCCGACTAGATTAATTGATTAAACTCAAATTATTCAATCACTTGAATTGAAACCCTAAAATAGAGGAAGATTGAACCCAAAAAAAATGTTAAATCAGGTAAAAAATGGGTTAGTTTCAATTGGATTTAAACTAGTTTAAATATTTAATTTTATTATTATAATTTATAGCAAATGTAACTATTTCCAAATTTTAATCAAATCGGTTGGATCAAAAATTGATTGGGTATCAATTCGAAATAAAAGATTGAATTAATTGACTAATAAATCGATTGAGCCAACAATTAAATCAATTGAACTAAATTTAAAAAAAATAAATTAAATGAATTCTCTTTATTTTTTAAAATTTTATGAGTTTTAGTAATTTATTTAATTAAACTCAATAAACGGATGAAATTGAAAATTGAAAAATCTAATTGGCTCCATCATCTATCCTTATTAAAAAAGTTTTATTATTTTATAATCTTTATTTTTGACATCCATTGTATTGACATTAAAGAAAAGTAGGAGTAGGTTGTGGTGGCAGTGATTGCGTCTGTCCGAGCACCTGAGTACGTAACACGGTATTTTTATTTGGACTATCCCTTGAAACGCGTTTCCTCAACCTTCTTTATTTTGGACTCTCTTTTGTGTGCCACACAACACAACAAAACAAAGATAATAAGATGATATGCCATCAATTTTGTTCAAATTTATTTAATCAATCAATTGGATTAAAAATAATAAATAATGAGTAAAATTATATAATATAATTATAACCTTAATTTAGAATTAATTTGCTGTGGTTTTAAATTTTTATTATATTTACTATAAAAACATATAATTAATTTTATATTTTTTTAATCTATTTAGTCATTTTTTACGTACAAAATATTTATTATTTTTATGATAATTATATTTAAAAATTTTATTTTTAAACTGTATCTCTCACTTTCACCTAGTTATGAAGGTTATAAAACATAAGTTCAAATTTCACAAAAAACAAAATGTGAATCTACATTGTGAGTGGAGGCACCCCTTCGTGAACTTGGTGTGATTCTCAATGCAAGCAAAAGACAAAATCCGAACATAAACACTCATCTCGAGAGATAAAACACTTTAAAATTTTCTTCTCAAATCAACCTAGTTATGTATTTATATAATTTTTAATACATTAACAATACATCCAATAAAAAAATTTTACAAAAAAAAACAATCTAGCATATAAACATATATTCAAATCATGTTTCATTAAAAAGAAACACTATTAAAGGCTTTTAAATTGATCTTAGCTTATCAGGCAATATATCTTGGGTTATCATTGTAATTTTCTGTTACAAAATCAAATTTTATTTTATGTTTTTTTTAATTTTCCAATAATATTAATTAGAGAAGAAACACTGAAAAAAAAATAAATTCATTTGGATCAATAAATAAATAATTACAGAATACCCAAAAAAAAAAAAACAGTGGGGGGATTTCCCCCATTGCCCTATATTGTAAAATCCTTATGTCATCCAAGCTATTCATGCAACATGAACAAAAGAGAAGAACCTGCTGAAAAGACCCAACACAACCACAAGTAATGGCACACTACTTTCTAGCTATTGTTGAACCAGCATGAACACAAGAACTGCTAGCAAGATCGAGATTACAGTCATTGAGCCCTTTCGATTACCGCTGTTTGTTGGCAGCATTGAAGGGAGTGCACACTCCTCGCCATTGAAGAACACTTTAGAGGGGAATCCATCACCTGCAGCAATGTTAATGGAAGGGGTAGTTTTCTTGGTGAATGAGATAACTGTCTGTTGTTTTCCGGGCACCCTAGGATCTTTCTGAGGGTTAGCTGCATCGGTTTCTGCAACGATATAGTTTAATCCGGGCAGACCTTGCATGAATATAGTATTGTTAACACCATTCATCTCCAAGGCTGTTCCGTTGAAGGAGTACATCTTTTGAAACCCGGGGGTAGCCTTATTCAACTGTACAGCAGCAAACCAATCAGGGAAGGCGGTTTCATCCCAGTTGAATATTGTGATCCTAGCACTCCATCCTCGAGAGAAGTCTGAATAAAGATGCCAGTTTATGCTGACCCCACAATTGTCACCACACGGCATTGGATTTGGCACCGTGAAGTGTTTAAGATCAGCCCAAGCTCTGGTTATAGCAGTTCGGTTCTCAAACGGAACAAGAAGTGCCTCAGGTGGAACAAGAACAGCTGTAGCATTTGCTCTACAAGTGTTGGCTGAGTTGCGAGGGCACCCACAGGCACAAGTCGGGCATGGGACAACTGATTCATTGAAGTATGCAGAAAAGGATACGCAGCACTTTGGGCTTGCATTCTTGGGCCGTGTAATATTGCAAACCACCTGCCAGCTAGCAACTACGGTCGTATTCGACGGCAAGCCACTTGGGTCTGGGAACTGACTAGGGCTTACACGGACTGGGGGACCACATTTGTAATTAGGGTTCAACGTGCCATTGATCTTCCAATTCTGAGGAGGAGAGAGCTCAGAGCGGTTGAGATCCGGTGGCATTTTAAAGACCTGCATTTGGAATACTGAACTTGACTTGCTAGGGTCCATTGTTGGTGGCAAGATAGTACCATTCCGGCAACATTTTGGGATCATCCCCATGGTTGTATCGTTTGCCTTTGTCAGAGGCAGGTCAATAATCGTCGGCCTCCTCTCACAGTTCAACACATTGCCAAAGTCTAGATCCCTATAATGTTGTCCTTGCGGACCGAATATGCAGTCTGATGAATCAACGACATACGGATAAGCCCCTTTCATCGTATATATAAATTCATCCCTCATCCAATCAAAACTCAATTTCCAATTATCAAGTCGCCCAAGGGGGTTATGGTTTGAGATAGTAACCTGTGCCCAATAGTTCGAGTCGTACGTTCTCGTCACATCATACATAATTGTAAGATCACCACTTTGCCGAGGTAGGAACTCATCCTCTACCGTAACATTCGTCTTGAATTTCGGGTCTTTGGTGCAACAAACTTGCATCTCACTTTTACCTGGAAAACAGCAAATGGAAATCATATTCATACAATCTAAAGCATTCCTCAACATCACCATTATAATTGAATTCAGATCGAAGCCATAGAGGTGAACTAGAATCAAGATCAAAGAGTGTCCATCCCTATCCAACCAAGGAAGAAAATGATAACTAAAAAAAAAACAGCATAAGGAGACAAACCCAGTAATAAAATCTTTAACAACAGAAGAATTTCATTACAGCAACAGAAAACTCCTAGTAGCAGAGATTATAAACAAATGATTTACTTCAACCAAATCATAATTTTGATCTTTCAAAACAGCTTGAAATGAAACATTTCCCACTCTCTATTATATGATCATCTTTTGATCTAACCCAGACATAGAAACTTGACCAAATCCACTAAAAAACCATACAGGAATAAAAAATTTCCACTGTCCACTAATCTACTCAAATATTATATCTCATTCAAACAACAAGGAAAAATCAAGCATATACATATAAACTTTACCCAAGTGTTTTTTTACCTTGCAAAGAAGGCTTAGGACAAAGGAAGCCATCATTAGCAAGATGAATAGTTTCAGGCAAGGGAACACTAGGAGCCGCCACTCCAAACTGAGTCCCAAGAAGCTTAACTTGAACTTGAATCTGATTCAAATCTCCGGCAGTCTCAATCGCTGTTTTCAGATCAGTCATGGGGTACCCAGCAAAAACGGTACCGTTCCCAACATTGGCAGGCAAGCTCGTCCCATCAGCCAAAACCGCATTCGACGCTGAAACTAAATACTCGTCGTTTTTAAACCCCACGAAAACCCTCCACGATTTAAGCTTCTCGTCGCCGTTATTCAGCACCGTTAAGACTGACTCGAATCTGTACGGCTGGTGCTTGGGATCCGTTGGTTTTAACTTGGTTCCGGAGGTGTAAGCGTAAGATAAGAAGATCCCATTGCAAGTATCGGCGGCGGGTGATGGGGCATCGGCGACGGTTTGAGAGAAAGAGAAGGGTAAGAGAGCGAAAAGGAGTGAGAGGTTGAAGATGAAGAACAGATCGTAGCTCTGGTTCAGAGCCATCGAAAGATATGAGATTCGGAAAGGGAAAGATCAAAACAACGAAAGCAAATGGAAAGTGTTTTTTGTTGTGGAAAAAGAAACGCGTTGGATTGGTGTTCGAACAAGACAGCTTAGCAAAGGCTGGAATTTTTTGAAAGCACGAGCTTTTTTTAAAAAATTATTTAAAAAGTAGACACGACAACGCTTTGCTCGGTTTTCAGATCGATTTTTCATATTGAATCTTATTTTTTTTCCTCAATTCAAAGAACAACATTCATTATTTCAAGCTGAATTCAAATTTCGAAAATTTTAATTTCAAATGTAAAGCATAATTATCTTGATTTGTGATTTATTTGATTGAATGTATTAATAATAGTGATGATAGTTATTATTATTGATCTATAATTTGATTGGGTCTGGGTCTAAGTCGAGTTCTACACTGTTCGCACTACTTTCTACTTTTGAAGGCCATGGACAAGACTTCAATTTACAAAAAAAACTATAAAAATAATTTTTTAAGTTATTCTCTTCTCCTCTCCTCAAGAGTATAAACCCTAACTCATTAATAGCTCTATGTGGCCAAGCGAATTGTGCAGGTAATAGTCCCACGGTGTCCGCACCACCATCAGCATCAGCTTACCTCTATCCATTGGGTCTTGGATTTAAGAAGCAGTGCTTAAACACATTCATCACAATTAGCACTTCCTCCAAATCTAGTACACTACCTTTGTGAAGTCTATAATATTCCCCAACCTACTTCTGTTATAATTCCTTGCTTCTTCAAACATATACTCTTACCAAGTATTGACCACTCGGTTGGAAAGTCAAAGCCACTATTAAGCTTGTACTTAACCCTTATGTACTTGCAGTGATTTAGATGAAGATTCGAAGACCAGTTGGTAATGATGGATTCCACATCTTCGCAAGGAGAGAAATAGAATAAACCCATCGAACCCTCTCGATTGCAGACATTCAACTGATACAAATTCTGAAAAACAACGATCAGTGGCACTTCTTTGCATCGGCTGCATTCGAAGAAGTATACCATTGCAACCCACCATGAAAAACCAAATAACTGCCCCAGTTATCTTGTACTCGTCGAAAATGTGGCATAAAAAAAAGGGTTGAGTGGTAAATGGAAACCTACCTCTATCACGTGCAATGGAAGTAAAAACTATCGCCGTTGGTGTCACTCAACTGATTTAATCCTTCAGGGATTGATAAGTCATAAGCGAAGTTTGGCATTTGAATTCCCCAAGCAGCCAAAATGTGATTCATTTATTCCACTTTCGTAATGCAAACGTAGGCCTTAACGTCCACAGGAGTACTCGCTTCACAGCGTCGCAGGGGGATGTTTTGAATAACACAACCACTTCCTCTAGTCCTAGCCATGGTGTTCTAATAAAACTAGAAAAAATCGAAAGAATGATGGAAAAATTAGGGAGATTACCTCTGAAACTGTCCTTCTCAACAATTGTTTCTTTTCCAAAATCTCGAATTCAAACAATGTAATTTTTAGGGCTCAAGTAAACTCCTTTTAAAAGGTTTTTTTTTTGCACTTTAACAATTCGTATATCTGAGAACAAAGACATAATTAGTTGCGTACAGCTATACCCCCTATTGACACATAACGAAGTGTATGTTGCAGATTAAGTTATAAAGCGTATTCAGTAAGCTTCTCCTTATATATTACTTCTCGTCTCATAGAACCAGGTTCCAAGAAGAGTCACTTTATAGCTCTTCTTCGAACTAGGTGGGGGACATGTTGTTATGATACTCATTATTACCGACCTATAACCTGATTGAGTACGGGTCAGATTCTACATGGTTCGCACTTCAAGCTCATGTAACACTATGAGTTCGTACATGAGATCACACGATGTGGGTTTGCACGCCATCACATAGGTGAACCCCTATCGTATAAACACGTGTTAGACCTAGAGTAAAGTACGTGTCAACATGCATGGAACCTACCTATGACATCACATCTATGAACATAATATCATATAAATACATAGCTTCGCGATCTAAAAGACACACAGAAACACTCAACAAGAATGAAATTTTGGATAAAACTTAAAAGCTTTTTTTTAATCGAATATTTAATAAGGATGATTTAAAATGCAAATTAAGAAAGGATGAGAACAGGGAAAAGAGAAGGGAAGAAAAAAAGCAAAGTTCCCACTTCTCATACTAATAATAAAAGGGCATTGGGATTTGGTGGGTTTGGATTTTTTTTCTTCTAATTTTATGTGCTTAATTTAGATTTGTTAATTTGAGACCTTGGTTAGTATTAAATTTTAATAAATTTGGATGAGATCAATTTGAATTTTTAAATTTTTTACTTCATTTAATTTTAGATTAGTTTTGAGTTGAACTTATTCAATTTTTTTAATAATCTTTTGAAGCTATTTGTTCAAGTCATTTAGATTTTAGGTTTGTTTTAAGTTTAGATTGTTGACTTTGAATGATCAATTTTTTCTTGTATTCTCCATATTTGTTTTATTGTTTATATTTGGGTTTGTGGTTGTCCCTTACAACAATACCATCTCTAAAGTTCGAACATGTAATATCCCGAAAATTTTTATAGTAAAATATTATCCGTGATATAGTAAAATAAGGAAATAAAGTGACAAAAAGGGAAATTTTGAGTTATGTCAATATTGGGAAGTATATTATGACATATTGATTCAAGAAAGGATTAAATTGTAAAAGTGAAAAAAGTTTTGTGGCCCAAGAGTAAATACTCAAAATTTGAAGGATTAAAGTGTAAATATGAAAAGTTGAAGGACTAATAGTGCAAATATTTTAAGGGTGGAATGATCTAGAAGCCAAGGAAAATTGATGAATTAGGACCAAATTGAATAGGTGAAAATTTATGAGGGACTAAATTACAATTTTACCAAATTAAATGATGACTCAAGAATGGAATTTTAAAAGATCACGAAGGGCAAAATGGTCAATTGGAAGAGAGATAAATCTAGAGACAATGATGATGTTGGAGATATTTTAGATAAATTAAATAAATAAATATTAGTTTATTAATACTTTAAAATTAATTTTTAAATGATATTTTATTATTTTATTATTATTTTATTTAATATATATATATATGTAAGGAAAGAAAGGGGAGGATGATATGATCACCTTTCTCATGCAACTAACGTGAGAAGAAGAAGAAGAAAGAAAGTTTTCCTTTTCTTACAATTTAGTCCTTCCTCTAAAAATTCATTATTTTCACCTAAAAATTGAAAGAATTTCCATAGCCATCAAGAGACAAAGATAGCAAGGAGATGATGGGGAGCAAGAATATCAAGTTGGATTCAAGAAATAGAAGCTGGAGGAGAAAGAAAAATCAAGTTAAAGATTGAAGTCAATAAGAAAAGGTAAGTACATCAAGATTTCAATATGTTTTTAAGTTTGGTATTATTAACAAAGCATGGAAATAATGTTATAGTAGATTTTTCTTACATAAGGTCCTATGTTCTTGATATGTTAGTGAAGAGAAAATAAGAGAAAGTGATGAGAAATGGTGTAGAAAAAGAAAATAAGGGTGTTATAACATGGTAATTAATATCTTGCACTAAAACAGTTCTGGACAACAACAGTAGTATAACTTTGAAAAATCATCAAAAATTTTAGAAATAGAATTATAGGATGAATAAAATATGAGATTAAATATTGTTTATTCTAGTTTCTTATAGAAGAAACGATGTAAGTAATGGATTTGTAAATCATGAGATATAATGAATTTTGTGATACAAGGTTAGAATGAATTCGGGTTCCCCTGTTCTGACTTTGGAAAATCATAAAACATTGGATAGAAATAATTAGGGGCTTAAATTTATATTTTTAGAATCTTTAATGAGTCTATTTTCAATATAAATAAACATGAATGTCATTTGAATTCTGTACAAGGAGATAATTAATTTTTAGTGAAGAAGGGTCAGAACTGTCAGACAACAGAATAGGGGTAACTTTAAAGAATAAACTGTACTTATTGGCTAAACAAAAAATTCTGAAAATTTTACGGAAAGAAGATATATGAGTCTAGTTTCAGGGAAAATTAGCGGATCTTAATTTGGAGCTCTATAGCTTCAGATATAAATAATTTAGTGACTATGACACAAATGGACAGTTTGAATATTCATAAAAGTAAATAATAAAAATTATAGATGATGTTACTTCCAAGTGTGTTATATACATTAAGGATGTGGAATGGAGAGGAGGAGGAGGAAAATATATATGAATATTCAGCTAGCATGGCTAATTTGCATGTTTTAGGCTTAAGGACTAAATTGAATAAAAGTAAAACTTCAGAGGGCAATTTTGTAAAAATGTCAAAATGACCAAATTGAAGGGAATGAATTGTTTTATTATCTAAATTAATAAATTGAATTAAATTGTCAATTTAAGATTGAGTGAAAATTGGGAAAATGGTAAATTACCAAAATGTCCCTAAATCTTGATATTTTTGCAATTTCGCTATGTAAGTTCGTATAACTTGAATTATATTCTTAAATGCTTGAAATGTATGTTATTGATGTGAATATGATTTGAAAGTTCATTGTATGAAAATTTATGAAACATTGATATATTTGATAAAAAGGGGAAGAAATCCCGGTTGAATGAAAGGAAATTTCGATGGATCTCTGAGAAGGAATTGACGGTAAAAAGGATCTAGCCCGGACGGGTGATCCTACCCTGATATAGTCCTCCCGAAGAATATGTGGAAAATGGATTTAGCCCAGACGGGTAATCCGAATTAGGGTCTGAATTTAGCCTGGACTGGTAATTCAGATCCAAGCTCATTAGAGTAATTGTCGTTGCAGGGGATTTAGCCTGGACTGGTAATCCCGACAATACTCTATGAGTTTATATTACAGGGGATTTAGCCTGGATTGGTAATCCCACTGTAAGGATGAGGTTCGCGAGAGTGTGCTCTCTGATATGAAATGTGTAAGACCATGGTTGAAAGATACCATGGCAATCTGATATGAAATGTGTAAGACCATGGTTGAAAGATACCATGGCAACCTGATATGAAATATGTAAGACCATGATTGAAAGATACCATGGCAACATGATATGAAATGAATAAGACCATGGTTGAAAGATACCATGGCAACATGACGGGAAATGAATAAGACCATGGTTGAAAGATACCATGGCAACATGACAGAAAATGAGTAAGACCATAGTTAAAAGACACTATGGCATCATGTCAAAGATAAATAAGACCGTGGATGAGAGACGCGATGACATCTATTGAACAATTGATATTCAGGTAATATGCATCAGATGACGAATGGTTATATAAAATGGTTGTGTGAAATGTTTACAAGAACTAGTCATATGGAAATATATGTACAAAATAGTTGTATGAAATAATTATGAAGATAGATAAACGAAATAAGAATAAGTACATGGAATATAATTTATGTTAAGTTTGATATAAACTTTACCGGAATAAATATACATAAAATATATGGAAATGATGGAGCATGAAATATTGATATAATGAAATAATTGATATATACTTATGAAGAAACGGTAAGAGAATGATATGTTTCATGACATGTACATATATGATTATCTTTGATATGTTGATACAAGGAAATTATGTAAGTAAAGACAATTATTAAATTCAAGTGTGACATGTCGAGAAAATAAGTACATCAATGTTGAATTTATATGAAATATGTGCAAGTATACTAACAATGATGTGGCTTGACGGTTAGACAAGTGTCAAGCTATTGATTGAATGGTAACATGTTTAATTATAAGAAGCATTGAAATAGTAATTACTTAGATGAAAATAAAATATAAGATTTTGTGAAATTTTTTTTTATGATCTCGATTTAATTCCGGTTGGTTTTTAATGTATGTTTGGGGCTTCGAGGGCCCAATA
Source organism: Gossypium hirsutum (assembly GCF_007990345.1). Taxonomy (NCBI): domain Eukaryota; kingdom Viridiplantae; phylum Streptophyta; class Magnoliopsida; order Malvales; family Malvaceae; genus Gossypium; species Gossypium hirsutum. The sequence goes on from NC_053425.1 coordinate 7,863,766, forward strand.
AAGAGACGTTATTCTTATTTTCAAAATATGAATAATAAATGACTCAGAATTATCTGAAAATGTTCAGTAAACTCCAGTAATGCCTCGTACCTATTCCGGCAATGGATACGGGTAGGGGGTGTTACAGAACATGTGTCTTTCATTGAAAATGTAACCCAAATCTTATTGGTGATGTTGAATGATCAATTTATGTTGAATTGGATGTAACTTCAAGTTGATGGAGTCAATTTTTGAGTTTGGATTGAAAATTGACGAATCTAACTCGATCTTAGTTGTTATATATATATTGCAGGGAGAAAGTATTATATAAGCCCTTTCTACGCTCGTGTGTCCAACCGTATGCTCACCCGTGTAACTCACTGACTTAATTCACATGTCTGTGTGTCAACCTGTGTGCTAGCCTGTGTGACTCATTGACTTGGTTCACACGTCCGTGTATCAACCCGTGTGCTAGCCCGTATGAATCTTGTACCTAACACGCTCAGGGTACATACCCGTGTGTGACACACGGTCATGTGACAGCCCGTGTCGTAGGACGTGTGTGTCCAAAAATGACCAAGTTCATGCTATTTCCTCACCCAAATACATAGGTACCTAAATCAATTCATAATACATGTTCACAAGTCTATAAACACATCTTTAAACAACCAAAATATGTCATTTTCAATTACATAACACCATGCCAAGTATCATATACCAAACACATTTTAATGCTCATGTTACTAATTATCAAAACAATTATCTATAAGCCATAACATACACCAAACTAACCCATTTCAAACACAACATACCAACTTAACATGACACTTACCATTTCATAGACTCATACTCAAATTTACCTAAAGTTTAACAACTATACTATAAATCCTAACCATCAAGTACCAAACATCACACATAGCCATGAAATATAGCATAATAACCATTAGCCCTATTACATGTCATATAAGTCAAATGTTTACAAAATCTACCAAAAGAGTCCTCAGGATAGTGTGATTCTGCTAGTTGATCTGATCTCCTGATCACAAAACATAACCTACAAAACAAAAGACAAGACATGAATAAGCTACTTGAAGCTTAGTAAGTTCGCTAAATTAACAATAAATCTTACCAAATTAACACAACAAACCAAATTATAAATTTAAAAATGAAGTTCTTGTCAAACACAGCTCATAATAGATGAGTATTACACAGTGCTTTAATTCACATTACATTCTCAACCATTGCATTAATAAGATCTAATCTTAGATAATTAGAGGGTATCACTCATTTGAGTTCAATTTCAGAGTATTGACCGACTCACGATGTTACTCACACAAGCTGTAGAGAATCAGCAACAGGTGCAAGATCTCAAGCCATCATTACGATCTGCATCACCGGTACATAGTACCTACTAAAATTAATCACCGACTCATGACGCTGCTCACACAAGCTGTAGAGAATCTGCAATAGATGCAGAATCTCAACTATCGCTAAGGTTTGTATCACCGGGTCAAGGCCTGATTGTTGATATTTATACTCATTTATCATGCAATCTCCAATCATTCAAAAGTCAAGTATAACATTGAATATATTCATAACATACATGAAATAAAATAAATCCAATATAAAAATAATGACACGAACTTACAGAACTATTCTGCAGTAGCAGTTCAAGTACATGGACTACTCCGAAACCTTTTATTTTCCGCGATTGTCAAAAGGTTCTTGATCTAAAATAATAATTCCATTCAATTAACTAAGTCAACAAGAGAAAATAAATCATTTTATCAAATTAAAACCCTTATTGACATTTTAAAAAATTTCCCTAAACTTTTCACTTTCGTTCAATTTAGTACTTAAGCCTCAAATCATGCAAATTAACCCTTTTTATTGAACTTAAGTTTAGCTGAAAATTCAATGACTTCAATACAGCCCACTTTTACAATTTATGTCTTAACAAGTCTTTATAATTTTATCACTTTAACATTTTAATCCTTAAACCTTAAAATCATCAAAAATTATTTTACAAAATAGTTCTATCTAACAACCATAATCAATAACCTTCCATAAAATTTCAATAATGACTCAAGCTCAACAATGGCACAACTCAAAATATTTAACAGTTTCACAAATTAGTCCTCGGGTTAGCTAGATTAAGCTAATACGAGCTCAAAAACATAAAAATCACTAAAAATGAGCTAAGTTTCATTTACCAATTTAAGCTTTGAAATTTCAAGCATGAAAACCCTAGTTTTGACTTTGTTTCCGTAGAGAAGATGAATAGAAAAGAAAAAAAATCTCATCTTAATTTTAGCTTTAATTTAATATATATACCTTGGTTTTTTTGTAAATATTTTAACTATCTTAATTAAATCTTAATAATCAATATTAAGCCTAATTAAACTATCCACATATGCATATCATCATTTAAATCCACTAACTTAACTCAAATGGGTTAAATTATTCATTTAGCCTCTTTAATTAAATAACCTAACTTTTACAGCTTTTACGATTTAGTTTTTTTTACTCAATAAACTATTTAAATGATAAAAATTTCTAACTAAAATTTAATACGACCCTAAAGATATCATAAATATTAAATAAATAATATTTACGGATTATTATATCAGAATTGTGGCCTCGAAACCATTATTTTCGACACTACTAGAAATCGAGCTATCATAACTCTCCTCCCTTAGGAAATTTCATACCTAAAATTTCTTACTAGTAAACATATTCGGGTATCGTAATCTCATTGAGTCTTCAGTTTCCTATGTAGCTTCCTCAACCCCGTGACGATTCCAAAGAACTTTAACTAACGGTACTCTCTTGTTTCGAAATTCTTTTATTTCAGTGCCAAAACTCTGATCGGTTCTTCAGAATACGATAAGTCTGACTGTATCTCAACATCACAAAGAGTGATCACATGTGAAAGATCTGACCTATACCTGCTCAGCATTGAAACGTGAATAACATTGTGGATCTTTTCAAGTTCTAGAGGTAACGCTAATTTGTATGCTACAGGACCAATCCTCTTTGTGATCTCATACGGCCTGATAAACCTTGGACTCAACTTTCCTTTTCTGCCAAATCGGAGTACTTTCTTCCAAGGTGAAACTTTCAAGAACACTAAATCGCCAACAACGAACTCTATATCTTTCCTTTTTAAATTAACATACGATTTTTTAAGATCCGATGCTGCCTTCAAACAGTCATAAATTATCCGTACCTTATCTTTAGTCTCCCGAATTAAATCAGTACCAATCAGCTTGGATTCACTTAACTCTGACCAATACAGCGGTATTATACATTTTTTTTCCATACAAAGCCTCAAACGGTGCCATTTTAACGCTAGATTGATAGTTGTTATTATACGCAAATTCTGCTAACGATAGATACATTTCTCAGCTACCTTCAAACTCAAGTATATAGCACCGTAACATATCTTCTAGAATCTATATTACTCATTTTGATTGCCCATATGTCTGCGAATGATACATTGCACTAAAATTAAGTTTAATACCCAGAGTTTCGTGAAGCTTACCCCAAAATTTTGAGGTAAATCTCGAATCTCTATCATAAATAATAGATAACGACACTTTGTATAGTCTAACAATCTCTGATACATATAACTTTGCTAACTTCTCGAGCGAATAATTAGTATGGATTGGAACTAAATGAGTTGATTTGGTCAATTTATCGATAATAACCCAAATCGAATAATTTTTTCTCTATGCCATTGGTAATCCTGAAACGAAGTCCATCGTAACTCGCTCCTATTTCCACTCAGGGATAGTAATAGGCTATAATAATCCTGACGGTACCTGGTGTTTAGCTTTCACCTATTGGCAAACCAGACAATTAGTTACAAATTCAGAAATCTCACACTTCATACCTGGCCACCAATACATTCTCTTCAGATCATTAAACATCTTAATACTACCCAGATGAATGGAATATATAATATTGTGAGCCTCTGATAAGATGTCTCGTTTTAGCTCTGAATTATTTAGAACACACAACCACTTACGGAAATACATCATACTCTCAGTTTCCACGGTAAATTTAGTATTCGGATTATTCTAGATTTGCCCTCGTTTAGCTATCAACTTCGGGTCGTCATCTTGCAATTCCCGAATTTGCTGCAAAAATAATGGCCTAGCCTTCAATTCTGCTAAAACAGAATAATCATCCTCTATTGAAAAATTAGCATTAAATGCTCTCAAAGTGAATAAAGATTTTCAACTTAATGCATCTTCAACAATAGTAGCTTTCCTCGGATGATAGTCAATTACAAGGTCATAATCTTTTAGTAGTTCTAGCCACCATTACTGTCTCAAATTCAGCTCCTTTTGAGTCATCAGATACTTCAGACTTTTATGATTAGTAAATATATGATATTTTTCACCTTAGAGATAATGATGTCATATCTCCAGAGCAAAAACAATAGTTGCTAGCTCTAAGTTGTGAGTCGGGTAGTTCCTCTCATATGGTTTTAACTAACGAGAAGCATAAGCTATTACTTTCTTGTCCTACATTAATACACACCCTAGTCCACTAATAGACGCATCACTGTATACAACAAATTCTTTCCCAATTCAGACTATGTCAATATTGGAGCTTCTATCAACATTCTCTTTAGCTGAATAAAAATCTATTGGCACTCATTTATCTAGACAAATCAAACATTCTTCTGTAGAAACTTAGTCATTGGTGAGGCTATTATAGAGAAGTTCTTAACAAAGCAATGATAATAACCTACTAATCCCAGAAAACTTCGTACTTCTTAAAAATTTTTCGGGGCCTTCCAGATAACAATGGCAGAGATCTTATTCGGATAAACACTTTTCCCATCTGTAGAAACCACGTGCCTAAGAAATCCAACCTCTCGAAGCCAGAATTTACATTTGATGAATTTTGCATACAAACGTTTTTCGCGTAGAATTTGTAGTACATTTCTCAAATGCTGAGCATGCTCAGATTCTGTTTTAAAGTAGATCAGTATATCATCAATAAATACAACTATAAATCTATCTAACTAAGGCTGAAAAGTCTGGTTCATCAAATCTATGAAAGCAGCAGGAGCATTAGTTAATCCAAAAGGCATTGCCAAAAGTTTATAGTGACCGTATCAAGTTCGAAATGCAGTCTTCAGTTTATCACAGTCTTTTACTCGCATATGGTAATATCTTGATCTAAGATCTATCTTAGAAAACACAATTGCATCTTTCAACTAATCAAACAACTCATCAATACGAGGCAAGGGATATTAGTTCTTTATCGTCACCTTGTTCAACTGTCTGTTGTAATCTATACACAGTTTCAACGAATCGTCTTTCTTTTTCATGAACAGCACTAGTGCACCCCAATGAGATACATTTGGTCAGATGAAACCTTTGTACAATAAGTCTTACAATGTGCTTTAAGTTCTTTCAACTCGGTTGGTGCCATTCTATATGGTGAAATCAATATCAGTACAGTCTCAGGTATCAAATCAATAACAAATTCAATTTTACGCTCAGGTGGCAATCTCGGTAACTCCTCAAGAAATACATCTATAAATTCATTAACAATGGGTACCTAATCTAACTTCGACCCAAAATCTCGAGTATCCAATATGTAAGCCAAGAATGCCTCATAGCCCTTACGAATCATCTTCCGTGCAGAAATAGTTGAAACAACCCTGGTAACACTATTTAATCTACCAGACTCAATTGTAATCAACTCACCTGAATGGCATCTCAAATCAATTTGTTTCTATCTCTAACTTACTACAGCATTATATAATGTTAATCAATCCATTCCCAGGATTATATCAAATTCGTGAAAGGGTAGCAGCATCAAATGGGCGGGAACTTAACAACCCTGAACTCTCAGTAGACATTTACGACATACAAGTTAATTAGTACACTTTGACCCAGTGGATTTGTACCTTGAACATCAAACTCAGGTAACTCGACAGATAAATTTTTATTACTTGCCAATGCAGTGCAAATATATGAATAAGTTGACCCAGGGTCAATCAAACATATACAGTAACATGAAAGAGATAAAATATATCGGTAACAATACCAGGTGCAGTAGCCTCCTCTCTGGCCCGTATAGCATAAGTTCATACAGGTGCTCTAGCCTCAGATCTAGTAGTTATGTCCCTAGTATCGCCACAATTTATAAATGTGTTACTACTTTGACCAGGGCATCTGTCTTTTTGCGGTGCAGTCGAGGGTTTTACACTCTGATGATCCTTTTCTTCCGGTATTTTTAGACAATTCCGTACAGAATGATTAATTACCCCGTATTTGAAACAGGCACCCTCTTTAAGCTTACACTCACCAATATGAAATCTACCACAATGTACACACACTAGTTTTGAAGCATTACGGACACTAGCTACACTATTTGCAGATCGACTCTGAAATTTTAGATCTGACTGTTAAGGTCTGTTATTGCTCAGAAACCCGGATGGTAACACGGCTATTGTCTTCTTTTGCTTTCTTCAAAAGTGGTGCAAAAAATTATTTAGAAAATTTTCTTTTATTGAATTTTCGAGCCTTCTTTTCCCTCTGCCTCTTATTATTATAGATTTCTTCCAACTTTGTGTCCGATCAAACAACACCACAAACTATCGTATTTTTGTTACTGCCAATCATCATCTTAATTTTATCATTTAACCCGTTTTCAAAACGAATACACATTTATTCCTCTATCGGCACAATTTCTAGAGCATACTTACTAAGGTGTACAAACTCTCTCTCGTACTAGGCCACTAACTTATTTCCTTGTGTCAATTCCAGGAATTCTTTCTTTTTTCGATCCAGATACCTTTTACTGATGAACTTCTTTTTAAATTCTATTTTGAATAATTCCCAGTTGATGTTATGCCTCGGTAACACGCTGTCAACGTCAACCACCAGTTGTAAGCCTCGTCTTTCAATAGTGATGTTGAACATCTAAAATAATATTCAAGAGAATAGGTTATCTCATAAAAAAATCAATTGAATGTTTTTTAACCAGTATTCAACTCTGATGGATGAGTCCTGCCTCGAAATTCTTCAGCCCCATATTTTCTGACTTTATCAACAGGAACTTGACGACTCAGTTCAGCCATTGAAGAGGGTAGAGATACTACAGAATGTACAACATAATGTACAACAGGGTGTGCAACAGGGGGTACAACAAGGGTGGAGGTTGCTGAACCATTGGATTATTTCTCATGAATTTAGAAAACCACTGTTCCATTAAACCAAAGAACATATTTTTTACTTCATTTTTAGACATCTGGGGAAACAGTTTACTATGAATCGCATCAGAATCAATAGTCAGAATATTATTGTTTACTTCATTAGTCTCATCTCGTTCAGTATCAAATGACATCTTTAAATATCTACAAGAAAACAGGGGTTAGATCGAATCAACCAATATCACACTATCACAAGTTTATATGGTATGTAATTCTAAACTTTAAGTACGCTATGATCAATCTGAGAATTGACTAAACCATAGTTCTACTACCACTAAATGTAATATACTAACCCATTTTCGTTGCTAGAATAAGGTTACGGAGTATTACTGTACAAAATAGAACATTTTATAACCAATGACAATTATTTTTTCAATTTAATTTAATAAATAATTTTCATATATTTATAAATATATCATTTAATTTTATAAAATCAAAATGGAATAATCATGCATTTACAAGCCTTAAATCAAGTCTATGTGGCCTTAAAAATAGTTTTCAAGTGAACAGGGACCAAATCGGAACAAATCAGAGCATTTCTGGATAAATTGAAAAATTTCATCTATAGAGGTCACACGGTCGTGTACCCAAGCCATGTGACAGAGCCTAGACCGTGTGGCTCCTACAAGGTCGTGTGGTTATACCACAGGCTCGTGTGTCCAACCGTATGCTCACCCGTGTAACTCACTGACTTAGTTCACTCGCCCATGTGTCAACCCGTGTGCTAGCTCGTGTGACTCACTGACTTGGTTCACACGCCCGTGTATCAACCCATGTGCTAACCCGTGTGAATCTTATAAAATTAAATGATATATTTATCAATATGTGAAAGTTATTTATAAAATTAAAATATATGTTATAAAATATTATAACCTCTCCCTCGAAAATGCTTCCCCTAGTCCCGGGTCACAAAGACCTAGACTATGTCTTGAGGAAGGTAATTGTATATTCTTCCCCTCAATTAGGAGACAATTGTTACACCCCGTCAAGCAAGGCTAGATGGTAAGCTGCACAAAAAGTACAAACGACTCAGAAGGTCAGCTCCACAAGTAATGTGAGCAAACCCATTAAGGGAACCCCTCGACTTGACTACTAAATGGGCCCTACCCCGTACTTACCACGCTAGATTTCAACTACCACATTTCATCTAAGGTGACAATGGCGGAGCCAGGGGGTTGGCAGGGGTCTTGACCCACCATTATTTTCCATTTTGGCCTTTTATAATTTATAAAATTTTAAATTAGTAATGGTAAATTGCACTTTGGTCCCCCTAAATATAATAAAAATTTAATTTAATCCTTTAAAAATTATAAATATATAGACTATTAAAAATGGTTAGATTATCGTAAAAATATACAATTTAATTCCGCCTCTCAAAAAATATTTTCTAATTCCATCACTATAAGGTGACTCAAAGCACATCATAATATCACTTTACGGGCTAATCACAACATAACATATGGCATCTCAAGATAAAGTCAGCCCAAATGTATATGGCTCAAGGCCTGGAGCAAGGGGCTGGCATCCTACCTTAACTCGGACTCCACCCTACTAGACCACTCTTCGCCTAGTTTTAAAGAGGATGAACCGCCCATCTCAACCCTCAACCTGTGTATCAACATATTGGAGGACACGATACATGTGCTACGAGACAGCTATAATGCGTACGGGGAGTGGACAAGGGAATGGACAAAGCTGGTTCCTTCATGCTTAAGCCAGGTTTTTCTCTGTTGATTTGTTTTGTTGGATTTATGATAATGTTAGAAACAAATTTTGAGGATGTTACCTGGTCCACGTTATTTAGCTGGGCAAAAAGCATATTTCAACGGGATAATTAGTGTGTGAACACTACAGCGTGAGGCTAAAATTTAGAGGTAATGGTTGGGAACTTCGGGAGGTAGGTTGGGTTAAATTGAATACTGATGGTGCTTAAGTCGAGTACGAGCATGGCATCATTGGATGGAGTTGCGCGAGATGAGCAGGGACAGTGGATGGTGGGGTTTAGTCAAAACCTCGGATATTGTAGTATTGAACAAGCTTTGGTCCGAAAGGGTACGCCGGGTGCAGATAGAAAGTGACTGTATTGAGGCAATCCAGGCATGCAATGGGAGAGATAAATAATGCGGCCAATACAACGTTGTCTAGCTTAAGAAACAAAAAACACTGTTTGTGGCTGTGCAACACTACAAAAGGGTCTGTTTGTGGCACTAAATAAGAGAACCAAGGTGTAATTGCTTTTGTAACCTTTTTCTTACCCAAAAAAGAAAATTAATCCTAATATTATTTTTACTAATTAAACCATAACTCGGCAGAACTGAAACAAAAGTCCTACCTTAGAGGGATGCTGCGACCATAGTTTTAATTTATGGGCTTCGACTATCAGCTTCCTTGCTAAAGACTTGGACCCAATGCTCGTTCATGTTAGAGACCCGGCCCATGTTATTGAATCCGACTCCAAATCATGACTTATTTTTCTTTAGAGGGTTAGTATGATGAAAAATTATCACTTTTCATATAATTTAATTAGTTGAAATATGATTTCAATATTTAGTATATAAAAGTTAATTTACTTTCCTTAGAATGTAGTATTTTTTTAGGAGTTATTTTCGCACAAGCAATGAAAAATGGTTCCCTTGATAATCAGTCTTGTATAGATAGAAAGTATAAAGAATTTGCTAGGACAAAATTATTTTTTCTTTTATTTGTATTTAGGATTAAGATTCAAAATGAATATTTTTTGTGATAAATATTTTTTAAAATACATTCCATCGATATCAATATTTAATATCAAGATTATTTCAAGTCATATACATTAACACATGAATATATTGAATTTATACCAAAATTTTGTAAATTTTATATATTCACAATCTTGAGTTAATATACAAGGTTTTTTTTTCCAACTCTATTCATGTAACAAATTCGACCAAAACATGAGCAAATTTTTGTGGATTAATTCAAATATTTCTTAATAATAAGATTTATTGAAAATATTAAAATACATGAATTTATATTTTATTAATAAAGATAATTTTAATCAATACTTTTTAATGTAATCCAAATCTTTGTAAAAGTAACTTTCACGATAATGATTTTCTCATCAATCACATTCCATTGGAATTATAATACGGAAAAGCACTAGATTTCTCTTTAGTTCATGTATTATGTGTAAGTTATGGATTTAGCGTTTATACTTTAATTTGATTAATTTTAATCTTTGTACTTTTTTATTTTGAAATTTTAGTTTTGATTCAAACAGTAGTAATTAACTCCATTAGGTCAAATGGTTAGTCTCTTATTACGTGTAAGTTATAGATTAAGTCTTTATTTTTCAATTTAATTCTTTTAAGTTTATATACTTTTCAAATTTTGAAATTTCAATATAGACTCAAATGAAAGCTGTTAAACCTATTAACTAAAATGGTGTGTGTTTTTTGTAAGTATTATATAAAAATAACAAAATGACATGATATTATAAATATGATAATATATACTGCATAATATTCTTAAAAATAAAAAAAATTAAACGATTATCAATGAATCAGAATTAAAATTTTAAAATTTGAAAAAAATAAAGATTAAAAATCACGAAATAGGAATGTGAAACTCAAGACACATTTACAAAAAAAATTTAAAAAATACGAATAATATAGAAATTGGAAATGCAAAACACAAGAATATCATCATTTCAGTAATCTCTACTTGTTATCTCGTACGTCGTACCATCCCAAAATTCATGCAAATCATTAAAAAAAATTTATTTTAAAATTAGGTTTTAGGCCGATTTTGAGATTATTTGAGTTACAATAAGCACTTTTTATTAATAAGAGTATTGAAAAAAAAATACATATACACTTTTCATCATATAATTACAAAAAAAATCCTAAAAATAACATGAATTAAAATTAAAAATATAAATTATTTGAGAGAAAAATTAATTCAAATTATACTTTTCACTTTGACGTGGTAGAAGTCATCAGTTCAAACCTAATCATCTCTAAATTTAATGTGAGTTTTTTTATTTTATCTTATCCTGCCGTGATCGAATAAGAATGATGAATTTGACTATCAAACCAAGTCAAATACTTATTAAATAGAAAACATCTTTTGTAAAAACCATTTTTCAAAATGCATTCGCGCTTTTATTTTGTCAACAACGAAACACTTTATTTCTCTAAATAACTTTAAAACCGGCTTAAAATTTAGAAAAAAATTTAAATCTGTATTTATGACTAATTTTACCGAAATATTAGCATACTCCAAGTAATAATTATTCAAACATATATTATATATAATTTTTATTGATTATTCTTATAACTTAAAAAATCATAATTTTCAATTAATTACAATTAATAATATATTTAAATCATATTTTTCAAGAATAATAATATAATAATAGGCCCATTTAATCAAATCACCAAACTAATACATTGAATTTAAAAAATAAAATAAAATTTCGGAAAACATAAAAATTAATCATTGATCATTAATCATTAATATATTAATTGTAATATTCAAATTCAAATTCTCCGGCCTCAAAAAAGGTTTCAGCCAAGATTTGGAAAAAAAAAATTTGAATCCCCACCAAAAAGTAACTTCTACTTTATGCTGTTTGGCGCCTTGGAAAATTTTAGGATTTCCTCAAAATTTTCATTTTCCCAATTTCTTTTCATTTCATCCTTATCCTTTTCCCCCACACCCTTTATTTCTTCCTTTTTCCGAGATCTAAACCCAGAATTGGATTTGGGAATTTCCCCCTTTTTTTTTCCTTTTGGACAAATTAATATAAACCACACATTCATTCCACAAATGACAAAGTTATAAAATTTTAATAAATAAATAAATAAAAGTACAAAAAATAACACAAATATCAAATAACTAATACAAGTTGATTCAAGAAAAATAGAATAAAACCTCCATTTTCTTACACTTCCCTTCCTTAAAATCCTTCTCTCCGAACACCCACAATTAACAATAAAGTTAGCACTAAAAAGAAAACTACAAATTAACCAAAGATTACATTTCAAAATGGTTAGATACCCATTAAAGATCCTATTATTTCTGTTCTAAATATATATTTTTAAATTAAAAAAAAAGGAAAACGCTAAGCATAAACAGAGCCATAAGAAAGAGCCATTAAAAGAACAGCAGCTTGTTCTTCTTCTCCTAACTTGCTTCTTTGCTTTTCAACCTTCGATCTTTGCATCAAAACTTCTTTTCCTAAAGATAATAATCTTTGCTTCAAATTATCCCCTAAATTTTTGGTGTTGCTTGAACTACTTTTTCTGTTGTAGCTGTTTCCATTGATATTCCCTTTCTTTGATTTCTTGTCTTCTCCTTTGTTTAAACCCAGAATTGCTCTTCTCTTTTTCCTGCTTCTGATCCCACATGCATTACATAGAGACTGTAAAAGAAACACCAAAAAAGGATTAAGAATGAACTGCACTTAATCAGATCAAATTAAGAAAAATAGAGAATAGAAAAATACCTTGGGACCAGCTGGGCCACCTCTCCAAAGAGGGGTTTTAGAGGTACCACAATCAGCACAAACTTTCTTGGTTTCAATGCTTTGATTTGGACTTCCTTTTGGTGAAATCCATTCTGGCGATTTCTTGGTTTGATCTTCAGAACTTGATCCCTGTTAGAAAAAGAAAAAATAAATAAAATCAGCTAAAATGAACAAGTTATGAGAAGCAAAAGCCTAGTAAGAGCAATGGATCACTCACTTTTTCACTTGGATCCAACATTTTTTACTTCAAATTTTGAGGATCCGAAACCAACCCAAGTTTTGAAACACAGAAACTAAAAATGAGTAGTGAAAATAAAGCTAGTTTGTATAAGAAAAACAAAAAGATTTAAGAGATCAAAGCAATGAAGAAGAAGAAGAAAGGAAATGAGAGAGTGTAGGGAGGGTTTTAAGTTGTGGGTAACCTAAAAAAGTAAAAGGGGTGACATGCAAAAGGGGAGAAGAAGGGAAAGTGAGAGACAGTGAATTGTGACTGAGGAGAGATTTGGAGAGAAAGGTTGAAGGAAAGGAAAAGCAGAGGGAATAAATAAACCGACACCAAAACACCGCACGCAGGGCAGATCTAGAAAACTCCTTTATAAATGGGATGCGAAACCCTAGCGCCGAGCTTCTCAAATGACGAAAATACCACTGGTAGGTATAGTTTTTTATCCCTTGTTGCCACCCGGCAAATTCTCCCTAAAGCCAAAAGAAAATCAACATGAAATAGACAAAAAGGGCGCCATTGTTTTTTCTTTTTCCCTTTTTTTTTCTCTGTTTTTGTTTGGCACTTTGGCTCCAAAATTTTGATTTCGCTAATTGTTTTGCCGGAAAATTTTTAGATTTGATTGAAGCACCTTTTTAATGTTTTGTATTTATATTGTGTCTCGATTAAATTGACAATTAATGGTGAATTTGGATGGACAATGTGTTTACTTGTTGATTAATTACTGTAGTGATGTTATAGCGTGAGACAAAAAATAAGCTAAACGCACCACATCGCACTCAATCGTCCATCCAAACCTATCTTGAATCAAGTTGAATCTTTAAATGAGAGACAAAGTTATCTTAATAATGTTTTCTTCATCTATAAAACTTAAAAAATTGAACTGGTCGAGCGAACTGTTTAGAAATGTAAAAAATTAGAAATCTAGATTAAGGAATCAACAATTGAACTGGTTTTATAGATTTTTAATACATTATTTTAAATTTTTTATTATTTTTATGAATTTTTAATTATTGTTGAAGAACGATGAAACTGATTCAACCAACTGTCTACTCAATTTATCCAAAAGTCCAATTATTAAAAAATTGTTATTTGTTTATTAAATTTCCCATACTTATTTTGAGATTTTGAATTTTTTTTATTTACGGTGACAAAATCAAATTTATTTTGTTGCTTTGGAACATTTTTTTGAATTTTCAAAAAGTTTTTTTCGTAAATATTTTTATAAAAATAATTTTTAAGTAAATAATAAATAACCCTTATATTTTTTTTTGAAAAAAATATTTGTTATATAAAAAATTTATATTATTTTTACTGTTTCAAATGTAAAATATTTATTTGTATATTATAAAAATCAAAATTAATTATAAAATTCAATTAACGTGGCCACCAGTTTTTAATTTGTATTCCAAATACCATCGAAACAAATTAGTTCAAATACCAGTTTTTACTATTTACATAAGTTTTTACTATTTACATATGTTAATATCCGAACTCAGATATCACAATTTATAAAAACTTTTCATCACCACTTTAACCAAAGCTTTGTTTTGATATTTTTAGAGTTAATTGCACCAAAAATTCCTAAAATATGGCTTTCATTTTAAATTGGTCCTCAAGTTTTAAAACATTCTTATTACATTCTCAAACTATCGATATTATATTAATAAGATCCTTCTGTTACTAAATTTGTTGATTTAATTGTTAAATGATGCGCCAAATCTAATGTGACATAATTTAAAATAAGAATTTTAAAGAAAAATGAATATTATAAAAATAATCTTGGTTTTGAGGCTTTTGAAGCTTTTACAAGAACTCTCTCTCTCTCTCTTTAATTTACTTTATTTTTAGTTTTTAATTTTGAAAGTTATACGACAACATTTTACCTTTTTTTTTTACAAATCATTTTAAATTATGTTACATAAGTTTTCAAGTGTCATTTAATGGTTAAATTAATGGTTCCAATAATGGAAGAACTTGAATAATATAATATCGATAGTTTACAACCGTAATTAGAACATTTTGAAGTTTGGGGACCAATTTAGAATAAGATTCATAGTTTGGGGATGTCTGATTCAATTAACTCGTTTTTATACACTTCATTGTTATTATTCAAAGTGTTCCACCACATTGTTTGTATATATTGATAACGATATTGATTGAATTGGTGTCACAAGTCAACGCGATACCAACTTAAGAAAAATGACAAATCATGATAAATAATTAGAGTGCATCTAATATTCTTAAACTGATGTATTTAATTATATATATTTATACTCACAATTTAACCTATTTTTTTATTTTAAGATCATAAATGTTACATATGTATTATTATTATTATTATTAATTTTAAACTTTACTTTTCATTATTTATTATATATTATTATATATTATTTTTAAATATGCACGGGTTCTAAATACATTATTTTCACTTTTTTTTATATTTCGGCTGTCAATATAAAATAAAATAAAATGAAATAAAATGATTTCCTCAAAATTCTTCTATTGACCTTTTGTGTATGGAATTGTACTTTTTATAATTATAAGCTCGAGCTAGTTAACGTTGGGCGTATGGAAGTCAAAACAGTGATATGAGATAGCGATGTTATTGATTCACCTAATCATATGGTAGAAACAACATTTCTACATGGCATTTTCGCTTTTCTTTTTAATATTTGAATTAATTTATTTTAAATTATCATTAGGCATATAAGATTTTGTTATTACATTATTATGTTTTGTTGGGTAATTTCTTTTATGAGTTGATAATATGATATTACAATAATGTTTTTTCGTTTTTGAAAGGAAAGAAATGCTCTATAAAAAAAACTAAAGAGACTCAAAAGGAAGAGTTACAAATAATTGTAAACCTTCCCCTTTACCAAATGTCATCTTAGCAAAACGATCAGCTTCACTATTTTCTTCTATAGAGATGTATTCAAGAGACCAACTGTCCACTTCAATAATATGAGGATAATCTTAATATTTATTATTGTTTAAATAATATTAAGTCACTTTGACAATGTTATTTTTGTAACAATTTTACCTTAATTCTTATTAACTTCTATCTATTTCCATTAAATCAAAATGAAATAACAATAAATACTAATGAATCAAACTCTCAAATATTCATTGATAATCTAAATCATATAAAATGTATTTATCATCAATATGGAGAAGTAAACCACAAAGTTGTTGTGGAAGAACAAAACCATCTTGAACGGAGCATAAAAAAGTTTAAGGCCGTTGGGGTTCATGGTGTACCCAGTTTTGGGATTTCAAGAAGGTCGTTTCGAGATTCTCTTATCTAATCGCTACTAGTTGATGAGATGTTTCATGGGCCGATATTAGTTGAAGAGGTGGATGTGGACTCAAGACTTAGATATAGAGGAGTTGGACATGGATTTGTTGGTTACGGCCATGGTAAGAATCAATAAGGAATGGAAACATAAGTTACGCCAACCATGACAAAAAGTGTTGATCGTAGAACTTCTTGGAAAAACTATCTCGTATAATTCCTTGGTGACTCGGATAACAATGTTATGGAAACTAGAGGATGAGTTTGATTGTATTGACTTGGGGTATGGTTTTTATGTGATGAAATTTGTGAGTGATAAGGATTGTTTGAAGGTACTCACTAGAGTCCCTAAAAGATAATGGATCATACTTAATGGTTCAACAATGGCAATCTAACTTTCTTCCGGAGTGGGTAGAGGTGAAATCTACTACTATGTGGATTCATTTACTAGGATTGCCAATAGAATATTTTCATGAATTGTTTCTTGTCTCTATTGGAAAATTTGTGGGGAAGCCAATCAAGGTTGACTTTAACTTGATTGGATTTAATACGACACTAGCAACTTGAGGGAAGTTTGCTAAGATTTGTGTGGTGGTAGACTTTAATAAGTCATTGTTGCCTAAGGTGAGAATTAGGCCTTTACTCAAAGGATCAAATATCAAAGCATTCATGTTATTTGCTTTTCATGCTAGGATTTGGTGGCCTAAATGTAATATTTTTATCAATATACACTTGTAATTTTTTAAAAAAATTGGTTAATAAAACAAATTCATTTATTACGGTTAATATACTTTGTATTATTATCCTCAAATGATTTTTGCACGCGAAGCAAAATAGAAGCAAATGTTGCTCATTGGTTGTCTATTGTTTAAACTGATACTAAGCGGTATTACGTGGTCGGATCATAGTACGAAAAGATAGCTTGTATTTGTAGATGAACCTAAATATGTCCTTAGTCTAATTGAAAATGAGCAAACCAATTGAAAGACTTAATATATCATCTATCAAGTCCAATTGGGGAGATGCCTTGTCTTGGGCACCAGAGCAGATGACTCCCAGAAGACAGAGCCATAGATGTGACTGACTGGACTGGCAGTATATCGGACAGGACCCAAGCAGAATAGATCCCAAACCCATTTATGAATTTATTCACTTGTGACGTTCATAGTGTGGCATACCTAAATCCTGAGTGGATGGCGGACTATGTATGCATGACTCGTACACTTTGATGTAAAGCCTGAGTTCAAATAGATAAGGAATCGAAAACTAGTGCGTTAGGTGTACGACTTCTATAGTATGTAGCGTCATTCACAACAGTGGAATTCATAGCCCAAAACATGGGTAGATGATATTCTCTCATTTGCATTACATGGTTGATGAAAAGTAAACATGGCCACGGGTCGTCCGTCTTTGTGATAGGTGACTTGATCACTATTTGATAGTGATTGACTTTTCATAAAGGAATATGTAATGGTTACCATGAGATAAAATAAAATCATATTGGGAGAACGGATATTATCCAAAGAGATCAATGATATCCTATAAAGGTAACACACTTATGACAAGGTCATTGGACAAGCACTGAATATTTGTTTTCGTAATGGTATGTCGTTGAGGAGAGCTCAGTTACGATATTATAGTGGAATGACTTCGTGACAAAATGTGTTTATAATTAATAGGCAAAAAGCTGGAACTTAATTATAAATCATTTGAACCTCAACTATATATGTCTAATTGGTCCTTCCGCTCCTCAGCTACATATGTCTAATTGGTCCCTCCGCTAACTCGTTGAAACCATAAATGAATTGCGTGTTTGAATAAAAGTGAACAGAATGAATAGAAAAAGACAAATGAGAAACATTTAGGAATGATAATGGTTTTCTCCGAAATGGAGAAATGGAATCATTTGGAAATGAATATAATTTTCCAAAAATGGAAATGGAAACTTGCAATCTTATATAGGATTACTTAAGAAATGATGGAAGAATGAGATTATGTTTTTGGACTGTTTTGAATCCCGAAAATGAAAATAAATTATTTAGTCATAGTGAACAGGTTGAGTTATGACATATTGAGCGAATTTTCTCAAAAATTTATTGGGTAAAATTGGGATAAGAAAATTATTTAATATGTAAATATTAAATTTTATTTTGGGAAATAGAAAAATTGAATCTGGTTGGATGATATTACAGAGTACTAGGTCAAAAAGGCCCAAGAAGTACTCGTAATTAGACTTGATGTGAGAGAACCCCAAAACCCCTCATATAACATGCAGGGGGTGACAACATTATTATAAGTACAAGGGCGAGTTGTTTACCCCTCTCCTACTTTAAGTAGGATGTTGTTTTTCTATTTAAAATAAACCTCTACAACTCTACAAAGGTTTTACCTTCTCTTCCTATAAATAGATGAAATTAGTAGAGCTATTTACATAACTTTTGAGAGATTGTTATTCTGCCGAAAAATAGAGAGAGTTTATTCTCAACTTTTAAATATATTATTTCAGAATAAAAATTTTACCGGTTTTTATTACAGAAGAGAGAATTTCCATTTCCCTTCCAAAAGGAAAACTTTTTCTAGCTATGTGTTTTGATTCAATTTATTTGAGCCCACACTCGAAACAGTTCGTGGTGCAAGAATAGTGGAGAAATTAATCTAGTTGAAACCTGGAAAACATCAAGGATCCTCTTATTTGAAAACACAAGTATGTATTCGGTTAAGGTTTATAGCTATAAATATTACAAACGAGTCGATTTTCAGAATTTTAATTTTTCGCTATGTAAGAAAACCGTTTTCAAACCAGATTTTTCCAACAGAATGGACCATTACTTAATGGTTCAATGACCCGTACAACACGTGTATATTAAAAATAGTGAATTTATGAAATCATTTAAAGAGCGGGTTTTAACTGCAAGTGTACAATGTTAGTTGTAATATTTACAGTTCCGATGGAACACGAAGTGTTCCAAGGGGTTAAACCCAAAAGAAAAGGTGATTGAGGAATAACTAACATACACAATAGAGTCCAAGAGATTACTAATACAATTTTATATTACGACAATTCATAAAAAGATGAGTTTGCAAGAAAATTAAATATTCTATTCTAAGGATTAAATTGCAAGAAATGTAAAACTAAAGGGGCTATCCAGTAAATAACTAATGGGAGTTGGTTGACTTTGATGTGGTTCACCAAATCTCGGACTAGGAACATAAATCGCGTAAATTACCAAGTGACTCCATTTTTCTCTTCTGATCTTAATTTTACCGACTTAGACAAATTACATCCGATTTATCTTCTGATCTCGCCGGTTAACCCAAGACTAATGAATGAGTGCACAACAACGTTACCTTTTAGTATCATTTTATCTTAATATTCCCTTAGGGGTGTCACTACCTAAGTTTTTAGTTTTATTTAAATTAGTCTAATTTATTACGATTTAGTCATTTGTCGAAAGGATGTTAGTTTACCCACATCTCCATCAACTAGCCTCCTTAATCCAAAGACTAATTAGCAACATGGAAGTTAACCAACTGTTTGTATGTATTGAACTATTAATTACATAATTTTGACTCTTTTACAATCTATTCATTCTTAGTTTCACGTAACCGATTAGTGTAATTTACCCTTGATTATGAATTATCGTAATATGGTACTTAGCAAGTAGTTATGTAACAGCTCGTTTTTCAGTAGTATCGAAAACAATGATTTAGGGACTACAAATTTGATGAGAGAGTCAGTAAATATTATTATTTAATATTTACGAGTCAAATATAGTATTATAGTAAATTTTGAATTGATAATTTTAGTTAATTGAATGATTAGTTAAGTTCAAGTGGTTTTTAAAAATGAAGTATCGGGACCTCGTTCCTAAAAATGAGCCCATAAATATTTTTATTAAATATTTATGGAGTGATTATATAGGTATATTAAAATTTGGTTAGGTTATTTTGACGTTTAGTTTGTTAATTAAAGAAAAAAGATTAAATTGTAAAAGGTGGAAAATTTACTACTTATTGATTTTAGGGGTAAGTATTCCATCAAATCGAATCGAATAAAAAATTTGAGTTAATCGAGTTGACGAATCCTATTTTATCATCTTAACTCGATTTGAAATTTTCTCTAATTGAGTCGAGTGAGATGAAATTCAAATCAAACTGAATCAAATATATTTGTTCGAGTTAAATTAAAAAAAAATAATTTTGGGTCATTGTGATCACTGTCACCCACCATAATTAAATTTGCCCATTGTAATCAAATTTGTTATTAACTTTCATCCCCTCATAATTTATTTATTAATCTTTTATATTCAGGTTAGCTCCTTTACCCTCTTAGTTGCTTCAATTATCTTCTATTTCCTGTCACTATGTATTTTGAAATTAAAAAATATATTAAATGTAAAAAATATGTTTTTTAATAAAAGTTATCTTAAAGATAAGATTTGAAATTGATACCAATATAAAACTTTAACACGAATATTTTATGGCATCATTAATAATTCAATTTTAACAAAAAAATTATATAAAGATTCAATATGAATAAACAATTCAATAATATAAATACTACAAAATGTAAATTTTAATTTAATAATATAAATAGTAGATATTAATATAATTATTATTATTTAAGTTTAGGGATTTTTTGGATGATTTTAATGTTTGATTTGGCAATAAAGGGTGAGAAGTAAAAGTTTAGGGGTTTGAGCAAAACTTTTGGGGAAAAGTAAATGGGGAGTAAAATTTTGAAGGGGGAATATCCAAAAAAAAATGGGAGGGGGGAATGGGTTTGGGGTAGAAGAGGGTGAGATGGGAGAGGAGTAAAAGTTTTAGGGGGAAAGTGGGAGGGTGTAAAAGTTTTGGGGAAAGTAAAGAGGTTTGGAAGTTTGGGGTAAAAATATAAAATATTATAGTTTGGTATTCAGTTTATTCGAATTATTCAAGTTATTCGAATTTGAAAACCAAACTCGATTCGAACTTGAAATTTGAAAAAAAAAATCGAGTAGACTTGAATAACTCGATTCGTTTAACTCGAAATTCAAATTTTTTTTGATTTTTTCGAGTCGAATTGAATTTTACTCGCACCTAATTGATTTATTTTAACATAGTAGTATAAATAATTACAGTGGAGGATTAATGTTGAAATTAGACCCTAACATTTGAATATAGATGATTTTGGGTTGTAAATGTCAAAATTACATGGTTTAGGTAAGGGCAAAGTGATAAATATTTAATTAAATTATAAACAAATAAAATAAATAAAGGCTATCATCTCTTTCCTTTGTTTTTGCCGAAAATGGGAAGAAAGAAACAGCCATGGGAGTAGCTTAAGTGCTTGGTCGTTTAGTGTATTGCATGTAAGCCCGTTTCTTATTCGATTATCGTGAATTTTACGTATTTGTGATAATTGTATTGATATCTAACTAGTTTAGAGACTAATTTGTGAAACTGTTAAACGTTTAAAAATTATCATTGATGATTTTGAGTGTTTTTTATATTATGTGATTTTATTGAAAGCTTGATTGTTAGATGAGATTAAATTTGTAAAGTGGTTTTAGTAATTTTTGTGTTTAGTGATTAAATCGAAAATAAACTAAAATAGACATAGTTTTTTTCAATAAATTCAAAATTTTAGGACTATTTTAGAATGGTTAAAAATTAGGTTCAATTGGTTTAAAGTTTAATTATGAGAAATAAGCTTTTTTGGTCTTAAGAATCAAATTGATTAAAGTGTAAAAGTTTGGGGCAAATGTGTAGAAAATTGTAAATAGGAAGTTATATGTATTAAATTGAATGGTATATGAAATTGAGGCTAATAATTGAAATAATTTATATTATAAATCAATAACAAGTAGATAACCGAGTAAAAGAGAAAGTAGCTGAATAGTCCCTGAACTTTTGTCTTTACTATAGTTTAGCCTTGGTAAGTTGGTTCAGTTTATTTTGATATAAATTGTAATATAAATTGAATGAGGTATTGAATGTTGAATGTTGAAATGAATGTTTTACTGTTAATTTAATATGAATGGAGGTAATAAATTGCTTGGATTTGTATTTTACAAAAAAAACTCTTGAGCCGGATGAACGTAGGATAGTGTACAATTAACATGCTAATAGGTTATAGTGCGAGTTGAGATGAGATGATGATTCTTGTTTATTTCCCGTTCACTGAATATACCGAAGTCTAGCATTTTTTGCAGATTATCGTGTTATATTTACAGTGTTTCTAGAGTGTTACTGGAGGCGAATGTAAAGCTTTCGGGCTTGGCACTTGGTGCCGAGGCGTGTTATCAGTTGGATTGGCTTGTTGGAGCGTTTGACATGTTTCAGATGGATAACTGTATACTCATATCTGTAAATTGTTCATCGAACAATGTTTCTTGTGTTAAATGTCTGTTAATTGAATTGTTGAATGATTATTCATGAATCTCCTGATAGTATTGTAACTTGATAGTAAATGCTCTTGTACTAGTTTATTTATAAACTCACCTGTTGTGGATTGTGGTTGACAGGAGACTCTGACTTTTAATCTTGTTATTAAAATTGTTTTATTTAATTCGGTAGTTTTTATCGTTTTAACCGTTGAACTTACTAAGCTCTAGTGAAGCTTACTCATGTTCTTTTTTGTTCCTTGTAGATAACATTTTGTGGAGTCGGGCAATCAAATCAACTTGAAGATCACACTATCTAGATACATTTTGGTATGATTTTGTATATGTTTAGATACTTATTACAAATGTTATGTTTTAAGCTTGGTGTAAGCTCACTTGTGCATGTACCTTTAATCTTGGTGTGAATATGTTCATATAAAGTTGTTTTGGTCATGTGATATAAACCTTCTTTAAGAGTTTGAATCATGGTATGAATGAATGTGAATGATTAAAAAGAAATGATAATTTTGGTATGAGTTTTATAAATGAACTTATGAATGCAAATTAGTTGTTGTGTCAAGTGAATTGAGGTTGATAATTAATTTATGGTGTCAATGAGGACACATTGGTTAGGCATTTAGGTTGATTATTTTGCTATGTTTTAGGCTTCTTTAAATGCGTTTTTAAAGTATGGAAATGGTTGATTTTGATTTGGCTTGGAACCTAAGTGTTGGATGAAAGTTTGCCTTGTTTTGGAAGTTTTTTAAGGTGCACACGGCCTGGGCTATTCCACACGGCCATGTGTTTTATTAATTTTTAGGTGCAAGATTTTTCACACAGTCACTGTTAGTTACACGGTCTGGCCACACGATCATGTGTGAAGCCACACGATTGTCTGACCCCTGTTTCTAAAATTTTCAAATTTTTGCATTTTTTTCTGTTTTGATTCAAATTAGTCCCGAATTGTTCCCAAACTATTTTTAGGGCCCCGTAAGCTCGATTTAAGGCCCGTAAGTGTATTTTTTCCCTGATTTTTATAAGTTATTGAATGTTACCATTTGTTTTATATTTTTTTTCTATTTGATGATAAATGTTATAATATGTACTGTAACGCTCTGTAACCCCAGTCCAGCAACGGAGACGGGTTAGGGGTGTTATAAGTTTGCTAAACTTCATATCTGCATATTTGTCGCTTACGAATCACTTTGTCCCCGAACTCTTTTAGGTTCGATCCTTGGAATACTCAGGTGTTCCATTGTAACACTATATATATTACAACTCGACCTGTCACGCTTGCAATATATAGCTAGATATTTAGAGATAATTATTTTGATTTATAGCCCCAGTGCACGCATGCTAGGGTGTGGTGAGGCATATTAATCATTGAGTAAGTGAAATGTTAAAAGAAAAAGGCAAATGTTAATGGGACCCATTTTATTCAAAAGAGATTCGAAAGTGTTCGAGGCTTAAATTAAACCCTCAAAAAGTCAAATCAACACAAAAAATGAATGCAGGGAGTGGCCACTACCAGGTGGTGATACTTGAGCATACAAGTACTAATATCCAACCACAAGGTATTGATACCTAAGGCTTGGTATCCAACCTTGGGATACTATACTTTAGCTTTTTAGCATTCTATCAAATTGGTATCAATACCCAAGCCAAGAGTACTAGACCTCGAGCACTCGAGTTGACATTTTTTGCCTTTTGAGGGTTGAGTACCGATACCCTCACCCTAGGAGTAAAGGGTCGATTTTTCCTCGCATTAATCACCTTCAACAATTGCCTAAACATATTTTAGCAACACATTTTATAAAATATGCATATTTCAACTTAAAAGTCGTACATGCCATAATATAAATTGAGAAATCAAAATTCATAAAAAATTAACCAAATGACAAAATAAGTAGCAAATATAACCAAATGCCAAAATCATTTGAAAACTTCAAAACTTCTAATGTGCTAGAACATAAGGCGATCAAGATACCTAGGTACATGTCGTTTATTACCCAAAACATTAAGAGTAATTACAAATTAAGAACAAGGCTGAGATTTGAGACTTCTGGATGTTGCAAACATGCGAATCAACTTCCAACAAGACTTCTAGCCTGCGGATAGTAACAAACAAAACCATATGTTGAGTAAAGAAATTCAGTGGTGCTAAAAAAATTGAGATTTCAAAATATAAGAATCTTAAGTAGTTTAACACACTAAGTTAATCAAAATTTCGCAAATCAAGCAATTTACGAGTCTTGATGAGTTTGTTATCAAGCAATTTATGAGTCTTTTCAATGGTTTTTTTTATTTTTAGTTTCTAGTGTTAATGGTAGTTTTTTACATTTTGAGTTTCAGTGGTGTCAAAAATGGTGGTTTCAGGACCACAAATTTGACGGGTGAGTTCGTATAATTAGTATTTAAATTATACTAGTTAATAATAATTTTTATATTGAATTTTGAACGGATGAATTTTAATTAATTGAATTAATGGTTAGTATAAGTGGTTTAATTCAAAAGTTAAGTGGTTTTTAAAAATGAGGTATTGGGACCTCGTTTCTGTAATTTAAGGCTGTAAATATTTTTATTAAATATTTATCAAGTTGTATGATAGGTGAATTGAAGTTTGGTCCGGTAATTTTGACAATTGGTTGCTTAATTAAGGTAAAATGATTAAATTGTAAAAGACGTAAAAGTTAACTGCTATAGATTTAAAATACTAAAGGGACCAAAATAGTGATTAAAACATGGTCAAAAAGTCCAAGTGGTGGTGGATATGATTAATCCACTAACTTTTGGGCTATTTTCTCTTTTAGTCCTAATTAGTTTAGGGTTAAATTGAAATTAAGTTTATTTAGTTTAATAAAATTGAAGAACCAATCGTGCAATTAAACCCTTCTTGAATGGTAAATATACCATAAGTGATGATTATGGAAGGTAATGGGCTTGAAATTGTTAAAATTGAACGGAAATTAAAGGGGTAAAATGGTAATTTGATAATTAAACATAATGTAAATAAAATAAAAGCTAAAATAACTATTTTTTTTATTTCCTTCTTGTAAAAGTTGAATAGCCATGGGAGGAGAGGAGCAAGCTTTCAGCTAAGCTTAGGGTTCCTCGTTTGATAGGTAAATATTGCTTGTTTTTAGTAACTTTTATGTTTCTGGGCTCATTTTAGCTTGATCTAGTTAACCTGGGAATTAATTTGTAAAATTGTCAAATGTTTTGGATTATTTCATTAATGAGTTTGAGTTGTTTTTTGAAGTTTAATGATAAATTATTAAATTTGGTTGAAAAATATGGCTATTTTGTAAAGTGGTACATTTAAGGACTAAATGGTTAAGGTGGTAAAATTGCTTGTACTTGATGTGAAATAATTGAAAATAGGGGCTGTAATGAGACCCTTTAATAATTGGCTAAGCTTGGATTTGAATAAAAATGGTTAAATTGCATGTTTTGGGCTTAGGGACTAAATTGTATAAAATTAAAATATTGGGGGCAATTTATAAAAATAACTTAATTGCATAAATTGAATTAATTTTTCTGTTAGAATTAATGAATTGAATGGAACTATTATTTTAGATCCTAAGCAAGTGGAAAGTTGAAGAAAAGAGAAAATTACCAAATATCCTCTGTACTTTATTGTTGCTACAGTTTAGTTTGGTAAGTTCGTTCGGTTAATTCTATACGTTTTAAATTTATATATTAAATGAAATTTATTTGTTGATTTCTGCTTAATGTGTTGATATCTGATAATCAAGAACTAAAATAATGATCGATAAAACACTAGTTACTGTTAATATATGTTGAGCCGATGAACGCAGGATAGAGTATGATTGGCATGCCAAAAGGTTATTTTGCGTGCAGTATGGGCTTGAAATGAGTTGTAATGAGGATTCCTAATATTTCTTGTTCACTAAATATATCGAAGTTCTACATTTGTTGTAGATTATTGTGTTATATTACAGTGTTTTCTGGCATGTTACCAGGGCCTGATGTTGGCTTACGAGCTTGGCACTTAATGCCGAGGCGTGTTATCGGTTGGATTAGCTCATATGAGCGTATGACGTGTTCTTGGATTGTTAACCGTGTACCCATATTTGTATATCGTTCATCGGTAATGTTCTTGTGTTAGATGTCTTGTTATAAAATTGTTAAAAGATTATTCATGAATCTCTTGATAACATTGTGGCTTGATAATGAATGATCTCATACTTATTTATGTATAAACTCACCTGTTGTGATTTGTAGTTGACAGGAATTATGTTAAGAACCTTGTTGACAGGAACTCGGTTTATTAATCTTGTTATTTGAATTATTATGTTTAATTGGATAAGCTTTATTGTTTAAATTACAAACTTACTAAACTTATAAAAGCTTACTCGGGTATTTGTCTTACTTCCTTGTAGAGAAAATCTTAAAGATAATCGGGCGATTGGATCAACTCGAAGAATCACACTATCCGAAGATCATTTGGTAGCTTTTGAATACATCTTGGCTTATATGGCATATAATAGGAACATTTGGTCATGATTGTAATGGTTTATAAGTATTTTGTAATGAGTATATAATGTACTTTGATGTTGTGGTATGAGTAACTAATGTGGTATGCATATTAGTCTCAAGCTAAAGTAAATGGATGAACATGAAATGCTAAGTTAGCATGAACTAGACATGGTAGGCGGAATTGAATGCAAGGTATTTTGGGTGTGTAATGATGCATAATTGTTTATGTTGTATAACTTGATATGCTTATGTTCTTGATGCATTTATAACTACTTGATGCATGAATGTATGGCACTAATTTAGGTGCAAGTGATATGGTTGCGATGTAGTTGGTAAGCTTTATAACTTAATGTATGCTAGTTGGGACTAGGAGATCATAGTTTGAAAGTTTAATTTTGGTAAGGAAATATTAAGTGATTGAATTATGGTGTCACTGATAAAATGTTGATTAGGTCTTAAGTTGAATGGTTTGACATGTTTTGATTTTTTTTAGTGTGTTTGAGGTCTTGTGATCATGTGTTATAAGTTTATTTAGGTAACTAAGCATTTGGATGAAAAATGAGCATATTTTTAGGTCATTTTGGACACACACGACCTGGGACACGGGTTGTCGCACGTAATGTTATGGCAAAATCTTAACCAATCTATTTTTCAGATTAAATCTTAGGTAGTCTACTTCTTTTGAGAGTCAGACTTCAAGCTACCCTATCTAAGGCTTTGCATGTCTACAAGCCTTAAGAAGGATACCCAACACCGTTTCTTCATTTCTCTGTATAAAGCACAGCTCTATGTCTAGAGTGCTACAAGTATTCTGTCGAATACTCACTTGTATCATTCGATCGCAATCCAACTCTTTTAAACTTTTTAGAATTAAATCAAGTTTAAGAACATACTATACATTCATCTATGTGTAGAGACTGCATGCATACATTTTACAATAGCGCAAATCAAATGAAACAATAAATCTAATTAGGATGATGCCTTGGTCATTAATGGAACTAAAGATTCATCCAGTAAGCCCAACCCAATAAGGTTAGCTCATGAGTTGGAAATTAAAATCCAAAATGAAAGTATCATTCAACAACATATTTCCATAGTTAAAATTCACAGAAATCAATTAAGATAACGAGGGAAGAACTTTAGGAAGCTTTCGCCAATCTAGCCCTCAACTCCAGTGCTGCAATATCTTGCGAAGCCCACGATTGAATGCTTCTCCTTCTTCCTTCTGTTGCTGCTCTGTTCCTTAGTTGCTACCCACTTTCCTTGCATCTCTGGATCTCCTACGAGAAATTGTGTAAAAGGAAAAACCACTTGTAACAGCCCGTTTTTTGTCAAATCAGAACAGTGATTTTGGGACCACAAATCTGAAGTCAAAATATTTATTTTATTATTATTTTAATGTTTACAGCATGATTGAATGATTATGTGAAAGTTTCGTTTAAAAATTTTATCATTTGGTTGGTCAATTTGATAAAAAGGATTAAATCGCGTAAAGTGTAAAAGTTATGTTATATTAGTTAAAGGTGTTTAATAGCTATAGATCCTTAAAGTTACAGTCCTTAAGTAGTAATTAGACCATTTTAATTATGAGTGGACAAATTTGGGCATATATTAAGTGATTTTGATGGTTATTAAACAAGGTTAATTAAGTAAATTGTTAAAAATTATAAAATAAATAAAACAAAGCTAAAATTTGCTTCATCTTCTTGCTATTGCCAAAATCTCATGAACAAAAACACCATCTTAAGGGTTTGAAGAATTCGGTCACTTTGGGGCTCAATTGTAAGTCCATTTTTGTCCCATTTTTAATGATTTTTATGTTTTTGTGATCGTTGCATCTAGTACTAGCTAGCCCAGGGACTATTTTGCAAAAATATTAAATGTTTTGAATGATTTCATTGATAAATACATGTGTATTTTGAAGTTTTTTGATAGACTTGTTGATAAATATACAAGTTTTGTTCATTGATTTTTAGTGAAAATGCAAAACAGGGATTAAATTGAGAAATGTTGAAACTTTGTGGTTAAAATGTGAGATAAATGAAAAATTGGGCTGCTAGGGGCATATTGGTAATTCGGCTAAGCATGGCTGTCTTGAAATTTGCATGAATTTGTGATTTTGTGTAATAAGGATTAAATTGTAAAAATGTGAAAGTTTAGGGGAAAATATGTAAAATAGCCCTAATATATATTTTGGATTGAATTGAATAAATAGATGATTAAATAAGTTACTTTTGAATATATTTAGATCAAGAAAAGCGGAATTCAGATCTAGATCGGGGGAAAACTAAAGTGATCGACCAATCGACTTATTTCGTCGTTTTCACATTCGAGGTAAGTTCATATGTGATAAATTTCAATACAAATGTATTTTATATGCTTTGATATTACATAAATTGCGAATACAAGACTGTGGATATGAATGATAGTGTTTCGACATTCGAAATCCCAGTTGAACCTTAAGAATAGTTTAGGATGCTAGTGACATGTCATTCGGGGATACGTTGAGTTGGCTTCGAGCCATGATATAGCACTTTGAGTGCAAGTTATTCCGATTTGGCTCAGGGCCATGCATATCGGCTGATTTGGCTTTGGGCTATGGTATAGGTACTTATCGTGTGAAAACCTTGAGTATCTGACTTCTATTCTGAATGGTTCAATGGGCAAACGAAAGAGATGATTGAGTATGAGAATAGTATGATGTGGTACAGGTACGTACATGATTTGTATAAGTTCTGGTTCGAAGAAACTTGTGAAGAATGCAATTAATATTATAATTATGAATGTGAAAGGTTTGTTAGCCAATATATATGCTAATTGTTGTCATGTTCAAATTGTTGAATTATAATCTTGAGATTTCATTAAGTTTATTTCATACGACCTTACTAAGCTATAAAGCTTACTTTGTGTATTTCTCTGTGTTTTATAGTTTTCAAAGCTAGCTCGGATTCGGGAATCGTCAGAGATCACTTCACGCTATCCACCTATCATTTTGGTACCTATGAACTTTGGTATTTAAGTATATGACATGTATAGGTATTTTGAGTCATTTTGAATATAGGTTGATAATTATTTTGGTTATAACTTGTTAATGAATTTGGTCATATGAATTGGCATTGTAAATGTTTATGTTTGGTTTGTAAATATAGCCATGAGATTTGGCTTAATTTTGGTGGATTTTGGTTATATGCATATATGTGTATATATGATTGTTATGGTGAGCTCATGAATTGATATGGCAAATGTTAAATGGATGATATTCGATATGAATTGTGTTTGTGAATTGGTGCAAAATGATGTATGTTTGAGAAAGGTTTAGCTAGTTGAATACGAGTGAGGGGTGTTACACCACCTCTTTACTCTCTTTCTCTTTCTTCTTTCTATAGGGTAAGTCCCCCTCTCAGCACACACTCTTTTCTCCCTTTTTTTAGGTGGATATTTTTGGTACAAGTACAGCTGGCTGAGAGTGGCACTGATTGACAGCTAACTCAGCATCTTCTTGGAATTGCCATGGCATTTGTGCTGGTAATCTATCCAATCTTTTGTCATGACAAAACCTAACTCATTGGAACTGCCACTGTCGAGGATGTCGCGACACCAATTAGTTTTGGTCACAACATCAAGAACCCTCAAAGCCAAGATTGTGCCATTGTTGAGGATGTTTCGACACCAAAGCTTGGGTGTCGCGACACTGAAGGTTGACGGGTGAAAAATATCGCAAAGGCAATTTTGTGTCCAACACCAACTCAAGTTAACTCATGCACTCCAAGGGTATTTTTATCAAATATTAGGGTTGTAACTTGGAAGTATTGAGGGCATACTTGATTCTAAGCAAAAAAGATCCATCTTTATCACCCTTTTAGCTCTTTCTTTCATTCATTTCACCATTTTTAGGTTTTCAATTTTTCCTTTCTTAGCTTAGTTAGTTAGTAGCTAGTAGTTCATTTTTATTGTAGTTTTCATTTTCTTTCACTTAGATAGAAAACTTTTTCTTATCATTTTTACTTCACTTTAAAGTACCCAAAAGATTTTATATTTGAGAACTTTCAAAAGTGTAAAAATCTCAACGTTGGTTGTGCTTTCATCACCATTAGTGCTGCTATCATCTCCGACAAAAACTTCCTTAAGAGTCACTAAGACTTTCTCGACCTTGCCTTTTTAAGTTTTCTTTGATGATTCATTTAGCATGATCTTGGTTGATATTTCTATGTTTATGGTGGATAGTCACTAAATCTTAGGGTGGTTGGTTGATTGAAATGTTGCATGGTTAGTTTTTGGGTCAGGGATTGAATCGTAAAAATTAAACTAAACCGAATAGAATTCAAAACCTAGAATTGACGCCTATAGGTGAACATTTAGATAGGTGAAACCGGGAGGGGAGCCAATTGCGATTCGATTCAATTATCTCGATTTAGTTTTGCAAGGTCGAGAGATAAATAAGACTAAATCGTCTAATTGGGTAAAATGGTGATTGGATGGTAAAATTGAACCAATTAAGAGTTTGAGCAATTTAGATCCCTAATCCAAGAATTATTTAGCAACATTGATATCAACCAACCCTTTTGAGCCCACTGATTTGATATTTTTGCACTTTTGACTGTTATGCAATTTAATCCCCCAAGGTGTAGTTTAGTTTAGTTAGCATTTGATGATGATTTGTCGCAATATGACACCTAGTTTTTAGCTAACTAGACTTCTTAGTTGTATGCGTTATCATTATTAGTCACCTTATCGCTGGATATCTCTTGGGTTCAATCCTCGGAATAATCTGTGTTCTATTGTAACACACAAATATTACAACTGACCTGTCACACTTACAGTTAAGTCGCTTTAAAATATGATAATTTTGTGTTGATTCACTAATCAACATTTGTATGCCGTGGCACTATCAATAAGGAAGTCATTATTTTTGTGAGCTTAATAATTATTCATTTCTTGTAATCATTCATTTCAACCTTTGCATATTTAATTTTTACTTAAGCTCCAAATTGTATACATCATACCTTAAAAGGTTTCCTTTGTTTACACATCAAAATACATTTGTAAAATGGGGAGATTTCTAGATTACCTTTAAAACCTAAAGAGGTGATGATATGAACCCAAGAAGGGTAAAATCATTTGAGTTGAAGTAAGGAACATCATCCAATTTGTAAATGCATTTTTCAATGAGATTCAGGCATTTTTAGGTTAAGTTGTCTCTTATTGATCAAACATCTATCTCTTAGCTTCGCAACACACATTGAAACGCGTTAATTTGAGTTTAAGAGCTCAAATTGTGGCCATTTTAGTGATGATTGCGCAAGCAAAAATTTCTATACGAGTTAATACATATTTTTTTGAAAGATTTCCACATCATGAAGGCTTAGGAAGGTTTTTTTTACCACCAATTATTATTATTTAGGCTTAAGTTTTAGAGTTTTATATTATTTAGATTTTTTTAAATTAAATATTTATTTGTTCATTTGACTATTATTTTAGTTGTATAAAATTTTAAAATTGATTATTTAATTAGTTTTTAAGAGTTTATATTTCTTTTAAACTTTATCATGTAAGTGCCTATATAAAGGAGGTTTGACCAGCCAAATTAGACAAATTTTAATAAAGTTGAAGCTTTCTTTTTACTTTGCATGAAGCAAGTTCTTTAGAGTAGAATGATTATTCTTTTGTTTATTTTTTGGACTTGGTTATTTTTAAGTCTTCCAAGGAGTTTGTAACACCTTATACCCGGTCTCGTCATCGACCTGAGCTATAAGGTATTACAACTATAAAACTATAATGTTATTCAGAATTTAATCAAACATAACCAAAATAACTCATACACAATCATTTCAAAGCTATATAATCAAAAATGACCTAAATTGAGCTTACGAAACATTTAAAACAAACCGAGATCAATTCTGGGTTAAATTGAAACTTTTACAAAAATTCAAGAACAAAGTGTAAACAAGGGTCACACAGCCATGTAGCCAGGCCGTGTGAAAGAGACTAGCTCGTGTGACCGCAAGTATGGCAATGTGGCTACTCCACGTGCACGTGTCGTAGACTGTATACAATTCGAATCTAGGGTCACACGATCATGTCGCTAGGTTGTATAACTTTTTGAGACCGTGTGGACAATTCCTGCACCAAAAATTAAAAGATCACATAGCCGTGTCATATGACCATTTGGCGCACACGACTGTGTGGCAACCCATTTCATAGGTCATGTGTGCCCAAAATCAACTTCAAAATCAATCAATTTCACATCCAAATGCTTGGGCTCCAATATATGCAATAACCAACAATAAAATCTATCCAAAATGTGCCTAAACAAGTCAAAACATACTAATTTAAAATAAACCTATGTGCCTAACCAATATGCCCTCATTGGCATTACAATTCAAACATATATACAACAACCATTCAATCAAAACATGTACACAATTTGGTTTCATTCAAACATCCTTTAAACTTTAGATAGCAAACATCAAAGTTCATCCACAAACCAAACCTTTAGATGTTTAAATAACTTATTCCAAATGCATAGCCAATTTGACCATTCATCAAGCTTCAAACATTCCAAATTGCATATTAACCTAAACATACCAAAACAACCATTTGAATGCATCTAGATATCACCACAAGTATCCACCATCACAACCAACCAAAATAATAATTGAGATTTACATCAATACACATCTTATACTTCAATTGACACAAAACATATCCACAATGCTCATAACATATATATATACCAAAACCCTATTTACATGTCACTTATAACCGACTTAAATAAACAAATAGCTACCGAGTGAGTTGTCGGATAGTGTGATGTCTAATGACGTTCTAATCGACAGCAAAAGTCTAATAATCTATAAGAATAAACAATCAACAAAGTAAGCTTACGTAAAGCTTGTAAGTTTGTATTAAACTTAAACTTTAACTTACCGTAATTTTCATAACTTAAACATTTCAAAATTAATTTCGTAAATAAGGTCTTGAGTTCATTTACTTCCTATACACCACGAATCTCACAAGGTTAGTGAGTTCACGTATATGAAACATATAACTTTATCATATCATAAACATTACAAGTAAACACATTTAAGACTCACATTTCATATCAAATATCTATATCCAATGTCCCGTTTCATATATCTATTTTCATATAACCGAACATAACATGTCAATAATCATATATCAAGATATAAATCATCATATCTTTCTATTCCATTTCGATAATTAACTATTTTGCTAAGAGAACAATTGTAAATTGAATTCAGATACATGGGAGGGTAATGCTTACACAAGCTGACAAAATGACATTAACTGATACACGATGCTACTCACACAAGCTTCAGAGAATTCGCAACACACGTAGGATCTCAAGCCATCGGTATGGTATCCTCACCGGTACATAATACCTGTTCAATAACTGTCAAAGGATACCATAGCATCTTTCAGCTATGGTCTTAGTCCTATTTACCATGATGCCATAACATTATTCAGCCATGGTCTTACTCACTTTTGTCACGATGCCATAGTGTCTTTCAGCTATGGTCTTACTCATTTTATCCTGATGTTATAGCATCTTTCAGCTATGGTCTTACTTGTTTGAATCATGATGTCATAACATCTTTCAACTATGGTCTTACTCGTTTGAATCATGATTAACCTGTTCATATACCTTTCATATGATATACCATTCAATTTACACATACTCATTTACTATGCTTCACAAATCAATCCTTCATTTTTAACTTCATGACTTACCTCAATTAATCATGTTAACTATAATATATATATACACAAACACACATATATAATTTAATTCAAATCATTATAAACATAATAAACTTAATACGAACTTGCCTAAATTGATTCTGCAACAAAAACGACTCCAAAGTTTAATCAACAATTTTTCCTTTTCCGCAGTTGTCTATCAATTGATCCGTTTCTTGATCTATATAATAATTTAATTCGACTATTGAATTTAAATACTTTTAAATATTAAAATTTACATATTTTACATTTGTATCCTAAGCTTTTACCTTTTATTCAATTTAATCCCTAAACCTGAAACTTTCAAATCAATCACAATTAAACCAACTTTATGCTAGCCAAAATTTTCCCTATGCAATTACAACCCATGTTTATTAAAATATCACAAGAATTTCTTGCCAAGTTTATTATTTTCTCAATTTAGTCCTTAAACTTAAAATTAACCAAAATCATTCAACAAAATAGTCCTAAAACATTTCCAAGCTTCAAAATCTTCCATTTAATATCAAGAAGATCCAAAAATAATCAATGGTAATTTGAACAAACTTTAACAGTTTTGAAAACAGAGATACGGGTTAGCTAGACTTAGTTGCAACAATCTCAAAAACATAAAAATTATGAACAATGGGCGAAAAATGACTTACCATGCAAGAGAAATAAGTTGATCGGATGTTTGTTCTTCTTCTTCCTTTAGCATTCAGCTTGAAGACAAAAGAAATGGTGAAAAATGTCTTTCTTTTCTTTTCTTTTACAAATTAAAATATGTTTTTTAATAATATTATTAAAAAATATTAAAACTTAATATATGTCAAGTGTTATGGCCGACATCCGTGCCACTATATTAATTATGGCTAAATTGTCATTTAAATTTATTAAATTATGTTTTTGCACTCAATTAATTCTTATTATCCTATAGCGATTAATTTTTACAGTTTTTATGATTTAATCATTTTTCTTTAATCAACTAGCCAAACATCAAAATTAACAAGTTAAACTTTAATACACCTATATAATAACTTTGTAAATATTTAATATTTACGGGCTCGGTTTACAGAAATGAGATTATGATACCTCATTTTCTGAAACCACTTGACTTTAGGGACAAACCAATTCAATAAGCCAAAATTATCAAATCAAAATTCAATATAATATTATATTTGACTCGTAAATATTATTATTTAATGTTTACGGATTCACTCATCATATTTGTAATTCCGAAACCACTAAAAAACAGGCTGTTAGAGAGTTGCAAGTCTTCATGCTTCAAGCTAGTCTATCAACATTTCTAAAAGTTATTCTTCTAAGAGTTTCATAGGGAGTTTATTCAATTATTGGTGTTTTTAATCACAAGTCGATTAAGAATTTTATAGGACAAATTATTTATCTTTTCTCTTTTATTTTCTTTACAAGTTATCCAAAGATCCTGAAATTCTATATCAAGTAATATGTTAGAGGGGGAAAAGTTTTCATCTAGACATAAGGAAGAGGTTTATTGTAAATGTTATACAATGTAGTTGAAAGTGTTGACAAGTAAAAGAACACATGCAAGTATAAAACCATTGTTTTAGCTTTTACATGGAATTGATTGATAGTGAATATTTTGAGTTTATAGTGCCAAAATATCCTAAATAAGGTTTAAGAAATCAATTCCCCCTCCTTGTTTAGAGTTTGCAAATAGAATGATGTTGTTGACAATAACAAAAGCTGGTAATATAGGAATAATGTAAATAACACTTGTTTCTTAGGTAATATTCTAATGTAAGATTCCTGATAAGTTTACTCTCCTTTTTTTTTATAATTTTGACTACTTTTGTTTAATAATTTAATGAACCCAATCCTACAATTCTTTAGTATATTATCTCAGGTAACATTTTCACTGTATTATTATTATTATTATTATTATTATTATTATTATTATTATTATTATTATTCCAGAAAACTTAACCTTTTATATACTATATTATCTTAATTTTTAATTTAAATATATAAATTATAGTTAAAAGTTATTATTAATAAAAATTCTAAGTAAATATATAATTTGACATTCAAATTTATAATTTATTTTTGAATAACTAGAAGTTAAAATTTATAGCCATTTGATTTGGCTTAAAAAATCAATTTTAAAATCAAACTCAGCTTAAAAAGTTATCTATAACATGGGTAAACTGCAAGAAGTGTTACTTGTTCTATTTTCACTATCTAATCATTAATTTTTTTAATTTAGTTAATTAACTTTTCGAAATTAAATATTTTAATAATTTTCGTGTTAGTTGCTCTTAGATGAATGATGGAAAGTTGATGTGGACTTTATTTATTGGCCTACTAACAAATTTAACTCTCTTATATTTATACATTCTATCAATTTGATCCTAAATTTAAAAATTTTTTAACAAATTTAACCCTAAATATTTATAAAATTAATAAAATATTTTATTTAGATTTGCATATTCTTCTAATAATGTTATATTTTATGATCAACTTCAATGAAATCACTACAAACAAACTTATTTCAAGTCATTCAAAAACAAGCAGACAAAAGAAGAAATCTTATGATTTAGAATCTTTTGCATTTCCAGAGCTTCAAGAATGAATGTGATTGATAAAAAAACTCTATTTTACACATCTGATGCATAAGAAGAAGAAGAAGAAACCTTATGGTTTAGAAATTTTATCTAAACCCATTTAGATGAAGCAATATTTTTTTAAACTTTTAATATATTTTTTTAACTTTTTATTTTTCATTTCTAAACTATTTCACTTTATCATATAATCCACGTCAGCAAGATATTTTTCCATGTAATTTCACAGTTGTTTTTTTTCCTTTTCTTTCTTTCTAAGTCTCAACATTGGAGGGCAATATCAATTTTATAAATATTACGAGCTAAATTTGTTAACTTTTTTAGATTTAGGATTAATTTGATAGATTATGCGAATGTTGGAGGGTTAAAATTGATATTAGCCCAATAGGAAAAGCCTACGTTAGCTTCCCGTCACTCATCTAACAACAACTAATGGGAGAATGCCTAAAATATTTAATTTCAAAAAATTGAGTGACTAAATCAAAATATTTTCATTATTGAGTGACAATAATAAAACAAATTGTATAATTGGATGACTAATCTTGAAAATTAAAAAATGTTTTTTTTAACAACTTGAAAATTGCTTTTGAAATATAATACTAAAGACACCATTAGGAAGCGTTTGGTTTGCTGAATGTAACACTACGACCTGTAATGTTATATTTCGAAATGAAATTACAGTGTTTGGATTATCAATATTTTGGTCATCCCATAATCTCACATTACAGAATCGTATCAAGACGTCATAGTATAGTATGTAATCTTATTACGACCCATTACTTAGGTTATCTTAGATGACAGGTGTAACATTAAATTTTAAATTAATTTGCCCTTTATTTTTATTATTTTAATCAATTTAAGCTTTTTTTTCTTAAATAAAGTTTTAAGAATAATTAAAAACTTCAAAAAATATTTTTTTAATAGTGAACCACTTCATATCATACATTACAATTATAATTATTATTTATTTATTAATATATTAATTATAGTTACAATGATAATTATAGTTGGTCTTGTAACCACTTTTCATGAATTATTATAATTATGATTTATAAATTTATTTCAACATCATATATTTATTTAATAATATATAATTTGTAATGAAAAATAAAAATATAATAAATTTATCATAATTTTATAGAAATTGAAACTAAAAAATATTGAAAGGACTAAATAAAAAAAACAAATTCTATAACAAAAATAATTAGATAAAATATACTTATAAATAATTTTACATTCTATCAACCAAATAATTGAATATTACATTCTAATTAAATAAATCAAATAAAATAATCTTACATTCTACTCATATTCTTACGTTCCTATAATTTTATTACGAAACACAAGTTATTCTATGGTCCAGGTTTCTTATAAGCTAGTTTTGTGGTGCACAAAGCTCAAAGCCAATGGGAAGTGGGTATCAATAGCTGTTGAAAAGGGATCAAAATTTGGATTATATATTTTTAAAGAAAAAAATGGAAACAAAATTTTGGGCAAATAATATGTTAAGTTGACAGTGAAAGACAATGAGCACTCATTCTAACCTTTTCAAATAAATAGTAAATATCTGTCAACACGAAAACGACTCTACCAACACCTTGTCCTATGATTTACCCCAATTTTTAACTGTCCTTTATCCATCAACCACAATTATGTTGCTGTTTTACCGTGATCTATGTGAAAAATGGTTTAATTTTCTTTAAATATGATATTAAATTTTTAACATTTAAAAAAATATATTTTTCATGTATTATTTTAAAAAGGGTCAATTGATTTCTACATATATTTTTATATGAATTCATGTTTAAATTCACTAATTATTTATTCATGTAAGAAACATATAAAAATATGGATTTGTAATTATATATTTTTATAAGTAGGGAGTTGGCAGGGGCTCGATTCTCTCTAAAATAATTTTTTTATTTAGGCTTTTAAAAAATTTTAAAATTTTAAATTAATAAAGATAAAATTATACTTTACCCCTTAAAAATAATAAAATTTTGATTTGATCCTTTAAAAATTATAAAAATATAGGCTATTAAAATGGTTAATTTCATCCCCTTTAAAAAAATTTCTGAATTCACCCCTACGCAACATCAAATATCAAATGAAGAAACTAAAAAAAGTTTACGGCCACTATTTTACAATCCCTAATTATGCATAATTTGTTTGGAAAAAGAAATATTTTATCATTGATATAATGATAAATTTAGTTTGTAACGTGTACATATTTTTATCAATTTAGCTCTTTTTTTAACTAAATTTGGTCATTAATCTTTTCAAGAATCAAATCATTTTTTAAAAGGAAATGTTGATTAAAACATTAAATTTTTTTAACAATATTGGCATG
The DNA here is from genome assembly GCF_007990345.1 of Gossypium hirsutum. NCBI lineage: Eukaryota > Viridiplantae > Streptophyta > Magnoliopsida > Malvales > Malvaceae > Gossypium > Gossypium hirsutum. The sequence continues at coordinate 7,903,570 of NC_053425.1, forward strand.
ACAACCTGCGTAACAATTCACATGCATTTTATATTGACATCATACTATTTGTTTTACATGACACATCAAGTAATAATTTAAAAATTATAAATATATATATATATAAAACATAAAAATTCAGTATAAAGTACATATTGATTACCATGTGGGTTACCATTTATAAAAATTTAATGTTTTAATTAATATTTCTATTAAAAAAATGATTTGACTCTTTTTAAAAGATTGAGAGTTAAATTAGTAAAATATATAAATATTAAAAACTAAAGTTTTCTTTTAATTTTCAATATTTAATATTTTAATTTAATTTCTTCCTGTCTTTGAATTAAATGAAAAATTCTCTCAAAAAGTAATAAATAATTTTAATATAAAAAATTCAATTTCAATATTTCAAAGTAATTAATTTTATCTTTAACCTCCAACAATTTTTTTTTTGGTTTTGACTTATGTACATTATTTGAAGTAAATGATAGTGGAAATGCACGTGATCCTTTTTACGATCATGGTACTTTCAGCAGCCATGAAATTGAAAATGATTGGCTAATAAAATTGTACCATCATTATCATCTTTTCCACCAATTATAATATAATAATAGAATTTATGTAATAAGTAAATTCGATGCTTTATTAAATACAAATAAATTATTATATATTTAAAGAGAATATCTTTTCTTTTTTAGTTTTACCAAAATAGTAAATTTTATTTTCTATTATTTATCGAAACTATTTTGATATTGATGAGTGTCAAGGTTTTTCATAAAATTTATGTCCCTTGAATTATAAATTACCATAATTAATCTAATCTCTATAGTTATAAATTTCAAGGCTTGATTGAGATAATGTTGCCAATGATTTTTTGTATGATTTTGACACATTAATGAACGTATATCTAATTATCCAAAGTAATAATGTTTTTTTTAAGTATTTCCCAATTTTTGTTTTTCCAGAGCGATATGGGCTTTCAATTTTCCACAGATTTTATGTCTTTTTCTTTTACTTTATTAATTACTCTATTTACATTTTAGTCCTTTAATTCTGACCAGTTTAATAAATTCATTTAATATCTACATCAAACATTTTTAAAAAAAAGTGACTAACACATTAAAAATGTTTTATTAACACCAATTTAAATTACAACACAAATAAGTTAATTATAGAATATAATTCTATTGATGCCATTGACATTTATGTCTTTGAGCTAATAAAATTATGATTTAAGTGTGTAAAATTATTTTTTTTAAATAATTAAACTCCTATCTTTTTTGTACTCGATTAGATACTCAAACGGTCGAAATATATAAAATTATATTTAATTTTTTCCCAAAAAAAGCAATTAAGCCCACTGATTTAACGGGTTCAATTGCTGTTCGACCAGTTTTTAGTCTAATACAATGGAATTTACCAGACTATAAAGGCAAATTGAAGCAATTTTAGCTGCTCTTTCTTGGTTTACTTTTTCTTCTCGTTCTCCTTGTTGGAGGCTGTTTAGGTGCCACTGATTGCTCCTCTCCTTTAGTCATGCCTCCCATGGAAGCTGATGAAGCCTCTGCCTTTGGCTCTGCTTTTGGTTGTGGCTTTTGTTTCTTCAGTTTCAGTCTTCATTCAACGACCCAAAAGTAAACCATCACTATCAAATCTTTTATGACTTGATTTTACTTTACTATGTTTTTTCTTTCATGTTTGAAGCTTTCTGTTTATTGAATACTGTTGATACCGTGTATCAGTAGAGGTTAAGATGGAGAGGAACCTCCATTCAAACGAAATGCCTAAGATTACTTAAACTACGGGTATGTTGAGTCAGATCCCGAATTGGGTTATTATATATTTTATTATAATTATATAACAAATCTAAAAATAATTCATTCAAATATGCCCCTAGGTGTATTCTTTTTTGTTCAACACCTTAAAGCAAGTAGACCTAAATCTTTGACCAATATCAAGATTCTGGAAACCTCACTAATACAGATCTCTTTTCCTCTAATTCCCTTTTATTCTATTTGTAAAGAATAAACAAAGCTAAAAAAGCCATTAAATTTATATTACCTTTTCTTTATCTACCAACCCTATCCATCCATCCCAATATATGCTTTTCTTTTTCAGCAAAAGACTAGACAAGCAGGAGAAAACATGGTCTAAACCTAACCCTTTTCCTCATAAATTCTCTTTTTATTTTGTTTAACATAGATAGTTCAATAACTAAGAAAATGAAGCAACAATAGGTGGCTATATTAACCATGGGTAAAACGATTAGAATTGTTTGTGTACAGTCTTTTTTTTCCTTTTTTGGCAAGAAGAATTGTTTCTCTCTTATATAACCAACAATATGACAACATTAGTGTTGTTTGAATCGAACCAAATTAGTGGATCAATTTAGTTAGACTGAAAATCAATTTGAAAAATGAATTTAAATTGATTAGACTGAAAATCGATACGAACCAATTGAATTCACTAAAAATCTGTTGAACTAGCAATTGAATCAGTTAAATCAGCAGGCTTAAATGCTTTTTTTTTTTAAATTTGAGGGATTTTTTTATTCATTTTAAAAGTTCAAGTACCCAATTGAGTGCAAAAAAAAAAGAAAAAGCAAGGACTTAATTGCTTCTTTTGAAAAAATTTGAGGGTCTTTTTGATGCATTTTGAAAGTTCAAGTATCAAATTGAGTGAAAAAAAAAACAAAAGCTTAACTGATTTTTTTTTAAATTTCAAATTTTTTACACCCTTAAGCCTAAAATTATGCAAACAACAAATCTAAGGAAGTCGAAGTCGATGATTCCTAGTGTTCACTTCCATGTATCCTCAAAGTTTGCTTTTGTGCTTCCATACTAAAACTTTGTGAAATGGATGTGTATACACAAATTTTGAGTTGAAAGTTGATTTGAAAATTTGAAATCAAATTTTATTGATAACTTTGAAAAGAAAGTTACCATCTTTGAAATTTTCTCAAATACAACAAAATCTTCCTTTATTCTTCTCTTCAATTTGAGCTTTAATCCAATGATCGTCTAACTTAATCTTAGATGGATATTGATTGCTTCAATTGTCGTGTTGACTTCCTCTTGAAACAAGTTTGAACCTCCTTATTTCAAAAAATTTCTAATAGAATTTAACTGCTTCATTTGATTGTTCTAGAATAATTTAAACTCTTTTATTTATTTATTAAATTTAATAAAAGATAAAATAATCATTTAATATTAGTATTTAATTATTTTATTTTAAATTAGTGATAGTATAAATTTTTATTATTTTTCTCTAAATTAATTTAAATTAATCAGAGAAAAATAACTATAATTTCATATTTTTTTATTATGATAATTCTAATTTTACCTACGATAATTTCAAGCCTTGTAACTGATTAAAAGAAACCAATTAATTTTTCTTCAAACCCACATGAAAATAGACCCTTAACTCTAACCAGTAGGTCTCATAGACCACCAAGTGATTTTCGTTAGTCCCGGAACCTTTTAAAGCACCAAGAAACTTCTAAATGTCGCGATTGCAAACCCTAACCTTCAGACATTAGCTTCTAACCCAAACCCTAAATATTAGTCGAAACATTTGATTAATGCCCACCAAATTATTTTCCCCCACCCGTATTCAATATTTAATCTCTTGTAATCAAAATCTTAACTTCAACAGAAAGTGACCCGGACATTCCTAACTCATATGGCTTTAGTAAGTATTGACTTTCTCAAGTATTGCATCAATCGAGTACACATGCATCCTCTAGATTAACCTTAACTAGAATTTAAGGTTTATGATAAACCTTATTTATGATTAGTTTAGAACATTTCTCCATAGCCAAACAATGCCTCAACACTTCCAGAAGATCATGGTCACAAAAAAAAAAAAAAAGAATTAGGAGAAGTCAAATTACGGTTGAAGTTAGAGTTAGGTTGAAATCCTTAACCCAACAAGGAATTGTGGCTTGAATAGGTTAGAGGAAAATAATTTGACAAGTATTTAAAAAAAAAATTCAGTCTAAGGTTGAAGGTTTAGGAAAACGTTAGGATTTAGGGTTTGAATGATTTTTATTTAGAGTTAATGGATTTAGTAAAAGGATTGAGGTTTAATTATTATTTACAAGGTAAACTGATCAAGACATCTACGAGTGTTGAGATCATTGCATTACCTTTTGAAACATATAAGAATTATCAGAATTAAAATATGTCAAATAACTTCCGAAAAGAAGCATGACGTCAACACCCAAAGGTGTCGTTGTTCGACCTAAAAATTCTAACTCTAATTTCGTATCCCTAAATGCAAACTAAACCTTGACACAATGGGTATTGAAGTCGTGGTTAGTTTTTTCTATAACTTCAAACATTGTCTCTCATTTTCTTTCAATTTATTGAAATTCAAAACTCAATCCAAAAAATTAAACCTTAAATTTAAATGTTATCATTTATGATTTGAGAATTAGGGTTCAAATTCCTTGCTTAATGCTTATGGTTCAATGTCTTTAGAGTTTTCAGTAACACAAACAAATAACATGTGAATGTTATTTGAATTTAAGTCATTCAAATAGAAGACCACTTTCATTAAGATTTTAGGGTGCTTAATTAGTTCAAAGGCTGAAATGCCACTAATATGAAGATGATTACCTTCATAATAAGTTTAATTTATTTTTTATTTCGTAATTAATATGTAATGGAATTTAAAGGTGATATTAATGGAATATTTTAAAAATATATATTAATGATTACTTAATTAATTGTTAGAAAAATATTTGCACCGTAAAAAATTTATTAAGCAGCAACTTGAAGAGGTTTGAAATTTTATAGAAAAATTAATAATATTTTTGTCGAATAGAGTTAATAAGGCAACAAACATGATTTTTCCATTAAAATAAAATTAAAAATTTAATATGAGCTTTAATTACCATATTGATAATATTTTTTATTTTTTTAAACATTTTAAAAAAGTAATTTGTTTCAACATTTCTTATAAACTTATGTATTTTAAAAAGTAAATATATTTGTTAAAAATGGTTATATCAATTAAAATGAAATATATATATGAAATTTGTATATGAAATTTTTTTATTCCTACATAGATTATATTAATTATATTTCATGTAATTTTTTTATTTAATAGAAAAAAAGATTTTAACTGAAAATTAATTTACTTCTTTTATAAATATTAAAATTTAAATTAATCATATAATTAGAGTAAAAACATATGTTTAAAGAAACTCTCAGCTTCAATCATATAAAAGAGGTACTTTGCTATGAATAAATAACGTAATAGTATATTTCTACCAAAAATAGTATATATTTTAGCCCCTAAATTTAACAACACATGTTTATTTGGTACTAATTTTTTTATTGGACCCAATTAATATTTAAATTTAAAATTTATTAATTAAATTAGTACTTTTCTAGGCATTTGGTTGATGTAGCTAAATTTTATGTAGTAGTTAACAGAATTTTGACATGTGTCAAAAAAAAAATGATTATGTATATCTTGATTGCTGGATTTTTAGATTTAATTATATTTAAACTTAAAAATTATTAATAATGTTGGTATTTTTTAATTAAATGCTGATACAGTTAAATTTTAAGTTGACAGCCAATATAATATTGACATGTGTCCTAAAAATTAAAAAAATTATTCTCTTTGAATTTGGGCAAAGATTTGTTTTATATTGATGTGAATTTTTAGTAATTTTTTATTTTTTTATAATTTCAAAAATAATGAGAAATTTCTCATTTTTAATTCCATAACCAACATTATAAAACCATTTGTCAAGGTTGATTTTGAATGTATGTTTTTAGTAACTTTATATATTTTTATAATTTTGAAAAATAATAAAAAATATTTTTGAAGGTAATAATAGAAAAATATTATTTATAATAAAATCAGGTGTTTTAATTTTTTTCTTAAATTTTAAGATTTTATTCTTTTATATATTTTCTTTAAGTACCTAAAATTTATTTTTAAAATTATAAAAATATAAATTTACAAGAAATAAATAAATATCAACAAATGATTGTTCAAATTCATTTTGCATGTAAAATAAAAAAATAAACTTCTTTAAATTATTTTTTAAAATTTTTGGAATATATATTTTAAATTTTAAAGACACGTTAATATTCTTTTAGCTATTAGCATAATAACTTATAAGTAGATAACTTATCACTTAATATTGAAACTATTAAGTTGATTTTATTTTTGAAATAAATTATTTCCTCATCTTATTAAAATTTAAAATATTTGAATTATTGTCCAAAACTATTAAAAAATATCATTAATAAAATTAAAATTATCAAATAATTTCCTTTTAAAATTAATATTTACTATTATCAAACAAAGTAATTACACTCAATTCTTAATTTTTATTAATATATCAAACAAGTTTATACTTAAAATTCAATATTTAATTTTTTTTCAACTTATCAAATTCACCTGGTTTCGTTATGTTTAATAAACTGAAAAAATAAAATGCTAAAACCATAAGTACTAAAAATTAAGCATTAAATTTAAATAATAAAATATGTTTAATAATTTATTTAAAATTAAATACTGAATATAATTAAACTCTTTAATAGAGAATAATATAATCTTGAATAAATGAGATAAAATAAAAAAGTTATTAAAATTATTCTTTATATAAAATAAAAAAGTTATTAAATTTATTCTTTATAAAGTAATAAATAAATCCTTTCCATCTAGGATTAACACGTTTAAAACATTAAATTGCTTAATTTTCAGTTGATTGATTTTTTTTTAAACATTTTATCAAACAAGTTTAGTTACCTAAAGAAAATGTTAATCAAGTTGGTATTTGTAATAAAAGAGGATATATATTTTTATGAGCCAATAATTTATATTTGATAATTTTGACATAATAAAATGTAACCCTACCACAAATCCAAATTAACTTATATTTAAAACTTTTGACACATTAAATTTTCTAGAAATAAAAACAGAGCAAAAGTGAAACCTATCTATCTCGTTCCAGTTCAGCCAAACTTAAACTAGGAGATTTGATGATGGTAAAACGCATTTCTTAGTCACAAGATGGCTGAAAGAGACAGACATGAACTTAGTTCCACAGGTAGCAAAAAACACACCGTTAATATCTTCAATTCTGCTCGCAAATAGACCATAAAATGAGGTTTTATCAAATAATACTCAAATATCCCAACACTAATTAATTTAATGTCATGAGACAGCAAATAACGACCATCTAAAGGACCGAAACAAATTCCGACTGAAAAAAAAAAAAAACACAAGGCAAACTACCGCAACGGGGTAAACCCTTACCATCATACCCATTTACGTGAAAGGGCCCCTATTTTATACAAATGATAAAAACCCAAAGGCACCTCCCATGGCATTAGGTTCACATGTAATTGTCTTGGTCTCACAATAGTACCCACTCCCTCTATAATCATATTTAGTTAGACATACCTGGCACCTCATTCACCACGGTGAAACTCGACAGACTGTATAACCGGACACATCAAGGTGCCCCTGACCACAAACTTCGACCCCAAGTATCAATCATAACCCCCGTTACCAACTGCTTGCTTTATCCAACCAAGCTATAAGACCTGAAATTTCAGTAAACTAGATCAGTAGAATGAAAATAACTGTCCGAGTTTGGGGTTAAATCCAGCAAAAGGATACAAACCTTCAACTGAAGTTGAATCCACCAGATGGAACCTTAACATCATTTCCTCCAAAATGGAAACTTTGCTGAGTCCCATCACCAGGAGGTAGTGTCTCTTCATCCTCCTCCAACCAGTATGTCTCAAGAATCTTGACTGCCTTCTCATAGATCTCATTATTGTCGTGACTCTGTAGATTTTCAATCTTTTCTAATCCCTCAGCATCTTCAATTAACTGGGCACAATAGTTAAACTCTCCAGCACCAGCTGCCTTCTCAGCTTCACCAACCTTCAAAATGTTCTCCAACCCTTCTAGACAGACTGTTATAATTCTTGGATCAGGGCATGCAAGGAGATCACACAAAGGTTTTATGCATCCTTGACTGACCAGGTACCTACATGTCCACATCAGGAGAATTTCCAGTCAGTTCAATAAGAATGGAATGAAGGAATCAACAACAGAAAGGAGTTCAAGTTGAACAAACATACTTGATTTGCTCATGAGTACCACCAGAGGTAGCATTTGAAATTGCCCATGCTGCTTCTTTTTTTATATCAAATTCAGCATTTTGAAGTAAGCTCACCAGGGGACCAATTATCCCGGCATTGATCACAGCCTAGAACAATTTTAAAATATAATTAATCATAGCTTAAGGGACACTACCAGCTGCTAATAAGGGCCAGTTGATCAATGAACTCAGACAATTACAAAAATGCTTGAAGAAAATATTGCCATGATTTCTGACCTGAATTTGTTCTTTGTTTCCAGCTGTAATGTTTGAGATAGTCCAGCAAGCTTCTTTTTTTATGCTCTTTTTATGATTATGCGTCAACAAACTCAAAAGGCATGATAATGCACCATGGTCAATAATGCACTGAAAATGAAGGCCATAAAATCATACAACATAAAATAAAATAAAGACCAACAGAAGCAGAAAACCAAAAATTAAGGATGAAGCAGAATCTGAAACCATGCCTGAGTCTGTAAATCATCTCCCGTCACAATATTGCCAACCGTACGGAGAGCAGGAATGAGCACTGAAGGAGACGGATTACTGCCAAAATACATGCATAAACCATATAGTCCACAGAGAATTAAATAAGACAGATCAAAGATGTTTTTCGGCATTCAACTCACAGTAGGAGCTCAACAAGTCGTGGACAAACTCCTGCCTCAATCACAGCTTGAATTTTGTCATTTGTACCATCAGAAAGGTACGATAGAGCCCAACAGGCATCAGTGAGAACTTCCTCATCATTTGAATGAATGAGACGTTCAAGCGCAGGAAGGGCAGGCCTTACCTAGACAACAAATACCCAACATTTAAAAGCTCCATTGAAAGCACAAACTAAAGGGATTATAAAAGAAATTTGCATGGAACAAGATGATAACCTGATCAAATGGAGGCTGGGGCTTGCCCCTGCAAAAATTTGATAATGTCCAGGTTGCATTTCTCAGCATTGACAACTTTGAGTGTTCATTCAACTGTGCTAAGAGTGGCATCAAAGCTCCATGACTGAGAACAAGATCACGACATCTAGGAGAATCGCCAGCAACATTCCCCAGTGCCCACACAGCCTAAACATTAACAAACAATTCACTCAATACAAAGCTCTTATCGTCATTACTAGCTAAAAATACAATAAACCAGGAATCAGAAGTGTCACAGTTTATTCAAAGGATAAGACATTTAAAATATACCTGCTCGCGAACATCATCACTTGGGGAACCAAGAAGCTTTACAAATATAGGAACGGCCCCATGATCAATAACTACCTTAGTATGCTCAGAGGTTCCAGAAGCAATATTTGTAAGCGCCCAAGCAGCCTCAAACTACAAGTTTTCCAAATATATTACCAAATAATAGCGTAAAATTACCCCCCCGAAAAAAAAGAGGTTATTATCAATCAAGAACATATACCTGAAGTTGTGGGTAATCTTCCCTCATAAGAAACTCAACAAAGCGAGGAACGACGCCAGATTGTATCACTTCGTCGATCGGGGGGCTTCGCTCTGTTTATTCGAGAATAAATAATTTTCTTTAAATAAAACTCGGTTGAAAATTAATAAGAAAAAGAGAGAAATGTACAAAATACCAATTGAAAGCAATTTCCGGAACTGAGTAGTCGCTTCTAGCTGCGCTGAGCCGTTACTGGACCAAACGCCGGCAACCATCGAAGGAAGACTCTCTAACTGCAAGAAGAAAACCCTAAATCAATCAAATTCGAGGGAAAAAAAAAGAGGGAATAAAATCGGAGATGCTTTGATTAAGCGATTGTGGTCTACTTTTTTTTCGACGTTGGAGGATTGAAGAGAAGCGGACAACTGTTGAGCCTGGAGGCCTTCGCGACGCTTCTTCTGTAAGCTCTCTTCGCGCTTGCTTTTGCGGATCTCCACCATGTTGTCTTCCCTCCTACGGCGGCCTTCCTCCGCGTCAACCGCCACCTTGTAGCGGTTACGGCGGACCTCGGTTCTGGTGCTCGGTCTCAACGACATATTGGGCGGCTGCTTTTCTTCGAAAAAGAAACCAGGGAAAGAACAATGCTCGAAGAAAGTTGAGATTTTATAAAAATGGATCGAAACAAGAAAAACCCTAGAGAGTTTTTCGGTTTTTGAGTTATTTATTTTATTTGAAATGAAATTTAAATATGGAAAATATAGGTAGAGTGGGTTATATTTGCATTTTCATTTAATACTTTTATTAATTTGTCTTCTTCACAATTTAAATTAAAAAAAATTATCCTCTCACTATTCTTTTATTAAAAAATAGTTTAAAAAATTATAAGAGAGGTTTATTTTATTTCAAATGCTTATAAAATAGATTTTTTTATAAAATAAAATAGATAATTAAAAAAGAAAAATTATCTTATAATTTATTTCAACAAACGAGGCAATGATATTAATTAAGCTAGGTTATGATATCTAGGGTTATGTATTGGTATTTAGCTCAAATAATATTAATTAAATTAAGTTCTGATACTTAGGGTTATTTATTGGTACTATAACTCTTTAGCTATTGAATTGTTCTATTTTGATACCTATAATATGGATATTGAAACTTGGGCTCTTAAAGTTAAAAATTGATTCAAAAGCATTCTAAAGTCATATCTAACACTTTAATATCATTTCAACAAGCCTAAAGCATCATAGAACAAAATTAAAACTTATTTAGACTCCATTACATACATCAAAGGAGTTCAAAGTTACAAATCAACTTTACAAATACAATTCTAATTTATGACTTTGTGTACATGCCAAGGTTGATACCCAATTACAACCAAATTAAGGAACTATAAACTTAGGGTTTGTTTGATTGAAGGAATTGATTTTTCGGAAAATCATTTTCAACTTTTCCAGCGTTTGATTGGCGGAAAACATTTTCCATTTGGAAAATGAACTCCAAAACAAGGGAAAATGGGTTACATTTTAGGGAAAATGTCTTACCCTTTCAATTTCCGTAAGACATTTTCCGTGCTCTCCTCTCTATCGCCTCCTTCATTCCTTCCTTCATTTTCGGTATAAAATTGCTTCTGTTTATCGATTTTCCAGTAACTTTTTTTTAATTATTCAATACTTGTTTTTTTAACACAATTACAAATAATTTATTTGATATTAATTTTTTTTCAATTTATAACGATTAATATTGTAGCTTAATAATTGAGTATTATTATAAATAAATCATTGCAATATATGTAAAAATAATTTAAAATATAAAAATTTATTAATATATATCAATATATGTAAAAACAATTTTTTCGAAAAATATTTCCAGGAAATCTGCCAAACAGCCGAAAATATTTTACACAGATTCAATCAAACACCAGAAAATATTTTCCAGTAAATCATTTTACAAAAAAGTAAAATATTTTCCCGAAATCATTTTACGGAAAATATTTTACTGGCAATCAAACAGACCCTAAAACTCAAATGGCGATGCAATTCTCTTAAGCTAAAATTATAATCTTCTTAACAAGTTCAATCTACACATTTAAATAGCTAACGCGTGAACTCATGAGCTTAATCAATACACAAAAATAATTTACTTATCATATTCCTTATTATTGTTAAGTCCCTTATATGTGTTTCTTAGAGTGTTCACTTATGTCACTAGTCGATTCAAGCCTTCTTATTAAATTTTAATTTTTTGATTTATTAGATAATCATATTTTTTAATTAAAATATAAGACTTTTATTAAGTGTTTAATCAAACATAAGTCCCTTTACAACCAAAGTTCACTTATGATCATTTATTACATTTCTAAGTCAAACATTTCAATTCCATTTCCTTTGGCATTTAAAAAGCAAATGTTTTAATCTTTTATCTTCAAATTAAGGCCATTATGAATAACCTGCTTCATATTTTTCTTTATTCTTGACATTAATCCTTTAACTTAAATGTAATACCCCTAACTTTTATATGTCGCCAGAATAGGGTTATAGAGCATTACGGACTTTACAAACTAATTACAAATATTTCATTACCTTTATTATACAAATCAAGAATCAATCATATAACACTCATATTGTCCCTTAAATGAGCCTTCAAGGGCCAAAATAGACTTTAGAAATGAACCGGGACTAAACCGGACACTCAATTTTTTTTAATTTTAAATTTTTTCTTACGAGTAAGGGACACACGCCCGTGTGGCCAACCGTGTGGGCATTCGATGTGAGGCACACGGCTGTGTCCAACACGTATCTTTACCCATGTAACTCTCTAACTTGGGTCACACGGCCAACCACATGCCCGTGTGCTAGGCCGTGTGCAAAGTGCAGGGATCACACGGCAAAGCCACACGCCTGTGTCTAGGCCGTGTGCTAAAACCTGAGCATTCTATTTCAAAATTTTAAGGTGCAGGGGACACATGGCCAGACTACACGCCCATGTGCATGGCCGTGTGTCACACATGGCTGAGACAGACGTCCGTGTGGACGAAAATAGGCCATTTTAAGGCCACTTTTCTCACCCTTTTTTACACCAACCTACACACAACATTTAAACACACTAATATATCCCAATCAAGTAATGCAAACCAACCAATACATGTTCTAAACATAATATAACATTACATATACATCAATTACTTATACTTACCTATTTAACTCATTTCATTAATTTATCAATTTCTATTACTAATTACACACATACAACCATTTAAGATTCATAACCACAATTGAAACTATTTCATTGTCAAACCAACCCTATACATGCCATATAAACCAAAATTTACATTTCAAGAACTACCGGATTAAATTGGATAGTGTGGCTTGTTGTGTTGATCCGATCTCCCGATTATGCGTTAATTTACAAGAACATAAAATAACATGAGTAAGCATTTTAAACATTGATCTTACCGAACTTAATATAATAAACTGAATTATAAATAAATCATAAATTCTCCCTGTCAAATACAACATAAGTCAATAAACACACTTCCTTTACATCAATATCATTAATAATCAATATATTTTTCAATTCATTCAATCGAGGAACGACTTACGGGTATAAGTACATCATTTTCTTTGTGCCATAGTCCAACTATGGTCTTACATATGCATTGCCACGGCCCAGCTATGGTCTTACATTTGTAATGCATAACCCAGTCATGGTCTTATCATTAGAGTGCCATAGCCCAGCTATGGTCTTACATATAAACACTGCCATGGTCCAACCATGGTATTACATTCATAGTGCCATAACCCAGTTATGGTCTTATTCGTCAATTCATCTTTTACATTAATGCCATAGCTCAGCTATGGTCTTACATATAAACATTGCCATGGTCCAACCATGGTCTTATCCGTTAATTCATCCTTTGCTATAAAACGATTGTACTCTATCATACGTTCTACTTGTTTTAAACATTCATTTCAATTTTATATTTTAACAATAAATTTTAATTTCAATAATAAAAATATGAATAAATACATTATATCAGTCATAACTTAATAAATAATCATGAAAGTTTAACCATACCAACTTACTTGGGCTGAATTGTAAGTTCGTAGTAGTTAGGGACTATTTTGCTAATTTTTCTTTTTCCCATTGATCTACAAGCTCTTGATCTATGATGTAAAATTATTCATTCATTAGCATATATTTTAATTTCAATTCGCTTCACAATTAATACCCCTTAATTTTTGAAATTACACAATTATCCCAACTTTTATAGTTTTTACAATTTAGTCCATCACCAAATATCCTATCAATTGAGATAATTTTTCTCAATTGACAATTTATATAAGTATTCTAAGCTATTTCACAGCCTTTGAAAAACAAAATTTAATGTCAAGCCCTAAGATTTAATCTTTTTCACAATTAGGTCCTAAAATCAATTTCTATTGAAATTTCTGGATAAAATCATCATATAACAAAATTAAAGCTTCAATTATATTTTAATTAATGATAAAAATCCAGCAGTCATCAATGGTAACTTTCAAAATTACCCATAGAATCAAAAACTAATTAAATAGCTAGTTGGACCTAATTGTAAAAGTCTTAAAAACACAAAAAATTACAAGAAAAAGGCAAGAATTGAACTCACTTGTAGAAAAAAATATGAAAAACCAGCTTATAAGGACTCTTCTATGGCGTTTTTGGCTGAAAATTCATGAAGAATTGTCTAGATTTCTTTTAATTATTGTTTTATTTATTTAATTTTACAAAATTTCCAATTTTACCCTTATTTCACCTAATTTCCTGATTTTTTTCTTGCTCATGCCACCTTAGCTATCCTCTTTGGGTTAATTTTCCCTTTTAGTCCTTCCTTATTTATCACTTGAGCTATTTAATCATTATTTCTTTAATTAACAAGTTTTACACCTTTTTCAATTTAGTCATTTTTAATTAATTAACTATTAAAACGTTAAAATTTTCTAACGAAACTTTACTACTAACTCAATGAAACTCCGTTAATATTTATAAAAATATTTACGACTCGGTTTATAAAATTGATGTCTCAATACCTTGTTTTCGAAATCACTTAACCTAATAATTCATTCTAAAACACAAATCACTAATTCAAAAGTCTTCCTAAAATCACATTTAACTCATAAATAATAAATAATAAAATTTTTGAACTCACTCATCGGATTTAGTGGTCTCAAACCACTGTTTTCGACACCACTGAAAATTGGGCTATTACAACTATCCTCCTTTTAGGACATTTCGCCATCGAAATTTGTTACCTGAGAATAAGTTCGGGTACTGTGATCTCATCGATTCTTCTATTTCCCAAATAGCCTCCTTCGAACCATGATGGTGCCATAATACTTTTATTAATAGTACCCATTTATTTCACAATTCTTTAACCTCTCGAGCTAAAATCTTTACCCGTTCTTCTGAATACATCATATCTGGTTACAGTTTAATCTCACTGTGAGGAATCACGTGTGAAGGATCAGATCTATACCACCTTAGCATTGATACATGAAACACATTATGAATTTTCTCAAGTTCCGAAGGCAAAGCTAAACAATAAGCCACAGGGCCAATTCTTTAAATAATCTCATATGGACCGATAAATCTTGGACTCAGTTTCTCTTTTCTACCAAACCGTAATACTTTCTTCCATGGTGAAACTTTTAAGAATACATAATCTCTCACATCAAATTCTATCTCTCTTCTTTTAAATCTGAATATGATTTCTGACGATCAGAAGCAGCTTTCAAATTATCCTGGATGATTCGAACTTTATCTTCGATTTCCCAGATCAAATCGATTCCCATTAGCTTAGATTTACTTAATTTAGACCAATACAATGGAGTCTTATATTTTCTACCATAAAGAGCTTTAAACGATGCCATTTTTATACTGGATTGATAACTATTATTACATGCAATTTTAGCTAAGGGTAAATACTTTTCCTAGCTACCTTCAAACTCGAGTATACAACATCTCAACATGTCTTCTAGAATCTGAATTACTCGTTCTGATTGTCCGTTAGTTTGAGAATGAAACACTGTGCTGAAATCTAATTTTGTACCCAGAGCTTCTTGAAATTTACTCCAAAACCTCAATGTAAACCTCGGATCCTGATCTGAAATAATGGATGCGGGAACCCCATGTAACTTCACAATCTTTGATATATACAATCCCGCTAACTTTTTACGCGAAAAGTATGTTCTGACTGGAATAAAATTTGCCAATTTAGTCAATCTATCAACAATCACCCAAATTGAATCTTTCTTTCTTGGAGTCACAAGTAGTCTAGATACAAAATCCATTGTGACATGCTCCCATTTCCACTTAGAAATCATAAAGGTTGCAATAAACCCTTTGGTACCTGATGTTCTGCTTTCACTTGCTGACAAATCAGACATTTTGCTACAAACTCACAAATTTCCTTTTTCATACTCAACCACCAATACATCCGTTTCAAATCACAATACATTTTCGTACTACTCGGATGAATGGAATACATGCTACTATGAGCTTCAGAAAGAACATCATTTTTCAAGTGTGAATTATTCGGAACACAAATTCTATTACGATAACGTAACATACCATTATCATCAATGCTATATTCCGAACTCAAATTGTCCTCAACTATTTGTCATTTCAGACCAATTTCAGATCATCAACTTGCAATTTTTGAATTCATTAAAGGAACACAGGTTTTTCTTTCAACTCTGCTAATATAGAACCATCTTTATTAAGAGACAAATGGGCGTTCATCGGTTGTAGTGCAAACAAAGATGACTTTCGACTAAGTGCATCAGCCACCACATTAGCCTTTCCCGGGTGGTAGTCAATAATCAAATCATAATCTTTTAATAACTCTAACCACTATCTCTGTCTCAAATTCAGCTCTTTCTGAGTTATCAAGTATTTCAGACTTTTATGATATGTGTACATATAACATTTCTCATCGTATAAATAGTGTTTCTAAATTTTCAAAACAAATACAATTGTAGCCAATTTAAGATCATACGTAGGATAATTCTTCTCGTGTGGTTTTAATTGTTGAGAAGTATAGGTCACCACTTTTCCTGACTGCATTAATACACAACCTAAACTGTAACAGCCTAATTTTCAGTGGTATCGGGAATAGAGATTTGAGATCACTAAATCTGATGGGTGAGTTGAAAATTTAATAAATTAATACCTATGAGTCAATGTGAATATAAAAGCATTTTTGAATTAGTGAATTTGGTGATTTAAAAGAATTAATTAGGTAAATTGGGTCGAGAATGAGGTATCGAGACCTCGACGTCATAAATCAAGCCATAAATATTTTTAGAAATATTTATGGAGTGTTGGTGAGGTAGTAATAAAATTTAGTCAGAAAATTTTGACGTTTGAGTGGTTAATTAAATAAAAAGGACTAAATTGAAAAGGATGTAAAAGTTGCTAAAAGGATTAAATTGCTCAATTGTCAAATGAGGAATGACCTAAAGTGAAAATAAGCCCAAAGGAGATATTTTGGGCAGCAATAGCTGAGAAAAATCAGGAAATGGGTGAAACAAGGGCAAAATTAGAAAATTGACAAAATTGGCTAAATAAAAATGAGACTAAATTGGAATATCTAGAATTCTCTTCATTTCTCTTCATATTCATCAACTGAAAAACAGCCATGGAGGAGGGTTCAAGCTGGTTTTCATACTCTAGCTTCATGTAAGTTTAATTCTTGCTTTCTCCTTGACATTTTTATGTTTTTGGACTTTTACAATTGGGTCCAACTTACTATTTCATTAGTTTGTGATTCCATGTCTAATTTTTGAAGTTGTTATGGATGAGTTCTGGAAGTATATGATGTTTTGGCATGGACTTCGAGCTTTAAATTGTTTATATTCTGATTTTATTGAAAGAATTGAATAGAAAGTGAATGTTTGGGACCTAATTGTAAAAGAGTTTGAAGTTAGAGTTTTATGTGGAAATTATGAATCTCAATAGTTATGAAATAACTTATAATGTCTATAAAAAGTATTAATTGAGAAAATTATCTTAATTTAGGGGTTAATTGAGTAAGGACTGAATTGTATGAATTGTGAAATTTGGGGTAAAATGGAAATCAACATTTTGCACTAAAATTGTTTTGGGCAGCAGCAGTAGTTTAACTTTGAAAAATCACAAAAAATTTTAGAAATCGAATTATAGAATGAATAAAATATGAAATTAAAGCTTATTGAGTCTAGTTTCTTATAAAAGAAATTATGTAAGCAATGGAATTATAAATCATGAGATACAATAACTTTTATGAGACAAGGTCAGAATGATTTTGGGTTCCCCTGTTCTGAATTTGGAAAATCATAAAAAATTGGATAAAAATAATTATAGGCTTAAATTTATATGTTTAGAATCCTGAATGAGTCTATTTTCAAGAGAAACAAACGAGGACATCATTCTAACCTTGTACGAGAAGATAATTAATTTTTAGTGAAGAAGGGTCGGAACTGTCAGACAGCAGAACAGGGGAGATTTCAATGAATAAACTGTATTAATTGGCCCAACCAAAAATTATGAAATTTTTATAGTAAGAAGACATATGAGTTTATTTTCTGGGAAAATTTATGGATCTTAATTTGGAGTTCTGTGGCTCAAGATAAAAATAATTTAATGACTATGACACAGATGGACAGCTTGAATATTCACATAAGTAGATAGTGAAAATTATGGATAATGTTACCTACAAGTGTGTTGTTTATCCTAAGGATGTGGATAGAGAGGAGGAGGAGGAAAATATACAAAAATATATGAATGACTCGTGTATAAATTGATCACATGCCCGATTATAATCGATAAGTGTTGGATTAGAAATGATATAATGTTTTACTTGGTATATTTATTATGAAATTATGATTATCGTTATAATACAAAAATTGAACTTGTGAGTTTATATGGCTAAATTTTAGTGATTATTTGTTAATTTTATGAATTTCATGATGTGTTATTTCATATGTGTTGATGATAAAATCGTGAATAATGTAAAAGCATGAAAATTGAATAAATGATCAAATTGAGCATTATAGTTCAGTGACAAGATGAATTGAAGGAAAAGACCATGGTTGGACCATGGCAACAAGTGATAAGTGATAGCTTCGGCTACACTTATCTGATCAATGACAAATGACAAGTGAAAAGTGGTAGCTTCAGCTACCTGATCAGTGAAAAGTGGTAGCTCCGGCTACCTGATCAGTGAAAAATGGTAGCTCCGGCTACCTGATCAGTGAATAGTGGTAGCTTCGGCTACAAGTGACAAGTGACAAGTGATTTCCGTATAAGACCATATATGGGATGTGGCATCGGTGTGATATATGCTACTGTATAAGACCATATCTGGGATATGGCATCAGTGAGATATGTGATTCGTGTAAGACCATAGCTGGGCTATGGCATCGATATATGAATATGTGTAAGACCATAGCTGGGCTATGGCATCATTATGTGAAGATGTGTAAGACCATAGTTGAACTATGGCATCGAGAAAACGAAGTACTCAATTTCGTAAGACGTTCACTAATTTGACAAAGTTTGGTAAGTGTTACATGGAATTATGTGATACAAGGAAGTACGAGTTGATAAGATACGAGTATAGAACTTGGTTGATAAATGAATTCATTTGTGATTATATAATTGTTCATCTTGAATGCACTGTCCATATGTATTGATAATTCAAATGTTTTAATGAATAAAATTCCAATATGGAATAAATTGAACACAAGACAAATAATTATGAAATTGAAATCAGAATTCATGAAACTGACGGTTATTGATATATGGAGACATGAGACATTGATATATGAATATGGAAAATGTTTGATAAATGTGTTTATTCATAATTATAGAATTATATACCTCATGTGTACTATTTGCATAAAGATGATATTTCAAATACTTTGGTTATTTAAGCTTAAATAGGAAATAGTCTGAAATCAAGATAAGTTGTTATGAAAATATATTTAGATTACAGAGATATGGCTGATATATGTTGTATGATTACATAACGTGAAATTGTGTATATATATGAGAAATTGAATGAGAATTAAGCCCATACACGTTTTTTGTTATTTATATGAAGTGTACGACTGACAAGGGTGATGAAATTATAAACAGAGAGTTACACGGGTTGAAAACATGAGCGTGTGACTCTCCAAAGTGTGAAAATTTTCTAAGTGTTGCAAAAGTTTCATATGTTTACGGTTTGGTCCCGAACCACCCTGAATGTATGTTTTGGGCCCCGTAAGCCCCATATAAGGGACGTTAAACATATGTATGAAAGTTTTTAATTTAGAAAAAAATTTTATGGCTGATTTTTTTTACATGATTGATCATATTAAGTTTGGTAATGCCTCGTACCCTATTCTAGGCTCGGAATACGGGTAGAGGGTGTTACATAAACCATTCAGAGACGCATCGCTATAAACAACATACGGTACACCTGATTCTTGCTGAGTCAAAACTGGAGCCTCTATCAACATCTTCTTCAACTGCCCAATCCCCTAAATCACTCCACTAATCCTAGTATCACCAAACTACTTAAAAACCCAGTTAATTCAAATTCCTACCACCCGCCGGCACCAAAATAAATCCCTTGCCTAAGCAGAAACTTGAACACAGGATCTCCTTCACACCAACACTCCACTTATCCACTAGACCAACACGCTCATTCTAGTATAAACTTACCATCAATTTAAAAAAAACCTACTCATTAGAGATAGGGCTTTATTCAGAAAAAATACCAAAAATTTTCCCAATACAAGGCTTGAACTTAAAACCTCTCATATACACCCAGAACACTTAACCACTGAAGTAGATGCACAGTTGTGTGTCGTAATTTACCAAAACATATACAGATATTTATGTGCAACTGATTTACAAAAGCCAGAATTTACAAAAATTTGGGGCGTTATAACTCTACGCCCTAAAAGAAATTTTCAGCCTTGAAATTTTACCTGATCAGAAAAGGTGAGGATACTGCTAACGCATCGAATCCTTCTGCTCCCAAGGAGCCTCCTCAGTGATATGATTACGTAATAAAACCTTCAATAGTGGGATAGACTTTCTCCTTAGAACCATTACATCGCGATCCAATATCTGCACAGGATCCTCCTCGAAAGTCAGATCTGGCCTAACCTCGATCTCTTCAACTGAAACAACATGCGTGGGATTAGAGTGGTAGCGCATCAACATCGAAACGTAGAACACATCATGAATGCGGTTTAGCTCTGGAGGTAACTCCAACTGGTAAGCGACCGGGCCCACTCGTTTTAGAATCCGGTACAGCCCAATAAACCTAAGGCTTAACTTGTCCTTGTGGCCGAACCTCTGAACCCTCTTCCATGGCGAGACCTTCAGAAACACAAAATCTCTTACAGAATACTCAATCTCGTGTCTCTTCAGATCCGCATAAGACTTCTGCCTGTCAGAAGCTGCTTTCAGACGATCTCTGATCAATCTAGCCTTATCTTCTGTCTCGAAGAATAATTCAGGGCCCAGAACACGTCGCTTGCCCAACTCAGTCCAACATAAGGTAGTACGACACTTACGACTATACAGTGCCTCGTAAGTTGCCATCTGGATGCTAGACTAGAAGCTGTTATTATAGGCGACTCGGCTAACGTTAGATAGTCCTCCCAACTGCCTCGAAAGTCAATCATACAGCTCCTCAACATGTCCTCCAGTATCTGAATCACCCTCTCCGACTGACCATTTATCTGAGAATAGAAAGTAGTACTAAAGTCTAATCTTAAACCTAGAGCCTTATGCAGTTTCTTCCAGAACCGAGAAGTGAAACGGGGATCCTTATCAGAGATGATCGAGACAGGTATGCCATGAAGTCTCACTATTTAAAAAATGTAGAGTTTAGCCAACTTTTGCAGAGGAAAGTCTGTCCTAACCAGGATGAAGTGAGCAAATTTGGTCAACCGATCTACGATGACCCAGACAGGATCGTTCTTAATTAGTGTTAGAGGCAACCCACTAACGAAGTCCATCGTTACTCGCTCCCATTTATATAACGGTATTTTTGCCGGTTACAGCAAACCCGAAGGTAACTAATGCTTACCTTAACCTGCTGACAAGTCAAACAACAAGCAACGAAGTCAGTAAGTTCACGCTTTAACCCTAGCCACTAGTACAACTCTCGCAGATCTCGGTACATTTTATTTCCGCTGTAATGCATAGCATAAGTGCTACTATGCACCTCCTTCAGGATCGACAGTCTCAAATCCTCATCATTTGGTACACAAATTCGACCTTGGAAACACAATACCCCATCTTTATTAAACTCAAAATCCTTAGCTACACCACTTTCAACTTGACAAAAATGCAACTCAAGAGACTTATCCCCAAACTGTTTATCTTTGATATGATCAATCCATGTAAGTTTCACTTGAAGTTCTGCCAAAAGACTACCATCGCCGAATAAACTAAGTCGAGTGAACATTGCTCTCAAATCGGTCATAGCCCTACGGCTTAACGCATCGACCACCATATTGGCCTTCCCAGGATGATACTCGATGGTGCAGTCATAATCCTTAAGCAATTCAACCCATCTATGCTGCCTAAGGTTTAGCTTCTTCTGAGTGATAAGATATTTGATACTTTTATGATTAGTGAAGATAGTACACTTCTCACCGTACAGATAGTGTCTCTAGATTTTTAGAGTGAAGACTACCGCTGCCAACTCCAAATCGTGTGTCGGATAATTATCCTCATAAGTCTTGAGCTGATGAAAAGCATAAGTAACCATTATTTTATCCTATATCAGAACATAGTCCAAGCTCACATGCGACGCATCACTGTATACCACAAAGTCTTTACCAAGCTCAGGTTGTATCAGAACAGAAGCCTGAGTTAAAACAGTCTTGAGCTTATCAAAGCTCTTCCGCTGTGCATCAGTCCAAACGAAAGGAACTCCTTTACGTAGAAGCTTAGTCTACGGAGCTGCGATTAAGGAGAACCCCTCTACGAATCATTGATAACATCTTGCCAGCCCCAGAAAGCTTCAGATTTCAGACATATTCTTCGGCTGTTTCCAATTCAACACAACCTCAAGGATTAACATGAATCTCCTATCGAAACCACATGTCCTAAAAAGGTCACTTCTCGAAGCCAGAATTCATATTTACTGAACTTTACAAATAATTGTTTCTCACGGAGAGTCTATAGAACCACTCTAAGATCCTCATAGTGCTCGTCTTCAGACTTATAATACACCAATATATCATCTATGAACACCACTACAAACTGTCCAGGTAGGGCTACTCGATTCATCAAGTCCATAAATGTCGCTGGTGCATTAGTCAAACCAAAGGGCATAACTAGGAACTCGTAATGTCTATATCGAGTCCTAAATACCGTCTTATGCACATCAGCCTCCTTAACTCTCAACTGATGATAGCCCGAATGCAGATCGATCTTAAAAAACACAGAAGCCCTTTTGAACTGGTCGAATAAGTCATTTATCCTCAAAAGTGGGTACTTATTCTTGATTGTTAGTTTGTTCAACTAACGGTTGTCGATACACATCCTCATAGTCCCATCTTTATTTTTCACAAATAGAACAGATGCTCCCCATAGAGACACACTGAGACGAATGAACCCGCGATCTAACAGCTCTTGAGTCTGAGCCTTAAGTTCTGTCAACTCTTTTGGTGCCATTCGGTAGGGCGCGATAGACAATAGAGCTATACCAGGGATCAAATTAGTCCCAAACTCCACCTCTCGGCTCGGAGGCAAACCTGGTAGTTCCTGAGGAAACACATCTAAAAAGTCCCTCAAGGTTTTGATGTTCTTAACCGAAGAGTCCCCAGAATTAGAAACA
Source organism: Gossypium hirsutum (assembly GCF_007990345.1). Classification (NCBI taxonomy): domain Eukaryota; kingdom Viridiplantae; phylum Streptophyta; class Magnoliopsida; order Malvales; family Malvaceae; genus Gossypium; species Gossypium hirsutum. The sequence continues at coordinate 7,926,948 of NC_053425.1, forward strand.
CTGATGTAGGCTAAGACTGCCTCACATCCTTTCCGAACCAACTTTTTCGCTACCAAAGCTGAAATCTCATTAGTTAGGTAGTCATGTCATTTCCCAATCACCACGACCTCACTGTCCTCATTGGTCTTCAAGACAACCTTTTTCATCGCACAATCTAGACTCACCCGATGTTAACCAGCCAGTCCATTCCCAAAATCAGATCGAACTCCCCAAACGGAAGCTTTATTAGATTAGCCACAAATACTGTCCCTTGGACCTCTAGCGGAATGTCTCTAAACAGTTTATTGACTCGAATAGACTGCCCCAACTGACTTACCACAGTTACCTCACTAGAAGTACTCTCAACCGAAATCCCCAAGGTTTTAGACACTGTACTAGTTACATATGATTGTGTAGAGCCTATGTCTATCAATGCCAAATAAGGTACATCAAATATTAAAAACGTACCCATAATGACGTCCGGAGCAACTCGGTCTTCACAGCAGCGAGCAGCATAAACCAGTGGAAGCTGCCTCCCCTCTGCATACCCAGCACCTCTGCTTGGTACTCTCTAACCTCGGCCCATGCCGCTACCACCCCTGGCCTAACCTCTGCTCCTAGGTGGCTGCGCAGTATCAATACCTACATCTCAAAGATGCCCCAGTAGTCCTTCAACACTTGCCCGGATGGCGTCTACTATAGTGTCCATAAAGCGCCACCCCAGTAGGTGTAACAAAAGGCCCAACTCTCACTGGCCCATCAAATCTGACCTTTTTCTTAGGCCTCATCCCAGAATTTGAGGGCTCTGAATCCCTCTTGGTCTTCCCTCTGACCCGATTTTGGCACTCAGTGCACTTTACTTCTTTGGCGATCTTCGCATTTTCAACAAGAGCAGAAAAATCACGTTTCCTTTACGGAGCTATCAGAATTCACAAACTGTCCCTGAAACCATCCTCAAACCAGACACAATGCTCATACTTGGCCGCTACCATTCCTCGCGCATAACAGTTCAATCTCAGGAAGTCTGCCTCATACTCGGCCACTGAATGATCTACCTAAGTGAGCTTAAGGAACTCACGTCTTCTAGCATCGATATAGCTGGCTCCCACATACTTACTCTGGAATGCAGTCTTAAAATAGTCCCAAATCAATCAGTCGGGCTAAGTACCCTCCTTAACCGTCAGCCACAACTGATATGCTTCGTCGCGAAGCAGAGAAACAACCCCTTTCAATTTCTGCTCAGGGTAAAGTCTAAATCGTCCATTATTCTTTCTGTGGCCTCCATCTAGTATTCGGCCACACTACGTATGACACCAGTGACGCCCCGAAATAGTTTAGCCCTATTGGACCGGAGTCGTTCTATAATAGAACATCAGCCCTTAGAACCAGTATTGGCCCCAACGACCCTCTCTAGAATCCGTAACATGGCTTGGGACAGTGCGTTGTCCCCAACCGCACGATCATGGAACCCAATCTCTGTAGCAAGTAACACTAGCATCTTACTCATATCTAGATTATGTAGATTTCCAGATGACGAGGACCCAGCTCAAGCCCCTCTACAGCCTCTACCACAGCCTCTCGTACTCTATCCGCCAGTACCTCGTGTGCTCATCTTATATTTCAGAATTTATCTGTATTAACAGTTTTATGCATTAGTTAACGGTTTCGATAATTTATTAGCAGATATTTTATATAGAACAGTATAAAAAATTCAAAGTTCGTTATCGCGAGTCTTAGTCACACTACAGTTTTTAGCATACACTATCTAGAGTGTTATCAGTACAGTATACTACATATAGTTGTCTCAAACATACTAGTAGTATTTTTAGATAAACTTTTCAGAGTTTTCAGAACACTTATAAGATTGGCGCCGGAGACTTGATGTACCACATACTTAGTCCAAAAATATTTCAAATCATTTAAAAATCGTTTCTTCAAATGTAACACCCCAAATCCACATCAGAGTTTTGTAACCTGGCTCTAATACCACTAAATGTAACACCCTAAATTCAGCCTAGACGTTATGGCTGAATCTGGCGATGTCACATGATAGGGCATTTTGAAGACGAATCGTCGCTAAACCTCAATTTTCATTAAAACCTTTAACTAACTTGTAGTTGGTTTTCAAATCGTGTCAACTTTAAGTTTCTTAATTTTAAACATCATTTTATGCGGAAGCTTTTAAAACAGTTGCGTAGCCATGAGTATTTCGTTAAAACATTTCCTTATTTTGAAACCCGTGTTTTCCTACTTCTAGCAGGTATAAGTCATAAACAATGTAAAACCCCATATTTAAGTAAATATCCAAAATGGCCATAATTAAAAAAATGAATAGCCCAATTATTAGCGAGGAAATAAAATAAATTAATTAAAAAATGAATTAAAGGTATTACGAAACAGTGGTGGTCACCACCGAGTCCTCCGCTGTTCTGATCCGTCTAATACTAGGGATTACCTAAACAAATTTAAACAAAAAAGGGGTGAGTTTCACAGCTCAGTGTGTAATCCCCACAGAATATGTACACACAACATAATATCAGAAATCAATCATGTATATACAGTTTGGGCCTGAGCCCATTATAGAATCAGTGTGGGCCTTAGCCAACTCAGATATAGAACCATATATATATTAGGGCCTTAGCCCAGCTCAGATACAGAGTCAGGAATATATTAGGGCCTCAGCCCAATCAGATACAGAATGCAGATTAGAATATCAGAATCCTACCCACCAGCCTCTACACATCATCTCCGTCCAACCCTACACACCATGTGGGGATATAATCAACCCACCCATCCCTACACACCATACTGTACCGAAATACGACATATAAACAGAATAATACACCTGAGCTGCCAGATAACAGGCTTAAAGCCTTTCAGACACTTCCTCCAAAACATCATCAACACTCCCCAATGCAATGCAACATACCAAATATGACATGCAACATGCAAATAACCGATCATACATTCACTTTAATACACATATTATGCTCAGTCAAACACCATATAATCAGATCACATAAATAGGGGTCTAAGTAACACTTACCGGCCCTACAATAGGTCCACAATCAACTTGGGCAACTCGTCCAACCTTACAGATTATTTCAGAAAATAAGCTCACACGCTCTTGTGGCCTACCGTACGGTCCACACGGCCTAATTGGTGGAGACCGTGTCTCGTACACGACCTCGCCGGCCATCACACGGCCGTGTCATGCGCCTGTGTCATATACGCACGACCTGGCTCATCATTCACACGCTTGTGTTCAGTTACACGGCTTGCCATACAGGCTAGCATACATCTGTGTGGCGTCGACAGTAGACTTTTTTGGCTTTTGTCGAGACTCATTTTCAGTGTTTCGGGTACACACTTGTATTGTTTTTGATGCCTAAACACTCCTAAGCACTCTAATACCTATAATCAGTGAATCCAACATTGATTTAGCGAATTAATATACGAATTCAATAATTAGAGACTAACAACGAAAATCTTTCGTTAGAGTCGCTAACACAAGGGATACGAAAATCACTGACCAAGGCCTCCTCTTACGCCATTATTAACAAAAGAACCCGATTACTAATCAATTGTTATGAACTCCGCGACAGAAAAGAAAAGATAAAACTTACCGAACCTACACGAGTGCCAAGAAAGATGTAGATTCACGAGAAAAGGATGGATTAAGGGAGAAATAATAAGGATTTCAACAGCAATGGGGAGAATAAAAGTGGAAAATGTAGAAAAGAGGAAGGAACGACATCAGAGAGTTTTTGCCAAAAAGAAAATATTCAGATATTGCCCAATCCCCCAAGTCACTCCACTAATCCCACTATCACCGAACTACTTAGAAGCCTGGTTAATTCAAATTCCTACCACTCGCCGGTAGCAAAATAAATCCTTTGCCTAAGCAGAGACTTGAACACAAGATCTCCTTCACACCAACACTCCACTTATCTACTAGACTAGCAGGCCCAGTCTATTATAAACTTACCATCATTTAAAAAAAAGCCTACTGATTAGAGATAGGGCTTTATTTAGAAAAAATACCAAAAAAAATTCAAAGACAAGGCTTGAACTTGGGACCTCTCAATACACCCAGAACATTTAACCACTAAATCATATGCACAGTTGTGTGTCATAATTTACCAAAACATATACATATATTTATGTGCTACTGATTTACAAAAGCCAGAATTTATGAAAATTTGGGGCATCACACCAAAAATTGTGTTTTTATGTTTCTCTTTCAGTGAGAAGACCTAATAAAGATGATAAACCTTTTGAGTTACTAATTTAACATATTTTATTATTAATTTAATAATATAATAATTTTTTTCACCTAAACCCATACGTACAACCGTACACTATAATGGAAAAGTGACTAATTTCCACATAAATCCCTTAACATTTTAGCTTTTTAACTAATAAAAATCAATAGTGATTAAAGTTTTACGATTTTTACGATTTAGTCCTTATACCTCAATTAACTATTAAATCCCTAAAATTATTCGACTAGAACTTAATATAATTCTATCGTGGACTTGTAAATATTATAAAATTATATTTACTGGCTTGAGAATAAAAAATTGAGGTTTCAAAACCGCCATTTTTTGTGCAACGGAGAAACGGATTGTTACATCACATCTAGATCATATTATGATAGAATCATAAAAATATGGATTGCAAAATAAAAAAAAAACTAAATACCAAAATCTAAACAATTAAAGAAAACAAAAATGTGACTCACTTCTATGTTCATGGTCAACTTAAATTAAGGGTTTTTCACTAGTTAGCTAACAACTAACCTAATTAATACCTTTTGACATATAACTAGATAAATTAAATCGAGTTAGATTAAGTTGATGCCAAGCAGACTATCCTTTCGTCCTCATCTACCTACGTGACTTTCTAGAGTCATCAATTTTAGGGTTTAATCCGTTTAATCTATTCCAATTAACTAGATGTAAAACGCTTAACCCAAGCTAATCAATCCCACTTTAGATAGTCAACCTTCTTAAGGTTTAGTTTCAGACAATTCTAGATGAAAAATCTCCTATCAAATAATTAAACATGCAAACAAATGTAAAAATAAAGAGAAAGGGAAAGAAGAATACTCAGAATTCGAAGATCGTTAATTGCGGCTTGAATCATGAACCCTCGGTTGATGTTGATTGTTGATTTCAGTGAAGAAAATATAATAAAAGAATAATGAAAATAAAATAACTACGAACTTGATATTGAAATTGAAACAAACATTTAACAACTGAAAAAAATTGAAAAAAATGAAAAACCTAACTAAAAATAGAAATCTCAAGTTTGAACTCTCAATTCTGGAACTCCGAACCCCCTAAATCAGGTTCTAAAAGCTAATATTTATAGTGTTCATGTTAGATGACCAAATTAGGTCAACTATAAGTTGTGTAACAAGTTAATTATGATTGTGCGAACAAAAACACCCTTGGCAATCAAATGGGCCTTGTCGAACCTGTGTGTGACACCCTATAGCTAGTGTCACGACTTTGATAGTAGTATGCTCTCCCTTTGACACGAAGTTAGATGTCGTGACTTTTTCTTATGGATGTCACGACATTGTCTCCAGTAGCTTTCCTCTTAAAGTAGTGATCGAAATTCAGCTAAGTGTTGAGGCTTACTTTGTTGTTGCAACATTCCCTTTGAATGTTGCGAAATCTAGGGTAGTCCACTGACTTTTTGGCCAAAAATATTGTCCTGCCAAAAATGTTAGATCTTCTTTAGGCTTGGATCGGCCTAACAAGTCATAAAACAACACTTCAAGTTTAATTTATTAAACTTAAATTCAAAACTAACTAATTCTTAAAACAAAAAAATATATATATAAAACCACTTGAATACAAGCTTATTAGGTGGTGAAAAGAGCTTAATTTGCCATAACAAATTTGTAACATCCCTGACATCACTCGAGAAAAGAATAGTGTCAATTCGGGTTGACACATGTTCTTCATTTTTAGAAAGGACTGAAATTGAAATATTAATATTAGTGGAGAGGATAATTAGATATTATAGAGAATTAGAAAGACTTTTGAATGTAGAAAAATTAATTTAAGGGATGTACTAAATTGTAAAAGAGTGAGAAGCATTGGGCCATAGTGAGTAAATTAGAAATAATAATTTATTGAAATTGATTCATGGGAAAAAGAGGAAGGACTAGGAGAGTAAATTGACTATGAAGTACATGGTGATGTGATGGTAATGGTGAGAGTTGTCTATGGGCCAGGTCAACCTTAACAAAAATTTAGGCTTGATTGATAGGCTTGGACTCAGCTCAGCCTGAAAAATGGGCCTAAATTTTTTTCCAAACCCGACCCGTATAAAAATGCTAAAACGCAGGCCCAGTCATATTGATTTTTTTAAAAAATATCATACATCAAAAACACTAAAAATATTAAAATAAAAGTTCCTCTATAAATTGAAAATAAATTTTAAAAAAATCTTTATACTTAAATAACACTAAAATATGTGCAATTTAATAAGCAAATGCCTCTAAAATAGTAGCAAAATTAATAATAAAACAATAGTTGTACAATATCCAAACAATAACAACAAAATAGTAATAACATAATAGTGAAATGCCAACAAAATAGTGGGAAAATAACAACCAAATAGTGGAAAACAGCAGCAAAATAACAATTTTTTTTGCAAATTCGGGCAAGGTTAGGTCGAGCTCAAGCCAAAAAACCTTTACCCGAGGCCCAACCTATTTTCTAAATGGGCCCTATATTTTCCCAAGCCCATTTTTTTGGCCTATATTTTTGCCCAAACCCACTCACTTTTCAGATGGGCCTTTGAGCCAGGTCAGGTGGCTCGATCCAAGGACAAGTCTATTAATGATGATGATTAGATTTTATTTTAAATTAAATATTATAAAAAAAGAAAAAAGATGATGGAAAGATATTTTGAAAGAAACTTGTTGAAGAAAGAAACTTGTTGAAGAAATGAGAAAAAGCCATCATATTTTTTCAGCTTCTTCTTTTCATGTCTCTCTCATCCCCTTCTTACTTCATTTTTCATTTTATTTCATTTTAGTCCTCCCACTATTCGAAGCTCTTCCCAAGCCTTAAAATTCAAACTCTTCTCTAGATTATGAGTAACACAACATTAAAAACTACATAGTAACATGAGTAAATTTGTTAAGAGAGCATTTTGGAAGAGAAGAGAAGAGAAGAGAAGAGAAGATAGGGCTTGTAAATAAATAAGTAAGGATGATGGAATTTCTTTAAAAATTCATATTTATCTCATTATATTGCATTTAAATGATGTGTGATTTTATGTAACACCCCTTACCTGTATCCAAGACCGGAACAGGGTACGAGGCATTACCAGACTTAACCATACACATAGACGAAAACCGGGCCATCAAATTTCATTTAATTCAAAACTTTTCGAATACATGCATAGACTCATATTTAAAGACATATAACGTGGCATAAATGAGCACTTACACATCCATAATCATGCAATAACATGTCATTCACTTTAAACATATTTGCTTACCATTCTATATATAATATACATTCTTACATTAACTAGAATTCAACTTTTTCACTTTTTACGATTTAGTCCTTTTGACTAAATTAAGTGCCCGAACGTCAAAATTTTTGAACAAAATTTTCACGAAATTATTCCGTGAAATTGTGACCATAAAAATATAATAAAAAAATAAAATTTTCATCGTCGGATTTGTGGTCCTGAAATCATTGTTCCGACTAAGCCTAAAATCAGGGTGTTACATTTTAGTTTGATATTAAATTTTATATGCATTGTGTTAATGAAAAGAAGGAGAAGGAGGGGAAGGGGAACATGCAATTGGTGATAAAGGCAAAGAAATAATAAATGATTGAAAGAAGGAAGAAAGAGGTTCATTTAAACATTTTGCTGTAAGTATATCAATAATTTTTACCTTGTATGATTTAAACCCTAAATAAAAAATATGATAATTTATTCTAGTAATATTTATATGATACATTAGATCTTAAAAATTTATTGGAAAATGTTGTTTATTAATATGGTAAATGGAAAATGTATGTAGGTGATGAATTTTGTAAAATAAGGACTACATTGTAATAAGAGAAAAATATAAATAGATGAATTAAATATGTAATTGAATTATTTGATATAGATGAAATAAAATTGAGTGAAATTTGATGGTAGTTAGTCATATATAGAAAAATGACTAAATTGTAAAAAAAGTAAAATTGGAACTATTTTTAATTGTTGAATGAATGTAATGATTATTGTGTTTTAAATGTCCTTGTAGACAAAATAAGAACTAATAGGATATAAATGGCATGCCATTAGGAAAGTGGATTAGCGCCTAGTGATAGTGACATTATGGTGCAAGTGAAAATGGCACTACAATGCAAGAGAGTGACACTTTGGTGTAAAGTGATATTTGCACGTCCGTGCGAGGAATAGTGTAACTTCGGTGCATCTTATCGATATTTCAGTATATCTTAACGTGTTCTATTAGATCTACAATTAAGCATTAACAATATGAGGTAAGTAAAATTAATGTGGCAAAGGTAAGTAGTTTGGTACTTATGAAATTGGTGTTTTAATAAATCTATTATGGAAATGAAACTTGTGTATATTAATTTAATAGGATGATAGTATATATATATAAGATTTCCTTTGCTTAATTGTAAATGTGAAGGTATAAGGTATTAGCTTTATTTGCATGGTATATTTCTTGATATACTTACTAAGCTCCTATGAGCTTAACCCGTAGGTAAAGTTCATTTCGAAGCTAAGGTATGGATCAACCCCAACTCATCTCATCATACTTCAAGTTTTGAAGGAAGTATGATTTCTGAAATTTGGTTATTAGTCTTGGGATGTACATAGGAACTTATTGGGTATGTTTTACAACTAAAAAGGAAATTGGTTGGGAATTGATCTTAGTATGTAAACTTTATATTTTGAATATGTATGAAGTTGTTTGTGATTGAATTGGATGTGTCTAGTGTTGGTTACCAGTAGAAAATTGTGTGACTTTGGATCTGTGGAAGCCATGTAGGACACAGTAGTTGTTTTAAGTGAAAACAAAGGAAAAATGTACAAGATGTGAGTTGCAAGACCGACATCGCGACAACGGGTTTTTGACGTCACGATTAGTAATCAGCGTTGCAACAATAAGATGTTGTAGCCACGATGAGCTCAAGTTAGTGAGTCACGTCGAGACGAGGGATCTCCTTGACATTGTGACGAGAGATTGATGTCGTGACAAGGAAAATTGAAATCGTGATGATCTCCTAAGTGCTTGAGTTTTCATCCTTTTGTCCAAGATTGAGTTTTGTTTTGTTCGAAAGTTTTTTAAAACTCGTTTTAAGCTCAATTAAGCTATATAATCATATTCTTGATGCATTATGAATGTTTAATTGGTAATACTGAAGTTGTTCCGGTAGCGAATGTGACATCTAGGTACCTTAACCTAACGATCAAGTCGGGTAAGGAGTGTTACAGAATTATGGCAGATCAAATTCCCCCACACTTAACAAATTCTTTGTCCTCAAGCAAACAAAATAATCACATGCAAGCAAAAAGACGTCCCTTGAACACGCTTCATACAAATGGTTAGTATAAGGACATGGAAACTAGGAATGCTTGCTAAAACTTGTAACTCTAACATGATATGCAAAATATTCATGGTTTTTAAATTCAAACATGAGAGTTCATTAAATTACAAGGTTAATAGGTAAAAAAGATAATTAAGCATATGATTCAATCAAAATAAATTACACAGTTATAGAATTTATGTAAGAAGAGTGTAAGTAAATAAGATTCACATACTCATTATGACTTTTATCCATAAATTGAGTTACCTAACTCACGGTTTTTCGGTTTGTAACATTCCGAGGCTTAACGTTGGTTTGGATTTGAAGAACTGAGAGCTTCAAAATGATTCAAGCACGAAAGTAGTTTGACACATGATATTGTTCACTATGCACCCCTAGTGTAACTTTTAGCTCACCTCTTTAAATTCCCTTCTCTCACATTCTTTTCCTCTCCAAGTACGAAGACAAGATTTAATATTTACAAGTACAATCAGCTTAACGAGTTTTGTGCAATATGAATGAAAAGTTTCCTAAGTATTTTTCATTTTTATTTAATCACTTTATTTCGCTCTTTTTCACTAACACCACTTTTATCCCATTATATGCTTTTATTTCTCTCGCTTTGCCTTTTAACCCTCACAATGCTTTTATTCTTACACTAGTTTTTCATTTAAGCACTCTTTTTGCAAGAATCTTATAACTATTATATCATATCATTTTTTACTTTTTCACTCTAGTTTTTCTGAAGCCTCCATTATGTATCTACTTAACCCTTAACATCTATGACCTGACGTCTAAATTCGTGCATCATATAAAAATAGGACCAAGAAAGACATAAGTAGATTTTACTTTTTAATTCATGATTTCATATTGAGGTTCATCAAAAAGTGGATTAAGGTAAGGGTACACATGTGTAATGTTGGCTTTTTAGGCTCTCGTTTACCAAACAATGCCTTAAGTCATCCCTGGACATTTCAACATTCATGGATTCAATTATGCGAGTAACAAAATTATAACTACCTATAGTTCAAGACATATATGCTTTCCTATGTAATTATTTATCATTTGGTATATTTAATTATTTTCACCTATTGTACATTGTAAAAAAATCAATTAACTAGTCTAATTTTAAAAGCCTAGAATATTTTACTATCATGTTAACTTTACCAATTTCATACAAACAATTCCTATTAACATACTTCTAACAAATCATTAGCATTATTGCAAGATCAAACATCATGCAAACAAATAATAATAATAATAATAATAATAATAATAATAATAATATCGAAAAACATGCAAAAACAGAAGCAAAATAAACATAAAAATTTCTATTTAATCCATCCACACTTTAGATTTCACATTTTCCCTAATGTGCTTCAATTAAAGATGAGAGTGAGAACTTCCCTTTTTTCATCATGAAAACACAACAAGGTGTAATTGAGTTGTTCCCTTCTTGCATGTTCCGCTCGATATAGTCATGCATCCTCATGTGAGGAACCTACATAGAAGCATCATATTTTTTTAGATAACAACTCCCTTAGAAGTCAGCAATACCATTGTCATTGAATTCTTTTGTGCAGTCATCACTGTCTTCGTTCGAGATCACTATTTTCTTCTTTCCTTTGTTTGTGGTTTGCAGTTTTGAGGCAGGGTATGAAGTGTCAGATGGATCTACAATACATAGGTAGTTTTGGCTATGGAAGAAACTCAATGCCATGTCCCTTAGCAGATATAGTGAGTTGCTATTGGCCTAAAGAACTCCATTCCGTGTGTTATGTACTCCATATGGGCTCGCATGGTCGAATCTTCACTCTTTGAGACTGCTAGAGTTGCTTTCTTTCGTTGTACTTTCAGTGGTATAAGTTGTTGCTTCTCCATTAGTTTTGGAAATCCTTAGTCTCTAGTATTCTTTCGGTGTTCTGCCATTCTCTTTTGAGTAAATGTTTTGCCTTGTTTGTTGAAACACTCTCTTGTCTTTATGTAAACTTTTTTGAAACCTACAAGATGAACATGAGAAGCAAAAAGAAAAGTGCAGGAAATTTTTGAGGGTTTTAAGAGTTTTAAATAGATTGAATGAAACTATATATAAATTTATGAAATAAAAACAAAAAAAAAATTATTTTTTTGGCAATCGTCAATCAAACCAGGCCACCTCTTTTGCATCCATTACCAGCAACCATTAAGCCCCACACTATCACCATTACCATTTTCACCATCACCTATTCGAATACTTTACTATTCACATTCATCGCCACCATTAACCCACCATCATCAATCACTTTAAACCTAACACTTGTGCACTCACCGCCACCGAAGCACTCCCAATACTTCTTGTGCACCCTCCATTGCCACTTAACCCATACTCTTCACAGCTCACCGTCAACCAGCAACTCAACCCTCACAACTCAACATTAGCCAGCAAGCCCCCTGCACTGTTACTCATCAAGAACCTCTTCACCACCTCAAACCTTGACCCATTTTACCAAACTCAAGACTTAATCAAACCAAAATACCCCAAAAAATAATAGATACCAAATCATAAGAAATCACGAATCAAAATCTCAGCAAACCACAAAAAAAGAGAAAAAAAGACCCGAGTTGAAGCCTACATTAAAAAGAAAAAAAAATCAAAAGTTAAAAGAACAAAAAGGTATTGAGTTTGTGAGGTTTGGAATATCTGTTGCTTAATCCAAACGGTTGAAAGTTAGCTGCTGACGGAAAGAGCAATATACTAGAAATTCAAGCCAGATCAACAGTCGGATTAAGATATTGGAGCATAAGCAGGTCGAGGCTAAAGGTTTGATCTTGAACACTTTAGGTTTGGTTATCAGAAATCTCAATTGTGGAAGTTGAAGGGGGTAGGGAGGCCTTTGTTTCGATGGCGCTGCCGACGTGAGTGGATGCCGGAGAGTGGCGACAATGGGGTCTGAGCGGTCAATCGTAAGAGGTGAGCGAGGGGCAGTGAGTCGATGGTGGGAAGATTTTTTTTTTCGGATTCTATTTTTTTTATGGGTAAACTACACTAACAGTCACTCAACTTTGAGAAATAAAAAAAAACCACTCAATTTTCAACTCAATCACTAAATTTTAGGAAAATAATAAACTAGTTACTAACGTTATAGAAAAGTGACAAATCAGTCACCTGCTAACGTTTTCAATTATAGGCCTATAGAACAAGTGACGTGGCCAGTTAACTTGCCACGTTGGACATGAGGAGCCGAAGGGGCATAATTTTTTTAAGGGGGAAAGGGACAGGCAGAAAAAAAAAGATTGAAATTTGGGAAAAGGGTTTTAAAAGAGCTTTTCAAGCTATTGAAAATATCATCCATGGCAGCAACAATTATCTTTTATCTTTTGCTTCTGTTTCCATTGAAGCAACAAAGGGTTGTCTCAAGTTCTTGCTCTCTCATTGTTCTTATTTTTCTTCCCCTACTACTATTGCCTATTGAAATTAAGATGAGGAAAGGGAAGAGTTTAGCTCATTGCGGCAGCAGCGGAGAAGAAGGTGTCATTTGAAGTGGTGGGTCGTTGTCATTTTGAGAAGTGGCACGGGTAAGGAAAATTAAAGGGTTTCTTTGTTTGAGAAGAGGGGAAAACAAGAGAGAATTAAGAAGGGATCAGAGGGCAATGAATGAAGAAGATGGCAAGAAAATGGATGGTGGGGATGATTTGAATATGGGAGAGTGAAAATGGAGGGAAACATCGATACTAAATGAGAAAGGAGTGGCAGTGGTGACGACGGTCTGTAGGAGTAATGGAAGGTTAAACTCTCTATTGTTTGGATATCGAGAAAATCAACAGAGAAAATGAAAGAGAAAACTCAAATCAATAGTGGGTATCTCCATTTCTTCTTCTTTTTCTTATCCTCTTCTTCTCTTCCTATCGAATATTTTTCTATTTACTTTATGTATATCAAAAAAAGATTCGAAGTGGATTTCCTGACCCATGAAATGAAAAAATAGCCTCTGGAGTTTTTTTTTATATTCATTTGAAGGAAATATGAGAAAGAAAACAATAAATAAAAGAAATAAAATGAAGGAAATATATATATCAGACTATAGTAATTTAATACACATAGAAATTATAAAAATTCATCTATCCTAATAACAAAAAAAACCTGGCTTGAATGATCCTGTAGTAAGAGCTAAATTTGCTAAAACTACGGGTCATAATTATTATGAGGAACCTGCATGGCCAGGTGATCTTTTATATATTTTTCTATATATTTTGCTTGTAACGTGGGCTTAACAGTTTTATAACCTTCAATAATTGGCGAACCCATGGATCCATTTGCAACTCATTTGGAAATACTACCTGAATGGTATTTTTTTCCTGTATTTCAAATACTTTGAACAATACCTAACAAGCTATTGGGTGTTCTTTTAATGGTTTCAGTACCGGTGGGATTATTAACAATACCGTTTTTGGAAAATGTTAATTAATAAATTCCAAAATCCATTTCGTCGTCTAGTAGCGACAACTGTTTTCTTGATTGTTATTGCAATAGCCCTTTGGTTGGGTATTGGAGCAACATTACCGATTGATAAATCCTTAACTTTAGGGATTTTTTAAATTGAATCAATTAAAAAAATATATCATGATGTGTGTATCTAAGGAGTAGTTACTTCAAAGTCAAAATGAATTCTCCCTAGATACATTTATTCAATTCTGGTTCGAATCTATGGATTGTGGTGAAGATTCAAAATCCATTGAATTAAAAATTTTGATAAATCAATTTTGAAATGCTTTTTCTACTTCTTTTCTAGAATGCCCAATATTTGTTTTACATCTTCCATGCGAAAGTGTTCAATTTTCATAAGGTCTTCTTGATTGTTATTCAAAAGGTCCAATAATATATGTATATTGGACTTTAAACGGGGATATATAACTCGTAGACGTCGAACACAAATTAGTTTATTTGCATCAAGCTTTCAAGGGGCTCATTTAAGACTTACTCGAACTATTATTCAACAAAGAATAAGAGCTTTAGTTTCGGCTCATCAGGATAGAGATAGGAAAAAAAGGGATTTTCGTCGTTTTTGGATCACTCAAATAAATATAGTAATTCGTGGAGTTGGGGTATCCTATAGTTATAGTAGATTAATACACAATTTGTACAAAAAACAGTTGCTTCTGAATCGTCAAAAACTTGCACAGATAGCTATCTCAAATAAGAATTGTCTTTATATGATTGCCAACAAGATTAGAAAATAAAGAGATTGGAAGGAATCTAACGAAATGCTTTAAATGAAATTGGGTTCCCTCGAGAATGAGCTCGGGAAGGTAGTGTAGAAATTAATATGATAAAAAGATCTTATTTTGATAAGGTCATCAAAACAAGATGAGTGAAGACGTTCAATAAAAAAAAAGATTTTTTTTCTTCCTCAATCGGATTCGATTCTGTTATTTATTTATTCTTACGACATGAAAATTTTGATCATTAGATTTTTTGACTAAAGCATCAGTCTACGTTTGATAATTTTGAATCAATTGAAGGGGTAAGCTTATTTATTTTTGGTTCTAAGAGTAGTAGTTCTAGTGGTCGTTCGCTTCTTTCAAATTGTTTCTCATTATTAAAAAAGGGTAACGAAGATAAAATACGAGCTTGTTTATAGCAATAGTAATTAATCATTGTTATTTTAAGGTCAATCTATTTACTCGCCTAAATGATATTTTTCCTTATTCACTAATAAATAGGCTAATTAAACTCATGTTTCTATAATAAATTCGATCTCCCGATTGGATCGGGGGCAAACACCTACGAAAAGATGGCTTGGATTTAAAAAAGAGCCGCTTGGATTTATCCATTATTTCTTTATTCCTTATTTCTAAAAAGAATCCTATCCCTATCTCTATTTCTAAAATCTTATTTTAAAAATTCAAATTATAAAATTAATATAATAAATAGGATTTAGTTTATTTATTTTATTATTTATCATTTAAATATATATAAATTTTAATATATTAATAATATATAAATAAATATATAAAGAAAATATGCATTATATATATAATTAATTATATACTTATACTTAACATATTATATACCTAATGTCATATTTTCATATTCTTGGGAAGTGGTGACATCTTCTTTTTTCTTCCAACAATTAAGGTTCTTAAATTGAGTTTCTACCTAGTTAACGTATCACATCAGTGTCTTTATTACGTTTGAATTAATTAGTTAATTAATTATACTTTTCAATTAGCGTCTCAATTTATTTTTAAATTAATTTTAAAGATACTTTAATTAAATTTTTTAAAACTTAAATTAATTAAGTCGAAGAGTGTTATATGTTAAAACACATTCAAATTCATAAAACAATTATGCTAATTAAATTAATATATTAAATTAGATAAATAAGTGTAAAACTGTGGAAGATGTTGGATAAATATATTTCTAAAATCATCTCACATTTATACGATCTAACAAATCATAATTTTTAATAAAATATTTTTTTATTTAAATTTACTAATAAAATTATTTTTAAATAGTGTAACAATTTAATCACCAACTGGATTTGTGAACATCACTAGGTAAATCAAAGTTTTGAGTGTTGATATAAACAGCAAATAATGGCCCACGAAGTAAAAAAGAATCTTCCGAGCATATACTATTTCGACCCTGCTCAATCAAAGTTTGGGCTTTTGAGCAATAGTTGTCACATTTTGGGTTTGGTTGTGAAATTGTTTATATATATATATTTTAAGGTTTGAGGGTGAAAAAGTTGTCAATACTTTTTGGAAAATAGTAATTAAGTTTTTTTTTCGTTTAATTGAGTATTTGAAGTTTCAAAATATATTAAAAATATCTTTAAAATTTTAAAAAAAATTTAAGTTTTTTTTTACTCAATTGGATACTTGAACTGTCAAAATACATAAAAAAAGACTCTCAAACTTTTTCAAAAAAAGCAATTAAACCCTTGTTTTTTTTCACTCAATTAGGTACTTGAATTGTCAAAATGCATCAAAAATGCCAACGACGGATCTAGGGGGCTGGCAAGGGCCCTAGTCCCTCATAAAATGAAAAATTTTCTATTTAGGCCCTTTATAATTTATAAAATTTTAAAATAGGAATGGTAAAATTACACTTTGACCCTCCAAAATGATAAAGTTTTGATTTAGTCCTCTAAAAACTATAAATATATAGGGTATTAAAATGACGAATTTGTATTTTTACTATTATAAAAATATATAATTTAATTCCGTCCCCACCCCCCAAAAAATTTTCTGACTTCACCCCTGCCCCCTAAGTCGTATTTCTGAATTCGCCACTAAAAAGGACCCTTTGACCATTAAAGTTATAGAAAAATTATAAAACGCTTCTTTTGGTATGATAAAATTTATAATTTTCTTACAACTTTATAAAATTTTATAATTTTTTTTCTATATTTCTATATATTTTATGATTTATATAAATTTTACAATTTTTATAATTTTTAATATTTTAATATTTTTTTTATTAAAATATAATAATTTTTATAATTTTTATTTTTTCATCATTTTTTACCACATGTCACGCCGTGGACCGTGGTTGTGGCACGTGGTGGCTTTAATTGAAAAAATTAGGGGCGGTTAACTTTAACAGTCAAAAGTTAAAGTTAATGGTTAATAGGTATTTTCCAGTGAAGGATCTAGAAATATGACCTAGGGGGGCAAGGGCGAAGTTAGAAAATTTTTTTGGGGGGTCGGAATTAAATTATATATTTTTATGATAGTAAAAATGCAGTTTTGCCATTTTAATAGCCTATATCTTTATAATTTTTCGAGGATTAATTCAAAATTTTTATCATTTTGGGAGGCCAAAGGGCAATTATATCATTATTAATTTAAAATTTTTATAAATCATAAATGGCCTAAATGTAAAATTTTCTATTTTAAGAGGGTCAGGACCCATACTAGTCCCCATAGATCCACCCTTGACATTTTTTATGCATTCAAGTACTCAATTGGTGCAAAAAAAAAAGGACTTGATTTCTTTTTTTTTTTTTTTAAGTTTGAAGGTCTTTTTTTTATGCATTATGATAGTTTAAGTATCAAATTAAGTGCAAAAAAAGAGTAGAGCTTAATTGCTTTTTTTTGAAAAAGTTTGAGGGCTTTTTTGATACATTTTAAAAGTTTAAGTAATCAATTAAATAAAAAAATAGGGCATAATTGTTTTTCTTTCAATTTAAGTTTGAGAGTTTTTTTATACGGTTAAGCAATTTTTTTTATTGGCTATGATTTTTAGTTGTCAAATTCTTTTTTTTTGTTTGTTTGAAACAATAGCAAGAAATCTTTATTGAAGCAATACGACAATATTTTACAAACAAAAATAAAAAATAAAAACAGCCAAATAAAATACAAACTATTGGATTGAAAAAGAAAACATAAAAAGAAAAAGCACAGATTCTAAGCGAAGCTTTCCAACCGTACTGATAAAGACGCTTACACTCGCCTCTACGGCAATTAACTCCCATTATAAAGACTAAATATTTAGGGAATCAATTATTTTTAAATGATAGTTGTCTAATTCTTTAATGCATGTTTTATGTTTGAAAAAAAAAATTAAATTCACCTCAAATTATATTAAGTGATTAATTTTGATCAAAAGTGATATCTAAAAAAGTATAAATTATTTGAAAGTTTATTAGTGTAATCAAAATACAAATATAATTGAATGTTCAAAAAATCATTAAATGTAGAATTAAATAATTACAATAATTTTTTGAAAATTTACTAATGCAATCAAAGTACGAATATAAATTATATGTCCAAATAATTACAAAATGTAAAATTCATCTATTATAACACATACCAAATAAGAAAGTACAAATGAACCAGTAAATTGATTCGCACATACAAGAAAATTTAATTATATAATTAAGCATCATTTCACATAATGCCTTAATGTGAGTTAACATAATTTCTGTTTTAACCCCACATGAACCATAATTAGGCGATATTAACACATTACACAATACAAACATGAGACAGATAATGATACAGTACAGTTTACGATTATATTAGAATTTATATTATATGAATCATTAACATATCAAAATTTATATAAATATACAAATATACAATTAGAGTTACAGCTTACTCAACTTAACAGGTCCCAGCTGTTTTGCCTTGGCTCTTAGCACATGCTTTTGAATTTTCCCTGTAGCTGTTTTTGGCAAGGGACCAAACACGACTGACTTAGGAACCCAGTATGCAGGCCTCCTGGACTTGCAAAACATCATTATGTCCTCCGCTAACCTTTGTTCATCCGATTTGTTGACTTCCGGCTTCAACGTCACGAAAGCGCAAGGTGACTCTCCCCACTGTTCATCGGCTCTGGCCACCACAGATGCCTCCAACACTGCAGGGTGGAAGTATAAACTATTTTCTACCTCAACACTACTGACGTTTTCACCTCCAGATATGATGATGTCTTTTGATCTATCTTTTATTTCAATGTACCCATCTTGATGCTTCACACCAAGATCCTCAGAGTGAAACCAGCCGTCTGCAAACGCTTCCTCGTTCGCTTTCGTGTTCTTTAAGTAACCCTTCATCACGACATTGCCGCGCATCACTATCTCTCCTATAGTTTTTCCATCAGCAGGGACAGGTTCACCTGTTTTGGTATTGATGACATCTAGGCGTTCTAAGGTAATGCTACGAACGCCTTGACGTGCATTTAGACGAGCCTGGGTTTCGGGTAGCAGCGAGTCCCATTCAGGCTTCCGGGCACAAATTGTTGACGGACCATAGGTTTCTGAGAGACCATAAGTGTGAAGGACTCGGAAGCCTTTTCGAGACATCGCTAATAGAAGAGCAGGCGGCGGGGCAGAACCGGCTGTCATTACATGAACAATATGGGGGAGAGGAAGAATTGTATCCTCAGATGGAGCATTAACTATGGTATTGAGCACAACAGGTGCAGCACAGAAGTGAGTCACTCCATGCTTTACGATGGCTAAGTAGACTCCCTTAGCTGTTACCTGCAGATGCAAATCAGTAAGTAACAAGCAAAATCTAGCATAGATATAAGCAATTATTTTGCAAGGAAATCCTCACCTGTCGAAGACATATATTGGTTCCACAAAGAGCTGCAAGTGCCCAAGTAAAACATCCACCATTGCAGTGGAACATAGGAAGAGTCCACAAGTACACAACTCCTTCATCCATCCCCCATACAAAAGGATTACTCAAAGACATCAAATAAGCCCCTCGGTGATGTAAAACCACCCCTTTAGGGCTGGCTGTTGTGCCCGAAGTATAACCCAAAGATATGCTTTGCCACTCATCCTGGGGAGCTTTCCAAGCAAAGTCAGGGTCACCACTTTCTAAGAACCTTTCGTACTCAATGGCTCCTTGTCCCAAAGCATACCTGAGTGCTTCAGGATCACAGTTTTCGTCGGCGACGACAACCAGAAGTGGAGGGTTGAAATGGCCTTGGCTTTTCTCCTTCATGATTTTCAATGAATTCTGTGCCAACGTGAAGAACTCTTGGTCCACAATGACAATAGAAGACTGTGAATGACCCAAGAGGAAAGCAATGGTGGATGCATTTAGGCGAATATTGACAGGGTTTATTACAGCACCGCTCATGGGAATCCCAAAATGAGCTTCATAGGTTGCAGGGATATTTGGTGCAATTACAGCTACCTGCCAATGGTAGAAAATTACTGAACCAGATCATATTGAATAACAAAAGCTTAAAACGCATGCATTAGCGAGGGGTCGTTATTTGATTACAATGCTACCGGCTCCAATGGAGTGTTTACATAGTGCGGAGGCCAAACGACGACAGCGGTCGTAAGTTTGGAGCCACGTGTAAGAACGACATCCATGGACCAGTGCTATTCTGGTGGGATGAACCATAGCGGCTCGTTCCAAGAACCATAACGGCGTCAACGGCGCGTAGTTGGCGGCATTCTTTGGAAGATCGTCGATTTCTCTAATATCCATCACCGTTTATTTCTCAGAATCTTTTTTTTTGGGGGGGGTGGGCGAAGGGGTGAATAAAGAGAAGAAATAAGGTAAAACAAAATCGAAAGGAAGAACATAACTAAGTTCCTAATTTGTCTCGAATGAGTGCCTCCATTGAATGACCAAACCAGGTAGTTCATTGAGCAGAATATTAGGCATAGGATGTGCTAAACCATTTGGTTCCCGTGGTACATACGAAAATTTCACCCTCCATTGTCTCTTACATATCTTCCAGAGGATCTCTTGTAATCATCTGAACTGCTTCCAGACTACCACACTCAACTTCCACAAGCCTTCGATTGTTATTATAAATTTGAGTTGTTTTATATTTGATTTTATTGGACGGCATGAAAGGAAATAAAAATATCACACTTGTCATAAAAAAATATATTTAAATACAACTGTTAAATACAATGATTCATAAATATATTAAGTTTTAATTCAATTATATTAAAACATTATTACGAGTCATAGTAATAGATTCGATTGCGCTATAGTTGTAAGCATTGCAGCGAATATGAACCCAAACTTGAAGCAAGTGAGTCATGTTCAATAAAACATCTAAAATACCTTTCAAACCCTGGGAACTTCAAAAGACAACCAAGGGTTCCAAATCGAAGCATTGCTTCGGTCATCTTCCTTTCCTGTCTGTTGATGTTAGCCTCAGTACTCCAGCGTCGTTTTCGGTCGGATTTTGGCACCATTCTAATCAGCAGCCTAACCCATTCTCATATTCTTAGAACCCAGCCAACCAAATTCCCCCCGTTAATCTCTTTAAAATTAGGGCATGTTGTCTCTTTTCCAGTCCGAAGTCCCTTTGTATCTTCTTCTTTCGTCCAAATCCCTTAACTACCTAATCTCTTCTTCTCACCATGAACTGGCGCTTCCTTCCCATTTATTCGAATAAAAGAACACAGCTTGGAGAAATAAAATTAAGTGTAATGGAAGAGAATGTGCAAATTTTGAGTGAGAAAGAAGTGAAAATTTTGGATATTTGAAGAGGAAGAGAAAGTTCAGATAAAAGAGAAATTTTTAATTAATTTTAATTATAAAACGTTATCAATTGAGAAATATTGACGTAAAGTAGTAGAGTCAGAATAATTATAAATTATTGAGTTAATTTTTTCCCATTACTCGGTAGTTTTAGGTTAAACAATTTTCTTAATTATTTTTTCTTGAAATTCTTTTAATACATTTAATTTTTATATTTTAAAATGATTTTAGCCCTCAATCCAATATAAAATTTCTTTTAGTTTAGCAAAATGTCATGTTTTATATGTTTAAAATAAATTTAAATTTGTTAATATACTTCATCATTAAATTTTAGAAATATGTTGAAAAAATTTATTTAAGAAAGTAAGCTGTTTTTTATAAAAAAATATTGATTTACGTTAGTTTTTAGAGAGGAAAAAAAAATGTATTTTATAGGGCACGCTTTCAACTATGTCAGCTGAAAACGCGTCCTATTAAAAATTGACAACTTAGCTTTTTGACCAAGTGGTTAAATGTTGGTGATTTTATCCTTTAGTTTTAATTTCAATTTCTCTCTTACTCACATTTGTATTTTTTTATTTCATGTTATTTAAGCTTTTTTTTAATTAATATTTTTGACATGTTAACTCATTTGGTTAGATAGCTAGATAATTGTAATTTCAACCTTGAGTCTTAAGTTCAACTCAATCTATAAGCATTTTAATATGTATTTTTTATTTCATGTTGTTTTAAACTTTTTTAATTAATATTTATAATTAATAAATATGTTATTTTCAATTTTTTTATTTTTAATTAATAACTCTTTTATTTATAAAATCAACTAATAAATATGAAATTATTTTTTAAAAATAACAACTAATTTTTTAGACATATTTTTCTTTATATATAATATTTATATGTCAAATATTTATTTTCTCCACCTATATTGTGGGGGTATGGTGATTTCTAATATTATAGAATCAAATAATTATTTCAAATATCATTATTATTTCAAATATGTAAAAATATTTCAAATAATTATTTTAAATATACATACAAAAATATATAATATGTCAATTTACTACACTCATGATATGGATTGAGAAATAAATATTACACGTATAAAAATTACATTTAGAAAAGATAATGATATTTGTAATAATATTTGATTTTATAAATACAAGAGATTAGTTAAAAAGATGAATTAAAAAAAATGAAAATAATGTATTTATTAGTTATAAAATTAATTAAAAAAACTTGAAATAATATTAAATAAAAAATATATATTAAAATGCTTATAAGAGAAATCAAACTTAAGACTAAAGAATAAAATCACAAATATCTAACCATCTAACCAAAGAGCTAATGTATTAAAAATATTGATTAAAAATATAAAAAGTTTAAAACAACATGAAATAAAAAATACAAATGTGAGTAGGAGAGGAATCGAATAATAGATTCAAGGATAAAAACACTAACATTTAACCACTTGACCAAAAGAGTTCAATTGTTATTTTTTAGTGAAAACGCATCTTGTAGGACGTATTGTCAACTGATGTGGCTAAAAACGTATCTTGTAGGACGTGTTTTCACTAACAAGACAGTAAGAACGCGCCTTGTAGGATGCGTTTTCACTGACACTAAAACGACAGTGGAAACACGCCCTGTAGGGGACATTTTCCTCTCTCTCCAAAAACAACGTAGATCAATAAATTAAAAAAAAAGTAGCCTACTCTCTCAAATAAGTGTTTTTTTATAGCATATTTCTAAAAATTATCTTACATCTTACATATAAACACTAAAACAAATATTTAATGGTGCAATTTTAACAAAAGGGTTGTTTTGCTCATTCATTTAATGTACGTAAGTTAATTTATCTATTTTTTCAATAAAGAAACTAC
This sequence comes from Gossypium hirsutum, assembly GCF_007990345.1. Classification (NCBI taxonomy): domain Eukaryota; kingdom Viridiplantae; phylum Streptophyta; class Magnoliopsida; order Malvales; family Malvaceae; genus Gossypium; species Gossypium hirsutum. The sequence continues at coordinate 7,950,349 of NC_053425.1, forward strand.
AATGCAATCCACAATATAGCACATGGGGATTTTGTGGTACTTTTACCTAACTGATTCTTAAGCGAGCAAAGAGATTATGTAAGATAAATAAGTCTAGAACTGTCCATGACCGTAGAATAAAAGATTTTTCTCAAATTATGATCTTTAATAAAATAATTTTTCATTTAATTATAATTTTTTATAAGGTAAACTACACCCATGGTCACTTTTGTTTACCTCATGTTACATTTTAGTCACTTATATTTGAAATATTACATTTTAGTCACTTACGTTATCATATTGTAACATTTTAGTCACTAAGACGTTAATTATCATTAAGGGTGTAACGGTAAGCGACGTGGCATATTAAATCATCATTTCAAACAAAAGCTATAGGTTAAATTATATAACTTTCCTCATTTTTTTTTGTTTTGAGCAATTTAATTTTTTCTTTTATGTTCTTTTAATTTTCCTTTTTTTTCTTTATTTTTCATTCTCTTCTGCTTCTTCCTCTATTTTCCTACCTTCTTCATTTCTTTTGACATATCAGGAAGTCGAATTGACAGTGAAGAAAGAAGTAGGAAGTCGAAAGCCATAATTACATATAACCAAAACCCATAAACCCATACCATCTGTTAACTATCAAAATCCTCCACCACCGCCCATCATCTTCATTTCATCCACTAACACCTTCACCATTATCATGACCTCATTTTGAAAACATCTCAAAAAATCCTTAACTTTTGGACTACCCAATGTCAAATCTCTGCCACCGGCCATTAGATCAGCTCGATTTTCTAATATATGCTCCTCCTTCATCAGTCATTGTCTAGTCTTTAGATCTCTGTGATTTTTTGGGGCTTATTAATTATTGTTTACTTAGATTCTTGATTGATTTGAACGTGGGTTTATTCGGTGGGGGGATGATATTGTTGGATTTGTCATGAATGAAGCCATGGTAGTGATGAAGGTGTTAGTGGATGAAATGAAAATGATGGGTGGTGGTGGTGGGTTTTGATAGTTAGCAGATGGTATGGGTTTATAGGTTTTTGTTATAGGCAATGATGGCTTTTGACTTCTTGCTTTTTTCTTCATTGTCAATTCAACTTCATGATACATTGAAAGAAATGAAGAAGGTAAAAAAATAAAGGGAGAAGTAGAAGAGAATAAAAAAATAGAAGAAAAAAAGAAAGTTAAAGAATATAAAAAAATTATCAAAACGAAAAAAATATGAGGACCAATTGTATAATTTAACCTAAATTTTTTGTTTGAAATGATGATTTAACGTGCCACGTCAACTTACCGTTAACGTCAATTAACGGCTCAGTGACTAAAATATTATAACGCGATAATGTAAGTGATTAAAACATAACATTTCAAATATAAGTAACTAAAATGTAACCTGAGGTAAACAAAAGTGACTATGGATGTAGTTTACCCTTTTTTATATAATTTCTATAACTAGGTATAACCTAGGTATAACCTCTTCAACCCTTTAATAGAAGGAGAAAATGAATCGGCGCATTCAAACCCATATCTTCCTACACTGATAATAATATCGACGCCAACTAAGCTGAGACTTAATCGATAATTATAATATTTTTATAAAAAAATGGGATAATAACTTATTTGGTCCTCCAACTTTACAAAAAAAATCATTTTAGCCTTCCATTTAATTTTTCTCCTCTTTTAGCTATTAAGCTTACTTTTTTTTATTATCAAATCACCCTAAAATGCATGGAAAAGTTTTTTTTTTAACTTTGTCAACGTGGCATACATATGGATTGCCACGTAGATGACACATCAACTTTTAATTAATTTTTTAAAAGTTTAAAAATTCAAAAAAATTGTAAAAAAATATTTTTAAAAAATAAAAATTATTAAAAATTACAAAATTACAAAATTTATCTTTTAATCTTTTTTAAATTTTAAAAATTAATTAAATGTTGATATGTCAACCACTTGCATGCCACATCAGTAAAGTTAACAAACATTAACCTTTCCATAAATTTTGAAGTGATTTGAAAAAAATACAAGTTTCAAGACTAAAATAGACGAAAAATTAAATGGAGAACTATAATGACTTTTTTTATAAAGTCAAAACGTCAAACAAAAATCATTGTTGTTAAAAAAAAATCACTAGGCAAGTAAAAAAAACCTTAATAAATTTAATTTTGTTACAAATAAATGTGAATGTCCATATTCTAACCCCTCATTTATAAGGTAAAACTTTTTGTTCATTATGCAAGTTGTTTAATGTGTTAATGAAGTACTTAAATAAGCTTCATTTATTGTATTCAATTGAATTTCAATTTACTTATAAATAGAACTCTTTCGTAAATGAAAAAGATATATGAGAAAATAATCTGTTTACTTTAAGTATTCTTTTATTTGATTATTTTATAACACGTTATCAGCACGAGCTTCTACGAGTTCATAGTGAAGTTCACGTCAGTTCGACTTTATATAATTTTTTCGTATAACTCCTGTTAAACTATATGCGGGATACGTATTTTCATAATTCTTTTATTTTATTTTTTAGATAAAATATTTACTTTGGGTAACATTTTCACATTTATTTTAAGAACTGAAATCTAATAATGATAATTGTATATACATTTTTTATTAAAATAAGTTTCAATTAGTGTAATTTGTGTTAAGTTATTATTATGACTATTCCTCTTTATGCCAATATTTGACCTAGATTTAGTATTTAGCAAATTTGGTATATATAATTGAATTATTTTACGATTGAGAATGGTTATTATTTTATTAATATATATATTTTTATTTTGATTCAAGTGATTATAATTTCAAATCTTGTCAAACTTGAATTTGCGGCCTTAAACATCTCAGATAAGAATTATTTGTCATGGGTGTTAGATGCTGAAATTCACCTAGATGCTAAAGGTTTAGGAAATACTATATTAGCAGATAAAGAAGCATCTAATCAAGATAAGGCAAAAGTAATGATTTTCATCCGTCAACATCTACATGAAGGATTAAAAGTGGAATATCTCACTATGAAAGACCCTCTTGAGTTGTGGAAAAATTTGAAAGAACGATTTGACCATCAGAAAACGGTGATACTCCCTAAAGCTCGTTATGATTGGATGCACTTATGGTTGCAAGATTTTAATACTGTAAGTGAATACAATTCAGAACTTTTCAAAATTAGTTCTCAACTAAAATTATGTGGAGAAAACATAACTGATGAGGACTTTTTAGAGAAAACATTTTCAACCTTTCATGCTACTAATGTGCTCTTGTAGTAGCAATATCGTGAAAAAATGTTATAAAAGGTATTCTGAATTGATTTCATGCCTTTTGGTTGTTGAAAAAAATAATGAGTTATTGATGAAAAATCATGGAATTCGTCCCACTGGTTCTGTACCATTCCTGAAGTGAATGTAGCAGTATACAATAATTATGAAAATAGAAAATATAGAGGTCGCAGCCGTAGTCATGGATGTAGGTGGGGACATGGCCGAGGACGTATTAGTACTTGTTGAGAATATATGCTACCGATGTGGTATGAAGAGGCATTGGTCACTTACCTGTCGTACGTCTGAGCATTTAGTGAAACTTTATCAAGCATCCATTAAAAAGAAGGGAAAGCATATGAAGACAAATTTTATATCCTAAAATGATGAAATGGAGGCAAAAGATGAAGATATTAACTACAATACTAAAACTGACCATGCCTACGAGGGTGATAAATTTAATGACCTTAATAATATAACTCACCTAGATGTGGCAGATTTCTTTGAGAATCGTTAGAAAAATTGATGTTATTTTGACATTTTTATGTTGTTTTAAGTATGTTTAATTTTCTTGCATAAAGAATAATTTATATATTTAATAAATATTTGCAATGTTTCTCATATTATATTTTTTTTATTTTTATGAAGAATATGAATATTCAACAAAATTTCGATAGACTCAAAATCAATGGAGACATGTGTCTGGCAGATAGTGCTACAACACATACGATACTCAATGATAAAAAATATTTTTCTCATTTGACAATGAATAATGTCTATGTTAATACAATATCGGGTAGTTCAAAACTTATTGAAGGCTCTGGAAGAGCTATTATATTATTACCTAAAGATACAAAATTTGTCATTGATGATGCTTTATATTCCATTAAGTCTCAAAGAAATTTATTAAGTTTTAAAGATATTCGTCTTAATGGATATTATATTGAGACTATAATGAGAAAAATATTGAATATCTATATATTACAAATGTTAAATGTGGAAAGGAATATGTTTTGGAAAGGCTACATGCAGTTTCATCAGGTTTATGTTATACACATATTAGTGCAATTGAGTCACATGTTACTACAAACCAGAAGTTTGTAGAACCACATACGTTTATTATTTGGCATGACCAATTAGGCTATCCCGGATCTATTATGATGCGAAGAATCATCAAGAATTCAATTGGACACCCATTAAAGAACCAAAAGATTCTTGAACTCAAGGATTTATCTTGTGCCGCTTGTTCTCAAGGAAAATTGATTATTAGACCATCACCAGCTAAAGTTGGGATTGAATCTCCCACATTTCTAGAACGTATTTAAGGTGATATATATGGGCCCATTCATCCACCATGTGGACCATTTAGATATTTTATGGTATTAATAGATGCATTTAGTAGGTGGTCACATATGTCTTTATTATTGACTCGTAACTTGGCATTTGTGAGACTACTCGCTCAAATAATTTGATTAAGAGCACAATTTCCATATTATGCAATCAAAACTATTCGTCTTGATAATACTGGTGAGCTTACATCCCAAGCTTTTAATAATTATTGTATGTCAATTGGGATAAAAGTTGAACATCTTGTAACTCATGTTCACATACAAAATGATTTAGCTGAATGTTTATCAAACACGTCCAACTAATAGCTCGACCATTGCTTATGAGAACAAAACTCCCTATTACAGCTTGGGGATATACCATTTTACATGCAACATCAGTTGTGCGCTTAAGGCCAACAAGTTATAATAAGTACTCCCCATTACAATTGGTTTTTCGTCAAGAGCGAAATATTTCCCATCTTAGAATTTTTGGATGTGCAGTATATGTTCCAATTACTCCACCACAACGCACAAAGATGGGTCCTCAAAGGAAATTGGGAATATATGTTGGTTATGAATATTTTTCTATAATTAAATATGTTGAACCATTAACTGGAGATTTATTTACTGCATGATTTATTGATTGTCATTTTGATGAAACAACATTCCCAACATTAGGGGGAGAAAAAATACAACTGGTAAAAGAAATTACATGGAATGGATCATCATTATCTTAATTAGATCCTAGCACAAGTCAATGTGAACAATAAGTTCAAAAGATCATACATTTGTAAAACATCGCCAATCAACTGCCAGATTCATTTACTAACCTAAAAAGAATTACAAAATCTCACATACCAGCTGAAAATGCTCCAATATGAATTAATATCCCAATAGGACAAATTGTTAGTGCAAATGAAAGTAATCCACGCTTGAAGTGTGGAAGGCCAATCTGTTCCAAAGATAAAAATCCTCGTAAAAGGAAAGGAGCAATTATTTAAGATGCACTACACCAAAACAGACTTTTAGCGGCGTTTTAGCGGCGTTTTAAAAGAAAACGCCGAAAAAACCTAATAGATGAAGCTTTAGCTGCTTTTTTTTAAAAAATCGCCGAAATAGGTCGACCTTTAGCGGCATTTTACCAAAACGACGCTAAAAGGTTAAGCAAAACGACGTCGTTTTACATGAGCTTCATTTGCAGTAGCGGCGTTTTTGGGAAAACGCCGCAATAGATCAAACCTTAGCGGCATTTTAGAAAAAACGCCGCTAAAACGTTAAGCAAAAAAATGTCGTTTTATATGAGCTTCAATGACATTAGCGGCGCTTTCCTAAAAACGCCACAATAGCTCAACCTATAGCGGCGTTTTTAACACCGCTATAGGTTGCTCCATTAGCGGCGTTTTTGGAAAACGCCGCTAGAAGGTTAAGCAGAACGACATTGTTTTAAATTAGCTTCAATGGCATTAGCGGTGCTTTACTAAAAACGCCACAATATGTCAATCTTTAATGGCGTTTTTGTAAAAACGCCGCTAAAAGGTTAAGCAGAACGATGTCGTTTTAAATTAGCTTCAATGGCATTAGCGGCGCTTTACTAAAAACGCCGCAATATATCAATCTTTAACGGTGTTTTTTTGTAAAAATGTCGCGAAAACATTAAACAGATCGACGTCGTTTTGTTTGAACTTCAATGGCATTAGCGGCGTTTCTTGAAAAACGCCGCTACAGTTTATGGGGCAGACACATTTTCTTTCTTTAACAAAGTAAAAGACAACAAAATCATTACATTTTTTAGTTCTTTATTACTCAATATTAGGTGTTTATGGGTGCTAAATATAATATTTGTTTAAATATAATATTATATATTATATATTTTTTTGAATTTATTTTTAGTAGGGTTTAAAATATAGGTTTAACATTTTGTTAAAGCCTACTAATACTTGCAAATGATTAACCTAAGTCTATTTTAAGAACAATCATATTATATTTTTAATTTTTGTAATAATTATGTCATTTTAATTTAATATTTTTTATTTATTTAATTTTTTTATATAGTTATCTTAATATTATTTTAATGTTTATATTAGACTACTATTATACATTTAGTATAAATTTATTTTTTTATAAATTATAAAATTACATAGTATATATAAAATATTATGAAGTTGAAAACGGATTAGACCAAACTCAGGTATTAAATGTTTCAGTCTAACTTATTTTTTAAATGAATTTAAAATTTTCTATTTAGACTGATTTTTAAATTTAATATTTTTATAGGTTTAGGGGTTATGGGTTTAAGGGTTATAATTTAGGGTTGATAATTTATGTTTTATGATTAAGGGTTTGAGGTTTATAATTTAGAAGGCTAGGGGTTTAGGGTTGAAGGGTTAGTGGTTAGTGGTTAGTGGTTAGGATTAAGGGATATATATGGGTTTAAGGTTTATGGGTTAGGTGTTAGCTAGGGGTTTATATGGGCCGGGTTAAGAGGATAGAGGATAGGGGTTTAGTGTTCTAAAGTTTATTATTTGGGGTTTAGTGTTTAGGGTCTAAGATCTTAGTGTTTAGTGATATTAAGGTTTAAAGGTTATGTGGATAGGGGTTAGGAGTTTAGGGGTTAAAGGTCAATGGTTTATGAATTATGTTTAGTGGTTTAGGGTTTAAGGGATAGAGGTTGGGGTTAGGGGTTATGGTTTATGATTTATACTTTAGGGGTTAATTAAGGTTTAGGGTGTAGTGTTTGGGATTTAATGTTTAGGGTTTATGGTTTATTGTTTATGGTATAGGGTCAGGGTTTTAGCACTGTTCAAGGATTTAGGGGTTATGCTATCAGAGTTTAAGGTTAGGGTTTTAGCTGGAAAGTAATAAGATTTTATTTTTATTGTTTTAAGGTTTTAGAGTTTATAGTTTATGGTTATATTTAGTGTTTAGGGGTTAGTGGGTTTAATTAGGAGTGTATATGTTTAATATTTAAGGGTTATACTGGGTTAGGGAGATTTAGAGTTTGTAGATTGGGTTTTGTGGTTTATGATTTGGGCCGGGTTTGAGATTTAGGGTTTGGGGTTTAAAGTTTGGAGTTTGGGGATTAGGGTCTAATTTTGAAATTAAAAACTTAAAAAGTTAAAATTTAATATTTTAGTTACAAAGTTAAATAAAAAAATTTAAAAGAATGATAATCTCAGTAGGAAAATTTGAAATAAAAAAGCATAGAAAAATATATGTTAAAAATGAAAAAAATATTAAAATTGTGCATTAGTGGTGTTTTTGAAAAAACGTCACAAAAATGAGCTATAATGGCGTTTGTAAGAAAAGACGCCACTAAAAGTTGACCTATACCGGCGTTTTAAATAAAAACGCCGCAAATATTTGAGTTTTAATAGGTTAAACGGCGTCGTTTTTTTTTCATCCTCTTTATCCCCAAGGTAAGCCCCGATACTTAGTATTTTTTCCCAAAACAAAGTTTCCCCTATACCCTCAGTTTCCCCAAATCAAACCCTAATTTTCTTTCCTCCATATCTCACCGATTCAAGGGCTGAGGTTAGTGTTTCTTCTCAATCAATCTTCATAACAACTACTTTTTGTTCTATTTGGGAAAATAAAACCAATTTTCGTTCTTTTTGCACCTACATATTTTCTCACCCCGAGTTTTAACACTGTGACTTAGGGAAAGAAAAACAAAAAGGTACTAACTTTCTCACTGATTCCTTCTCTTTCTCTCCCAAATTTTCCCCAGAAAATTCCTATCTTTACTTAAGCAAGTCCCCACTTCGAGAAGCAGTGAAAGAAGTCTTTTTCCCCCGATCTCTCTCTAGCTCAAGGTAAGGCTCTTCCAAGTCTCTTCTTTCGGGTGTTTCTTTGATTTAGGTTATGTTTATTTTGGGTCCTTTTTTAGATGCCATACAATTGTATATTTGATGAATTTGAGGTTACCTTTATAGAGAAAGTTGCGTTTTTTTTGTTTTATTTGGTGAAATGGTTGCTGATGGAACTCTTGTGAAAATGAAGACCCGAGAAAAAAAATATAAACCTATTGCTTGTTATGTGAATTCTGTGCATCATGTACGTGACTCTATTATGTGAATTCTGTGCATCATGTACGTGACTCAATCAATCACTGATTCATGTCTCTGTTTACAAATACAAATACATAAGCTTATGTTCATTGTTGAACGTATGGAGTTCCATAAAGGTTAGGCTGATTGGATGGTGTTCTAGGTTTCCTTGGTTAAATATTTTGTTTCTTTTAATGGTATTGAGCTTGGTCCTATTTCTCCTCACAATGGTCTTCATTAGGGTGACTGTTACTTACTGTCTTTCCCTAGAATTTTAACTCTGATTTTTAGTGGAAAATCCAGCAACTTTGGTTATTCCAACAAAACCAGCCCTTTGTCCCCTTATTTGTCTCTCCTTTATATTTTTCTCTCTTTTTTTACGTAATTCGAATTTTTAATTTTCGTTCTCATCATACCATTGTTGACGTAGCTTTATTTTTAGTAATTCTTGTAGCTTATATTTTTTTTTATCATTTTATTTGTTTATTCCCACCTGTTATTAGCAAATATAATTAATATTATACCAAGCATTAAATTTTGTTTATTTTTAGAACTCATTTGATTGTTTTGTTGACCAAAAACAGACTTCTGTTCTTCAAATGCAATGAGTAGGGAAGTCTGTCGATATTATTAGAGATAAATCCCAAGCATCTCCAAATAAACCCTCAAGAAAACATTTCCAATTCAATCAAGGTAAACATTGTCTTCCCTAACATTTATGTTTCTTTCAACATGTTTTTCCTTTTATGTTTTTAATGTTTATGATGAAAGATTCAACATCTCTAGAAACTGAATCATGCATTTTTTCTGCTAGGATTAGCAATCTAGTATGAATAAGTTTGATCATTGTTTAAATATATTATAATATAAAAACATAATGGGTGTCAAGATTTATTCTACTTCACTTTCAAGATCGGGTTAGTGTTCAATTAACTGACGTAAGCCTACCACTGTTAAGATTTCTCTTGTTCTGCAACAAGCATAATGGGTGTGACCTCATTTGCTGCTTAAAATATAAAGCCCATAATGGATTACTGTGATGAGGAATAAATAAATCTGGTAAATCAGTATCTTGTTGTTAGGACTTACTTGTGGAATATTTTTGACATCATGTGAAACTAGGGTGTACAGTGTTTTCAAGTAGAAGCAGAACAATGTGCACCTGCTTCCTGCTTCTAAAGTTCCATCTATGTCAGCTTTTCTCCATTGCAGTGAAAATGGAAGATGTATGCCTGTGTGTTTGTGTCTCTATATATGTATGTATTTGGTACTAGATGAAAGCTTTACTCCAGTTTTGAAATATAGACCAAGTTTTGCATACATTGATCATTTTCTGCCTCTTTTCCTTTGAATACATGGTTCTTTTGATACTAAATACTCATGTACTTTCTGCATATTCTGTGATTCTTATTAGATAAGTTATATATCAACAGTTATGTTAGTTTTCGTCAAGGCCTCTGTAAACATAAAGTTGGTATTCTGGTTAGGAGAAGTTAATGTTTATGAGTTGTGTGGAGTATGATTCTGCACATGCAAAGTTGGTTTGTTTAAAGCTGTGCATTTTTAAGTTGATGTTCAACGGCGCAAAGAAAAGAAAAGAAAAACTTAAAGCATTTGTTAGGTTAATTAGTCTTTGCTTTAGTATGATTTTCATGTTTACATAATAATGGTGATTCCATTTTGGTTTTTTAGATGTTCTTTTGGTTTGTTTTCATGTTTCTATCCAACTTATGTGTTTAGTGTGGACTTAGATTGATTGAAGAGTTTAATATTGTCTTGTTGCTCACGTTTTATATAAAAATTATTATATTTTTGTTTGAAAATGCTTTTCAATTTCTAATTATAAAATGAGATGTTGATTGAAGGTAATAAATGCTATAGTGAAGGAAGAAAATGGCACTGATAATGGTATTTAGAATGGCAAGCTTATATTGGATATAGTAAATTGCAGTAAGACTCAATATATTATGATGTTTTTCATGGTCATTGGCAAATTCCAGTTGATTGGGGTTGAAGCAATTGATTTTAATATTTAATATTTTTAAATGTCTTTAAAAGTTATAACTAATTTTTATCAAAATAGTATTAATTATTATTTGAAGTATGAATAAGTATGAATAAGAACACGTGATAATCAGTGTCTTCTTGAGTAGTTCCTGTCATCACATTCTTAAGTTTCCTTTGTCCTATTGATGATAAGTGTGCTTTCTATACAGTGCAGTTTTGCCAGATTTTGCTGAGGTGTACAGCTTCATTGGCAGTGTCTTTGATCTTGGTACAAGTGGGCACTTGAGAAGTTGAAGCAGATGGACCCAATAAATTTGGAAACTGTATGTCATCCAAATGATATTAATAATTTTATTGTATACTAAATATGAAGTAATATATATGAAGTAAAATTATATTGTATACTAAATATGGTACATATACTTTAATTCCTTGTGTTTTGACTTTTAGGATATAGTTCCATGTGCCTGTATTAGTGAATTAATGTTGTATGTATTTCAGTTACTGCTTCCTGCTCCTCCTGCAAGTATTGGTTCAACTGAAGTTGCCATTTAATCTTCGAATTAATATTTGGTACTGATATAGATAAAGTTTTTATATTTGCTTAAACTGAAATATATTTGGTGCTACTCTTATAATCTTACATCTGTTCTAGGTACTATCGAGCACTTGAAATAATATTTGGTGCAACTAAATACACCACAGCCATTGACATTTGTTCTAGGTACGTACAGGTTTTGTTGCTAAATTTTTTTCCTTATTTCTATGCATTTTCGCTTTAAATTACTTAACAAATATTACTTTTTGGACTCTAGCCTCTATTTGCTGGTGAGAGTGGAGTATACCAGGTACGTTTTATTTCAAAATTGTAATAAATAATAGTTTTATCATGATGATTTTGGAAAAATTAATATTTTGGGGTTGCGATTTTGTAAAGATTTAATTGCTGGTTCTGTTTGGAGCAGAACTATTTTGTTTCCAAATTAATTTTTTTATATTTGGTTCAACTTAATTATTATTTGATTCAACTTAAGTATGAATAAGTATGAATTAATTTTATTACTATATATGTAGCTTGCTTGTCCGTTATAATTACAACAATAGCTGACCTTCTCTCGAACCTTATTTTAAATATTTTAAAGATTCAAAGTATATAGGCTGGAAACCTGACGGGTTGCCTTATATCGAGCTGCAAGATATAATGGATCCTCCCTATGTGTAACAACGCCACGTATGATGAATTTTAAAAAATTCAAAAAGACTTGAAAAAAGTTCTATCGCTATTAAATATTTATATAACCTTAATTTATTTCCAATTTACTTATAAAAATTAAACTACGATTGTTTTTCGATATTATTATATTCAAATTACTATTTTTTATATTAATAATGTTTGATTTTAATATTTAATATTTTTAAATGTATTTGTATAAAAAAAAGATTTCAAAAAAAGTTCTATGGAGCTTATAAATAATTCTATCGACCTTAAAAAAGAATTAAAAATTTCAACGACTGAAGGGCCACTTATAAATAATTTTATCAATTTAATAATATTGATCATTGTTTAAATATATTATAACTATTTTTTATCAAAATAGTGTTAATATTGATCATTACTTAAATAAATTACATAACTCACATAACGTACATAACAACTTACATAACTTAACTAATACATGTAGTTTAATCTAATAATTTCCTTAAAAGCATATAGTTTAAAGTTCAAATTTCATCACTTACATAATCTACATAACTTACATAAAACATAAATATATATCATATCAAGACTTACATAATAAACGACTTACCCGTGTAACTTATTGCCAACTTTAGAGTTCAACAACTACGAATTGGATAGGACTTGGATGAATTTCTCAAGGGCAAGCAACGGGTATCAAAATGGAGTGCAATCTTTTTTAGATTTTGCATTTCACAATTCAAGCCAAGAGAATATGATTCTTTGCCCGTGTAAGAAGTGTGGCAATATCTATTGGCATTATCGTGAAGTTGTCTAAGAACATCTAATTGTTGATGGCTTCATTCGGGGGTATAAAAAATGGATTTTCCATGGAGAGTGTACACCTAGTAGAGCCTCTTCGACGATTAATCCGGGTTATCTTTATAGTGGTTACCGTCAGTATGTTAGAGAAGATGACATGGAAGGTATGATGCGGGATGCATTTAATATGCGGAGTGAAGGTTTCCAATCATTTCCACCAAACTATATTGCATCCGATGATTATAATATCGGTGGGAATACTTTTCTAGAAACGAGAAGAAGTGTACCGGATGAACAACCGAATGAAGAAGCGGCAAAGTTCTACACGTTACTTGGTGAAATGAATGAAAAACTTTATGAGGGATCAAAATTTTCGAAAATGTCATTCTGTATTCGCTTTTTCCACTTAAAATGTTTGTGAGGGTGGACTGGAAACTCTTTGACAATGCTGTTAGAGCTTTTGAGAGAAATGTTCCCGTTTGCAAAAATCCCTCAATCATGTAAAGAAATGAAGAAAGTGATAAAAGATTTGGGCTTTGGGTACAACAAAATTCATAGTTGCCCAAATGGTTGCATGTTGTATTGGGGTGATCGGAGAAATCAACAGTCTTGTCATGTTTGCGGTAAATCTCATTGGATGAATAGAGATGCAGAAGATGTTAATGAGGATAAATATGGGCCACAGTCAATAAGGAAGCCGAACAAGATTTTGCGATATTTCCCGCTAATCCCAAGGCTTCAAAGGCTATTCATGTCGTCAAAGACAGCTGAGTTTATGACGTGGCATCATGATCAATGAACGGATGATGGATTATTAAGACATCCTGTAGATTCTTTAGCATAGAAATCATTTGACAATAAATTTCCAAGCTTTGCAAGTGATCCTCGGAGTGTAAGGCTCGGGTTAGCATCTGACGGATTTAATCCTTTTAAAATCATGAGCACCTCGTACAGTACTTGGCCTGTGGTCCTTGTTCCTTATAATTTGCCTCCATGACTCTGCATGAAGCAATCTTCTTTGATATTATCTATGATTATCCCCGGAGAGAAAGGCCCCGGAAATGATATTGACATATATCTGTAGCCACTTATTGAAGAGTTAAAACAATTATGGGCGGGTGTTGAGACATATGATGTATTGAGAAAGGAGAACTTTTACCTACGTGTTGCTTTGTTGTGGATAATTAATGATTTTCCGGCATATGCGAATTTATCTGGTTAGAGTACCAGAGGACGTTATGCTTGTCCTTGTTGTGCTGCTCAAATGTGTTCACAGTGGTTATATAATGGGAAGAAGTTCTACTATATGGGGTATCGTCGGTGGTTAGATGAAAATCATAGCTATAGATTTCAGAGGGCTTTATTTGACGGTACTGAAGAGTTGAAAAAAGCTCCTGAGTAGACCATTGGATCTGAAATCTTATTCATGTTAAAAGATATGGATTTCAGTTATGGGAAGCTGAATCAACCATCTAACAGGCAAACAAATAGACGATCGAGGGATGAATCTGACGAGGAGGATGACCCTAATGAGACGGACTTGTGGAAGAAAAGAAGTATTTTTTTTGAGTTGCCTTATTGGGAGCATCACATATTACGCCACAATTTTGATGTGATGCATATTGAGAAGAATGTCTGTGAGAACATCATCCAGACAATTTTGAACGTCGATGGTAAATCAAAAGATAATCTTCAGAGTCGACTTGATTTAGTTCACATGGGAATTAGGCGTGATATTCATCCCCAAGTACGTCCTAATGGAAAATATTGGTTGTCGCCTACAATTTTTACAATGTCAATGGAAGAGAAAGAAATGTTCTGCACGGTGTTGAAGGATATAAAAGTTCCGGATGCGTATGCATCAAATATATCTCGATGTGTAAGTCTTAAAGATCGAAGAATATATTCATTAAAATCACATGACTATCACATCTTGATGCAAGATCTACTTCCAGTTGCTTTACGGTGCTGTATGTCAAAGAAGGTAACGTCCTGTATAATTGAACTGTCCAATATAATGAAAGCAATTTGTGGCAAAGTTCTGAATGTTGAAGAACTTGAAAAAGTACAAGATCGAACTGCTTTGACATTATGCAATTTGGAGAAGATCTTTCCACCTTCCTTCTTCACAATTATGGTGCACCTTGTCATTCATCTCCCTCGTGAAGCAATAATTGGTGGGCCAGTTTTCTATCGTTGGATGTATCCAATTGAAAGGTGCTAATTTATTTCAAAGGCATTCACCTTTATACCTATAGTTACCAGTTTTGATAATGTTGTATATGGTGTTTAGGTTCCTAAGCAAATTGAAGTCTTATTGCCGTAACAAGCGTTATCCGGAAGGATCAATTGCTGAAGGCTACTTGGCAGAGGAGTGTATGACATTCTGTTCTAGATATTTAGAAGATGTTGAAACAAGATTGAATAGACCATGTAGAAATGCCGAACTCAATGATCCTAGCTTGGCCAAAACTTATTTATTTCAAAGTTATGGAGAACCAATCGGCAAAGTTGAAATTGCAGAATTAGATGACCGATATTGGATACAAGCACATAGATATGTTCTTTTCCAGCACAATGCACTTGAACAATTACGCAAGTAAGTTCTAGAATATGATAAATATTCATCTTTTTTTGATTTGTTTATTTTTTAACGAATTAAACATGTTTTTAACATAGTGAGTACAAACAAGTCTTAAGATCTCGTTCACGCTCACGAAGATTACAACATCGCGAGATTAATAGGTTATTCGCAGAATCTTTTCTTGAATAGTTAAGCCAAACGGTATGCAACTCAACATTTTAGTGACAAATAATAATGTTTTCTCATAACATTTACAGTTACTCAATTTACTTTTGATTCAATAGGTATGGAGTAGGAATGTCGTTAATGACGAAGTTAAATGGCTTTCTCAAGCTCCGAATCGAGTAGTAAAAAGATATAGTGGCTTCATCATGAATGGATTCAGATTTCATACCAAATATCGCGAGAGATTGAGGAGAACTCAAAATTGTGGAGTAGTTGTTAATTCTTTAATTACAAGTTACGCTAGTGCTAGGGACAGTAATCCTGTCGAGGGAAATGTGGAGTATTACGGACTTCTAAACGACATTATTGAGTTGGATTACTATGAAAAATGGAAAGTTGTCTTATTTCGATGTGATTGGGCTGATGCTAATACTGCTCGCGGAATTAAAAATGATTAGTTTGGTTTTACAATAGTGAATTTCTCTCGATTAATTCACACTGGAGAACATTTGATAGACGAGCCGTATGTATTTTCTTCTCAAGTTAAACAAGTTTTTTACTCGAAAGATCCAATTGATGAGGGTTGGTACGTTGTACTTCGAAACACCCCTAGAGACTTGTTTGACATGGGGAATGGAAGTAGGGATGACATCGTTGAAAGATCAAAAACTTTGCCTTTTCCAGAACAAAACTTAAATGAAAATATCCCTAGTACTAGTACACAATTTCAATGGGTTCGTCAGGATGTGGACGAAGATATTTATGATTTATGATGTAGTAAGATTTTATGATTTTTTTTAATATGTAATGTTATAATTTTAACATTGGTCATGTAATATAATTTAACTATTTTATATTTACTATTGGTGTTATTTCTTACTAAGATTTTAACTATTTTATGTGTTGCAGGAAAAATGCCTAGAAGAAGATTAAGAGATCTTAGTATTATATAGAATACTACAAATTCGGAAGAAGTAAGTACTGAACAGCAGACAGTTGTTGGATCTTCAAGTGTGCCGGAGACACTTGACGAGTCTGTGGAATTTCAAAGTAATGTTAAGTTTATTTTACAAATTGTATTAAATTTTATTACTGATTTATTTTTAAATTTCAATATAGTAATAATACATTATTTTTTAGCTGAAAATGGTGGGACGCGCAGAGGTCGAGGACGTACGCTCTTAACAGATTTATATAACTTAAAATCTGTCAAGCGTGTCAAAGTAACTAGAAACAGCCATGGTCAGCCTGTTGGACAAGAAGCTCGACTTTTAGCAGGCTATTTGGGCATTATAGCACGAAATGCCAATATGTTGCCCATCAACTACGAATCATGGCATAACATGCCGGATAGCAATAAAAATCAAGCTCTCTCTAATATTAAGGTAACAAAACGTTAATGTAATTTATAATACTTTGGTTTAAGTTTCATTTATATTTAATTCCTAAACTTGTGTTTTTTAGGAGAGGTTTGCTTTAGAGGTCTCTGATGCCTATATCAAGAAGGCATTGGGTAAAAAACGGAGAGACCATAAAAGCAGTTTGAAAAAAGAATATTTAAAAAAACACATAAGCCTCGAAGAAAAATTGCAAAATGTCCCACCGGGAATGCTGAGGTACCAATGGGAAGATGCGGTTCGATTTTGGAATTCGAAGAAAGGAGAGGTATTATGTACTTGCAAACTCTTATAAATTTTTTGGTTTTTAGTATTTACTATATACGTAATAATAATTTCATTATGTAAGACCGTGAGCGAGTTGGAACAAGCAGCAGGCAAAAACAAAAATTTACGCACACGGCAGGGTCGAGAAGTTTTGCTTGTGTAGCTCAGGCCGCGGTACTATGGATTTATTAATTCTATCAAGTATTAATGACTTTCTACTATTAAATAATATTTTTACTACTATATTGTAGGAAGCCTCGTCTGGTCAAAAAGTTGGACGCCTTCAGCTTTTTGACATTACGCACAGGAAAAAAGATGGAACTCCGATGACATTTGAGGCTGCAGAAATTATGGTATATTTACTTAATAAAATTTGATTTCATTATAAATATTTATAATATTTAATTCTAATGTTTTAATTTGTCACTTTTATATAATGTTATGTTGTATTCTTTTTTATTGTATATTTCGTTTCTAACTCTTTGACTGATTTATTAGGAGAAACTAAAAGATAAGAAGGTAGAGTATGAAGCGACTGCTTCGACTGATAGTTCTGTTAATTTTGAGGATATTGATAACAGAATTATTAATGAAGTTTTGGGTCCTGAAAGGTATGGTCGGGTTAGATTTCAAGGATCTGGTGTTAACCCGACCCAATATTTTGGATCCACCTCGCACCAATACATGCCTTCCGGGAGTCAAAGTCAAGCTGAAGTTCAGAGGCTAAAGATCGGATAGTTCAGATACAAGCTAGCACAGATGAGCAAATTTCTCAACTTAGAGCGGAGGCAGCAGCGCAGGAGGCTGAGGCAGCAGCGAGGGAGGCGGAGCAGAACAGAAAATACAATGAACTCCAGCTACAGCTTCAGTCTATGATGACTATGTTCCAGCAATTTCAAAATCCGCCATCTTAGACATTTGTTTTCTTGTAACTTTTAACATTATTGTAAGAATATTTTGAATATTCATTTACAATTTATATAATATATTTTTCGTATAATTTTGTATTATTTAAATTTACGGGTTTTGGTTGGATTTCATGGTATATTTGCTGTTTTTGGTTCAATTTCTTGCAGGAGGGTTGGATATAAGTGCAAAAATACATATTGCAAAACTGGGCAAATTAGCGGCGTTTTTTAAAAAAGCGCCGGTAAAGGTCATGATCTTTAGCGGCGTTACATATAGTGACGTCCCAAGCGCCGCTAATACTTTTAGCAGCGCTTAAAAACGCCGCTAAAGGCAAAAAAAACCCGCTAAAAGTCTATTTTCCTATAGTGATGATAATATTGTGGAGGTAAGTGCTCAAGAAAAGGCCAAAGATATAACTAATAAAAAAAACCCTAGAAGAGGTTCAGGTGCCTGAAAATGGTGATAACGAAGAAATCTTAATAAACTATGTTACTTCAGGAAAAAGATGGAACCGAAAAAATATAGTTGTCGACAATAATTTTGCTTATAATGTTGCTAATGAAATAGCAAAAGAAAATGAGAATCCTGAGCCTAAGTCTATTGAGGAATGTATAAATAGAAAAGATTGGCCAAAATGGAAAGACGCAATTCCAGCAGAATTCAATTCACTTTGTAAACGTGAGGTTTTTGGACCTATAGTCCAAACATCTAAATATGTAAAGATGGTAGGATATAAATGGATATTTGTACGAAAACGAAATGAGAAAAATGAAGTCGTAACATATAAAGCACGACTTGTAGCACAAGGATTTTCACAAAGGTCTGACAGTGATTATGAAGAGACATATTCTTCTGTGGTGGATGCAATCACGTTTAGATACCTTATTAGTCTAGAAGTACTTGAAAAACTTGACATACATCTAATGGATGTTGTTACAGCCTATTTATATGGTACACTTGATAATGAAATTTATATGAAAATCCCAGAAGGATTTAAAATCCCTGAAGACTATAGGGTTTCCCGGGAAAATTGCTTAATCAGATTAAAGAAAAGTTTATATGAATTAAAACAATCTGGACGTATGCGGTACAATTGTCTTAGTGAATATTTGTTAAATGAAGGTTATAAAAACGATCCAATCTATCCATGTGTTTTCATAAAAAGGTCTGAATTAAACTTTGTGATAATTGTTATTTATGTTGATGATCTAAATATTATTAGAACTCTTGAAGAGCTTCAAAATGTAGTAAATTACTTAAAGAAAGAATTTGAGATGAAAGATCTTAGAAAAACAAAATTTTGTCTTGGCCTGCAGATCGAACATTTAAAAGATGGATGTAATACCCCTTAACCCTTTTTCGACATCGAAATAGGATTACGGAGCATTACCGGTCACTACAGTTTATAACACGAATCATATAAATTAATTATTATAAAGTTCAATATTTTATCTTATTGATTCTTAAATGGACATTCGGGGCCCAATGAAGATGTTAAGAACAAATTGGGACCTAATCAGAAGCTTATAAAAATTTTAATAAAATTTCCAAAATTTCTTTTAATGAACAGTACCACACGCCTGTGTTGTCACCCCGTGTGACTCACACAGTTGGGACACGCCATGTCCTTTACCTGTGTACTTCTTTGACTTATTGTTCATGAACAAAGTATTTTCACACAGCCAAGACACACGCTCGTATGCTTAACCCGTCTGGATTTATTTTCAATCCGAACCTAGTGCAGTTTTCACACGGCCAGACACATGCCCGTGTACTGTGGTCGTGTACTTCACATGGCTAAGACACACGCCCGTGTCTCTGCTCGTATGGCCATACCTTAGAATTCTGTTCACCAAATTTTTAGATGCAGGAGACACACGGTCTACTCACATGCCCGTGTAAGGGCCGTGTGTCTCACATGGTCTGTTCACATGCCCGTGTGCCAGGCTGTGTGGACTCAAAATGAACCTTATAGTCTAAGTTTACCAACCCTGTAAAATTTAATAACAAGCAACTTAAAATCAAATCTTTCAACCAGTCCAAAACATGATTAAATACATCAATTACACACTAAAACCACCAATGTAACGATCTATCTCGAGTGTATTAATAAGTATTTAACATAAGAACTTTCAAATAGTATACTTTGATACCGTTCATAATCAAATCAAATAAACTATGTAAAAGACCATTTTATAATACTTAAGTCTACATATAAAAGTTAACCAATGTCATCATTTACACTATTAACATTCACATTCAAAACGACTTGCAAAAGACAACTTAGGTACATGCCTTTTTTCAAAATAAAATACGTCACCAAGTATTTGAGTTTGGGCTTGTCTTGGATGCTGAGTTGTTAGTCACTTTCGTACCTAACCTGCGCACGGAAACAAATGGTACGCTGAGTATTCACTTAGTGGTATTTCTATAAACCAACACTTAAACATTTATTAACACAAAATGCATTTAAACTACTACTTTCAAATCTAATAGCACTAATTATATTCAAGTTCTTTCTCAATGAAACATTAAGTTCAATTATATATCCATCAATAACAGTCGATTTCCAATACAGTAGCATAGTCATGTAATTTTCCAGTGTGGTAATTTACCCCTATTAAC
This sequence comes from Gossypium hirsutum, assembly GCF_007990345.1. Taxonomy (NCBI): domain Eukaryota; kingdom Viridiplantae; phylum Streptophyta; class Magnoliopsida; order Malvales; family Malvaceae; genus Gossypium; species Gossypium hirsutum. Next base: position 7,970,918 of record NC_053425.1, read on the forward strand.
ATAATTCAGACTTTGGCGGATACACGGATCCAACCAACACACCAATACGGCACAATATGCCTTATCGGCTTTACTGAAGTAAACAGTAGTAGTACGGTACATAGTACCTCACCGGATTAAACCTAAGTAACAAAAATAGTACGACACACGAAGTGCCTCATCGACACAAAGTCGAAGTAACAGTATGACACTATTAGTGCCTCATCGACCTAAGGTCGAAGTATCCCTATACACTTCCAATCCTATGGCATGCCAATTATATCCAACCTAGCCCGAAACTGTTAATAGGGTATTTATTTCACTTAAATTTTCAGATAACAGTCAATATACATTGCAATTCAAATAATCACAACTCAACTTGATTCAATACAATGATAGTAATACTTACCTCTATCTAATAAATGCAAATAAAATTTTTAAGTTTGGTTTATAGAAATACAAATCGTAATTTTTCAGATTACTCCTCATCCACCTTTTCTTTTCCTTTCTTTGTCGATGTCTCTGGTACTACATTAGCTACGGAAATTAAACAATTCGTACTATTAATACAATAACAATTCATAATGAATAATTGAATTTTTATTTAATCCAAACCTAAATTTTCAATTTAATGCTAATTAACACATTTATTTTTGTCACTCAATTTCATACTTCATTTTTATTCAATTTCCTATCATATTCTCCTTAAACATTGAATATTCATGGTAAAACCCTAATCTCAAGTTTCTTTCAATTTAGTCTGATGATTGTACGATTGATAGATGTGAATAAAGATAAATTTCGTCCTTACGAGAATGATGAAGAGTTTCTTGGTCCTAAAGTACCATATCTAAGTGCCATTGGAGTATTGATGTATCTTGCAAACAACACAAGACCTGATATAGCTTTTGCTGTAAACTTGTTAGTAAGATTTAGTTCTTTTCCAGCACGTAGACATTGGAATGGAATTAAATATGTATTTAGATATCTCAGAGGGACAATTGATATGGGGTTATTTTATTCAAATAATTCAAAATACCTATTAGTTAGTTATTGATGGTCGTGTAACTAACTAAAAATTTGACTTAAGGCAAGTGCACCTATCGAACAGTAGTATAGTTATGGTGAGACCGGAAATATCGTATCCATGAGAACTAAAAGTACTAGTAATTACTATCTTTTTATTATCTAGCTTAAGAATTAAAGTGTGTTTTTAAACTAAAACTATTTATCTAATTAACAAAGATTAAGACAAAGATGAAGTTTGGAAAATACTTTAGGAAAAACCAATGGAGAAGACAATACCTAAGGAAGAATCCACCTAGACTTCACTTATTACTTCTGAAAAAGACAATTTATTCACTTAACTTAATCCGTAGAAATCCCTAATTTATGTTAGTATCTCTCTCGAGAATAAGAACAACTGACTTTAGGTTAATTAATTAAAATCTCTTTCTAATTAAAACTCCAATTGTCGCATTAACTCGATCTATGGATTCCCTTAGTAGATTTGACTCTAATCCGACAGATTTATGTCATCCTATCTCTAGGATTGCATTCAACTCCATTTAATTATGGATGATCTACTCTTACACAGGGACTTTTGCTCCACTGAATAAGTACATCAAAACTTGAATTAATACCCTGGAATATTAAAACAAGAATTTAAAACTTACAATTAAGAATAAGAATAAGTCTTTATCATATAATTTAAATAGTAATAAGATTTGTCATAGGGTTCATCTCCCTTTGGTATTTAGGGAGTTTAGATCATAATAATAATGGAAAATATCTCAAAGTTTGGAAAACAACAAAACATAAAGAAACTTAAAGAACTTCTAGAAAATTGGATGGAAATTTTCAGTCTTGATTTAGATCCTGGCTCCGAGGTGATTCCGATGGCTGTTCTTGAATATTTTCTGCCTCCAACTCTGTGTGTCTCCCCTAATCCTCTTTTAGGGTGTTTATATAGGCTTTAGAATGCTTCAAAACCCTTAAAAGTGTTCTTTTTCAAATAGAACTAGGCTTAGGCTCGGCAGAGACACGGCCGTATGCCACGCTCGTGTGACGGTGCTTAGGCCGTGTATAATACTGAGTTGGTTCTTAGTTGACACGGCCATGACACACGGGCGTGTGGATCACCCGTGTGGAAGTGCCTAGGCTGTGTGAAATACTGATTTAGGCCCAATTTGTCCGTTTTTGGTCCGTTTCTTGCTATTTTTGCTATCCTAAGCTCTCCTGAATATAAAACATGAAATTAAAGGATTAGGAGCATCGAATTCACTAAAATCAAGGAAAAAACATTTATAAATATGCCAAGCATGGGGTAAAAATATGTATATATTATAGTTTATCAGTCATGCTAATGCTAGATATTTATCGGATCCACATAAAGGTCAATCTCAAACGGGATATCTATTTACATGTGGAGGTACTGTCATATCATGGCGTTCGACAAAGCAAACATTAGCTGCTACCTCTTCAAATCATGCTGAAATAGTTGCAATGCATGAGGCAAGTCGAGAGTGTGTTTGGCTAAGGTTATTAACCCCACATATCCAGAAGATATGTAATTTGCCTTTACAGGAAAATATGTCAACTATCTTATACGAAGATAATGCAGCATGTATAGCTCAATTAAAGGGTGGTTATATCAAAGGTGACAGAACGAAACATATTTTACCAAAATTATTCTTCACTCATGATCTTGAGAAGAAATGAGATATAGAAGTTCAACAAATTCGTTCTAGTGATAATTTAGCAGATCTTTTTACCAAGGCATTGCCAACTTCAACATTTGAAAGACTACGAAACAAGATTGGAATGCGTCAACTCAAAGATATAATGTGATGTTGTCATTAGGGGGAGTCTAAAACGTACTCTTTTCCTTTAACCAATGTTTTGTCCCACTGAGTTTTCCTAGTAAAGGTTTTTAACGAGGCAACTTGCAATAGGAGATTGTGTATTCTTTTTCCTTCATTAGGTTTTTATCCCATTGTGTATTCTTTTTCCTTCATTAGGTTTTTATGAGGCACAATTTTCTCTAGTGGACATTCAAAAGGAAGTGTTACAAATAAATGTGAATGTCCATATTCTAACCCCCTCATTTATAAAGTAAAACCTCTCATTCAAATGATGAAAATTACGAAAAACCCATGGGATGTTTGTATCATGAACATTCTTAAAAATTCATTCTTCAAATTATTGCTCCATTTCACACGTGAATCAACTTAATTTCTTTCTTCAAGTCAATATGAATCACAATTGGAACAAAAATAATACCGCAACTTTCAACACATTACACCATACATGATATGATAGGAAAAATAATTTAAACAGGACATGATACACCTTTATGTTAGAATCTGTTTATTATCTTACATGAATCGTCAACTTATCAAAATTTATATGAAAATAGTTTTCAGAGTTATAACTTACTCAGCTTGACAGGTCCCAGCTGTTGTGCCTTGGCTCTTAGCACATGCTTCTGAATCTTCCCTGTAGCTGTTTTTGGCAGTGGACCAAACACCACTGATTTAGGAACCCAGTAAGCAGGCATCTTGGACTTGCAAAACTTCATTATGTCCTCTGCTAACCACTGTTCATCCGATTTGTTGACCTCCGGCTTCAATGTCACGAAAGCGCAGGGCGATTCTCCCCACCGTTCATCTGCCCTAGCTACCACTGATGCCTCCAACACTGCAGGGTGCAAGTATAGACTATTTTCAACCTCAACGCTACTGATGTTTTCGCCTCCAGATATGATGATGTCCTTTGACCTATCTTTTATTTCAATGTACCCATCTTGATGCTTCACACCAAGATCCCCAGAGTGGAACCAGCCGTTTGCAAATGTCTCCTCGTTTGCTTTCGGGTTCTTTAAGTAGCCCTTCATCACGACATTGCCACGCATCACTATTTCTCCCATGGTTTTTCCATCGGCAGGGACAGGTTCACCGGTTTTGGTACTGATCACATCTAGGCATTCTAAAGTAGTGTATCGAACACCTTGACGTGCATTTAGACGAGCTTGGGTATCGGGTGGTAGTGAGTCCCATTCAGGCTTCCAGGCACAAATTGTAGAAGGACCATAGGTTTCTGAGAGACCATAAGTGTGGGTGACTCGGAAGCCTTTTCGAGACATTGCAAAGAGAACAGCGGGAGGCGGAGCAGCACCGGCTGTCATTACGTGAACAACATGGGGGAGGGGCAGAATTGTGTCCTCTGGTGCGGCATTAACTATGGTATTGAGCACCACAGGTGCAGCACAGAAGTGAGTCACCCCATGCTTTGCGATGTCCGAGTAGACTCCCTTTGCTGTTACCTGCAAATGCAAATCAGTAAGTAACAAGCTATAATTGTACCTATGTTGCTTTGACTCTTCATTTTTTAAAGTATCCTCAAGACTGATATTCAACACAAATTCAAACAGAGATGTAGAAATATGACCCGCCAAACACATTTGAGTTCGAGTAATGGAAGACCGAAATATATATAACTTGATAGTTTCAATGAATTTATGCCTAGAGCCACACCAAGAATAAATGAATATGGAACAAATAAGCTAATTTGCATGGAAATTACCTGTCGAAGACATATATTTGTTCCACAAAGAGCCGCAATTGCCCAAGTGAAACACCAACCATTGCAATGGAACATGGGAAGAGTCCACAAGTATATAGCTCCTTCATTCATCCCCCATACAAGAGGATTACACAAGGACATTAAATACGCCCCTCGGTGATGTAAAACTACTCCTTTAGGGCTGGCTGTTGTGCCCGAAGTATAACCCAAAGCTATACTTTGCCATTCATCCTGGGGAGGTTTCCAAGCAAAGTCAGGGTCACCACTTTCTAAGAACTTTTCGTACTCAATGGCTCCTTGCCTCAAAGCATATCGAAGTGCTTCGGGATCGCAGGCTTCATCGGCGACGACAACCAGAAGTGGAGGGTTGAAATGGCCTTGGCTTTTCTCCTTCATGATTTTCAATGAATCCTCTGCCAAAGTGAAGAACTCTTGGTCCACAATGACAGTGGCAGACTGGGAATGGCCCAAGAGGAAAGCAATGGTGGATGCATTTAGGCGAATATTGACAGGGTTTATTACAGCACCACACATGGGAATTCCAAAATGAGCTTCATAGGTTGCAGGGATATTTGGTGCAATCACAGCCACCTGCCAATGGTAGAAATTGCTGAACCAGATAATATATAAAATAATTTATTTTCACTGAGACTTTTAATTTTAATGAATTAATATTGGGTTTTATCTTTTTCAACGATTCCTAAATATCAAATCTCAGTATTCTATTATAAGAAAAAGGTTATCCAACCTAGTTTTATACTTTTATTATTGACTTATTCCAAACATAAAAAGATTGACTAATTAAATTCAAGTATATTATGATATTAATAATATAAATTATATGTTGACTGAATCTTAATTTAATTGGACTGAGTGTCTTGGAATGGATTATATTTTTATTTATGAGTTGAAGAAAAATATTAGTTCAAATAATATTATATTAATTTCTCATAATAAAATTAAAAAGTATATGGTAAAATTCTTATGAATTAAATTAAATTAAACAACAAATATTTCTAAAATTACAGGCATCAAAAAACTAAAATGCAAAATTTATATTAAATACTGTGATGATATATATTTGTTCCTTAACCCCCTAATTTCCATCTTCATACACATATAAATAAATTTATTTACAGGTGCATTTGATTTTCTTTTGAGGGATGAAGAATAACAAGGACTCATTTAAAGCTTAACAAACCAAAAAGAAAATGATGAAAATAATATAAACATCGACCAATACAAATATACCTTAATATTTATAGACATAAATTTGAAATTTAATAAACTAAGCTTCATTCTTTCTATATTAGCAACTAAAAAAACTTAAAAAGGAGACGAAACTAAATATTTAAGCATATATTTCATTCTCTATATTTTTGAAACTCAGCAAGCAAAAAAGCAGAACTAAGAAACGCATTAGCAACGGGTGATTATTTTGATTACCGTGCTACCGGCTCCGACGGAGCGTTTAGCGAGAGCTGAGGCCAAGCGACAGCAGCGCTGGTAAGTTTGGAGCCACGTGTAAGTATGAGATCCATGGACCACCGCTTTTCTGGACGGATGAACCTTAGCGGCTCGTTCCAAGAACCACAACGGCGTCAACGCCGTGTAGTTGGCTGCCTTCTTCGGAAGATCGTCGATATCTCTAATCGCCATCGCCGTCGATTTTCACTAAACTCTCTTAGAATCTTCCTTATTTGTTGGATTCTTTTTTTTTTTTCTTTGGATCGATCTTATTTGTTGCACTTCTGAAGCAGATTTATAAAGGCTGTAATATTTATTATATGGGGAATTGCGTCGAAGGCGCCACGTGAACTGTTGAAGAAAATACCATTATTCCTTTTTTATTACTTAAAAAAATAATATTTAGAAAGTTCTACTTTTTTTATTTTGAATTTAATCGATAATATCAAAAAAATATTAAATTTATTTTTTTAATGTTTACATTTTTTATAATTAAATTTGATCCATTTTTATAGTTAAATTTGATAATATATCTTTTAAAAAGAGTCAAATTTGATCATTAAGTAAAATTATTTTTCTTAACAAAAATATTATCTAAAATATGACAACATGCATGGCAATCTAAATATGTTTCATACTGCTTTTTGAAACTTTTTATAATTTTTTTGAGTTTTATTTTTATTTTTCATAATTATTAAATTATTTGTTGATATGACATGCAAAAAAAATAGTGTCATGTCATCTTGAAGTGGTCAAATGGTTCAAATTTAAGATCTTTCAATACAAAAGTTACATGACAAATGGGTCTTTTTATCAAATAACTCCGTTCTCAAGCTCAAGGTTTTAATCTTTTCAGGCTAATTCCCTTATTTACTGCGACTTTACTAATGACTAAACTCGCTTCATTGAAACTCTTATTGTGACGAGCATTTGTTGCTATAGAATAAACCAATTTCAAAATAAGATAACATGCTTAATAAGGCATAAGTTTTAGTATCATAAGTGTTTCTTTATAGGAACGTCCACGAATATGATCAATTGGACAATCATGCAAGTTGCTATACCAATATCGATAATTATGGATTAAATTGAATTCTAGAAGTACTTAATTGATTGAAATTATCCATTTAGATAAAGATAAACCACGTTTGGACTTAAATCAAGGAAAAGCTAAAGCTTCAGACTAGTTCGATTTTACTACTACGCCCCTAATTATCGAGGTAAGTCTGTATGAATTGTGATCATATTAATGTTATATAAATTGAATGTTTAATGAGTTTTTTCAATATAAATGAATCAAAATATGAATTTATTCACGCTATAATGAATTGACGGATATCGAGGCCTAATTGAACCTTAAAAATTCTTAGGATACAAATGACATGTCATTAGGGGTTTTATGTTTCGAGTACTGGTCTTGAATGTTCTACTGATGGCTAAGGTCTTGCATTTATTGCAGATTCTCCACAACTCGTGTACCTTACATTCCGACCCACAGCTCGTGTGAGTAGGCCCATGTCACAGCTTGTATGAGTAGGCCCATTTCACAGCTCGTGTGAGCAAGCCCATTTCATAGCTCGTGTGAGCAGGCCCATTTCACAACTCATGTGAACATTGATTTAAAGGAAATGTTATGGTTACATGTAAAGACACACTATGTGTAACACCCCGGACTTTGGGGTTAAAAGTTTTGGGGTTTGCATTTAAGGTTAGTGCGTAGCTTGACCATTTACGTGTGTGTTTCTGCGTTTTAATGTTAGAATGGGCCTGTTGGTCTAGTGGATGCTGTGTGTTAATTTAGCTTGGGGTTCTGGGTTCGAGTCCTCATGCATACTTTGAGGAATTGTTTTTGCACTTCTAATTTATTTGAGTGTAATATATTTATTTTATTTATTATTTATTTTGACGATAAAATACCTCAAGAGAGTAGCACGTTTTTTTTTCTTTTTTCCTCTTCCTCTTTTTCTCTTTGTAAAATAGAACTGCTTTTTCTTTACTTTTTTCTTTTCTTTGGTATCTCGTGGATATGGGTTCTTCCGGGTAAGATCTAAGGTTCGGATTAGTGAAGCGAGTCGAACGATTCTAGGTACTCGTTTCTGTCTAAGGTGTGGGTTTCGTATCTTATCTAATTTATTTGAAAATTCTTGTTTTGACTTTGTAAAAGTTGGCATTTTATGTTTGTGTTCACAAACCGGTTATTTATAATGTTGTGATGTTGTTTTCATGCCTTGAACTTATTTAATTTGGTATAATTTCGAGTTATCGAGGGTTGAGAAGTGTTTCGAGAGTAGAAGCACAATTTTTCGGGTTGTTTTAGGGTGGTTTCGTGACCACACGGGTGGTCATACGAGTGTGTGCTCACTGGAAACACGAAATTCTACACACTTTTTCATGCCCTTTTAAACTCAAATTCATGCAATTTTGATAAAATTCTTGTCGAAAAATATATAATTATTATAAAATAATTAAATTGTACTTAAATTATGAGCATGTTGAATTTTAATTTATTTTATAATAAATTTTGATTAATTTTGATCATTTTCAACTGATTTGCATCAAGGGCGAAAATTGGCTCGGCAGACACTACTAGAAGCACAAAACTGAGAAGCGATTTTTGAAGCATCGAGGTGAAATAGTTTTTCAGCCTAAGACGGTCCAAATTATGTATATTAATTCATAATATAATTAATTTTAATCCAATTTAATTTGATTTAAATAAATTGTTATTAATTATTTATGAAAAGTAGCCTAGTTGAGTTGAATCGAGAAAACTAATCCAACCGAGCACTAGACAGCCCAAAACCGTCCCACATGCTGACCCAATCAGATTGTTTGGCTGATTATTTGGCGTTCAAAATGGCTGTTGAAGACTCCTTCAAATTGCATTCAAACCCCTCCGCTATTTATGCCTTTCAAGATTTGCCCCTACCTAAAAATAGCATGTTTGAAATCTTCAAACTTGCCACATGTGTGGCCAGCCATGGGGGGAGTCTTTGGCTGCTGATTTTGGCTATTTTTAGCAGCCTTCTCAACCTATAAATACTCCCCTTGGCTACTCACTTCAAACACATCTCAACTCTTCTCATCTCTTCACTTCTCTCTCATTTCTTTCTATTCATTTCCTTCCATTGTTCTTTATTTTCTTCCCCTATTCCCTTGCCGAATGATTCAATTAACCACCATTTTGAGTAGCATTCAAGTTTCCGTAGAAGCCTTGATTCAAAAAGAACAAGGGAGAATGTGGAGTGGAGTAAACTAGTCAAGCCACAGAGAAAACACCGGGTTTGATTCTTATTCCCTATCCTTTTAATTTTGTTGTTGTTGTGATGAACATGTCTATGAATATTTGTGATGTTGATATGTTTAATTTAATTAATATGGATTAAATTTAATTCGTGTTAGGTTGATTGCATTTCGTCTACTTAATTTATTAAAATTGTGTTTGTATTGTTATAGGCCTCGGTAAGATGTTTGATTAAGTAAAACCATGACTAAGTTATTCTTGCATTACAATTGTAAGGTAACTAATGAATTAATTATTTAGACAGAAAGAAATTGTAATTAATTAACACGATGCTTAATCAGTGCATGTTTAATCATCTAAGGTAGCTGAGGGTTAAATTAGCAACGGTATCTAGCGATACATTAGGCTTGCATAACTTGCAAGATTATTGTGATTAAACTGCTCCAAGGTAGAAATACATTGTTACCTTAGGTAATCTTTTATGTGCTTATGAGATTGAATTCATTGTTTGAATTGGCATAGAGATATGTACAATAGATTATTTTAATTTCATAAGTGTGTATGTGCATTAACACATTTGTTTATTAGAATTTGTTTAATCGGTTGAATTGAAATAGATATATAGTCAAAAGATAAATGGATTTTGGTAGGTAAGTATGTTCATAAGTTAGCAAATTACAGAGTTGCCGTGAATTTATTCGTAACAACATGAACATGAGCTTAATAATTCTAAGTTAAGAAATACAATTAATCTAAGATAACTATGTTATCTTGATTAAAATCATCTTTTGAAATTGTGCATGAGAACTTTTATTTTATTTTTATTTATTTTACTTTGTTAAATCCTAGTTTTTAATCACTTCTTCAAATCAAAATATTTTTCTTCACCAAAGTATTTTTAAAATTGCATTCATAAGTAATTCTTTTCACAGTCCTTGTGAGTACGATTGTGTACACTTGCACATTTCTGTAGTTCCAAGTTTTTGGCGCCGTTGCCAGGGACTGTTTTAAAATACATTATTTGTGAGATTGTTAATTTTGCATTTTGGTCTCTTTTTTTTTGTTAAATTTTAATTCTAATTTTTTTGTTTATTTAAGGTGTTTATGAGTATTGACCAAATTATTGACTTACTCCCTGAAGACCCTGAAATTGAAAGGACTTTCTGACAAAGGAGAAACAAGCGAACCAAAGAAGGACCGAAGAGATGAATTTCAAAAATCCAAGCCAACCAACTGAGCAGCCTCAGAAAGACGAGCAGCAGGAGTACATGAAGCGGACACACTTGCTTTTATGCTTAAGAACATAATTTTTAATGGTTTCAATGGTAATCTGTCAGGTCAGCAGTCGAACTAGTTCGAGAATATTTCTTGTGAATACTATAGAGATGGCCATTTCTTTGAAAATTGCCTATCAAATCAAGAGTCAAATTATTACATGGGAACTCAGAATTGGAATGGTCTGTAATCAAATTTTTACAACTCTTCATAGAAGAATCATCTAATTTCTCCATGGAGTAATCAATGTGTGGACCATAGTGACTCTGTTATGCAATTTTGACCAAATTATCCGTCGAAATATTCTCAACAAATGCAATAACCCCCACCAACTGAATCTTCAAGTGATCTTAAGAATCTGCTGAAAGCAAACATAACGAAGAATGATACCACTTTAAGAAATATGGAGAATCAAGTGGGTCAGCTAACTAATGAACTTCGAAATAAACCCGAAGGTATTTGGTCGAGCAACACAGAAAATCCAAAAATTTTAGGCAAAGAACATTGCTAAGTAGTCTCTTTGCCAAGTGGAAAGACATTGGAGCCCAAGGTGGTTGAGGTTCAAGATGAGCCTGTTGTAGCTCAAGACAAAGAGGAAGTTCAACCAAGTGTTGAAACTCCTATATCACAGAAGTTAGATTCAGTGATCCTTGATGAGGTAAACTCTAAACCAGTTAGTTTTAATTATCTAACACCCTTATCAGATGCAGAAAAATTTCCACAGAAGAGTTGTCTGGTTAAAGCTAAGATTCCACCATTGCCATATCCTCAACGATTCTAAAAGTGACAACGAGATACTTAATTGAAAGAACTTTTTGATGACAAAGTGTATTTTAATGACTTCGATGCTGCTAAATACCCGGATGTAGTTGAAGACTGTTCTACTATTTCCAAGATGGAATCACTAGCTTCTACAAAGCTGGAGCTCAATTATGTAGATGATCCGTTAGAATGTGTTCTGCTAGCAGATTCACCAAGTGATGATGAAGACGAGGAATGTTTGGCTTTGCTAGAAGCTAAAACGAAGGGATTCACTCAAGAAGTTCCACTGGAATCATTAGAGTTATTATCTCGGGAGTACACACAACCAAAAGTGTTGATTGAAGAGCCAGTCGAATTGGAATTAAAGACTTTGCCTCTTCATTTGAAGTATGATTGTTTGGGTTTATCTCCATATTTACCTATCATGATTTCAGTTGAGTTCACCAAGAATATAGAAGAATAGTCATTTGTTGTTTTGGAAAAGCACAAGATGGGTGTCAGATGAATTATTGCAGATATTCGAGTCACGGGTTGGAGGAATTGTAGAAATTACAAGAAGTTAAACAAGGCCACCAGGAAAGATCATTAAGGGTTTTCTTTCCCTAATAAGATGTTGGATAGATTTGATGAGAAAGAATATGATTACTTCCTATATGGTTAAGGTTGGTATGACAAATGGCCATTTGACACCACCATAGTTAATGGCGATCCTAAATAAAATGGAGGGAGTTCTCTTCACTTTCTCTATCATTATTTTATATTTTTAGTTTTTTTTCTCATTTGAATAAAATGGTAGACTTAGATAAAATTTTCTTTGGTTCATTACATTAATTAAAACCCTGTCTAGGAGATTGAGACTTAAGCGGGACCATCTGTGACCCTCCAGTCTTTCTTGGGAGTTTAATTTAATGTAATTTTTTGAAAAATATTCTTCTTTGTAGGCCGAAGAATTTAAGTATTTGCTTTGTTAAATAAAAGGTCAACTTTTAAGCCAAGCACTAATTTCAGTTTACTTTCAGTATAGGAGCTTAGGATCTAAAAAGGAGCTGCCATTGGGCTTAAGACACTTCTAAGAAGGAAAATATTCAACCATTTTTCGTACAAACCTATAGCCCTTACCTTGCTCCACCTCTACTCCTAAGTAGCCCAATATTGTATCTCACTTAACCACTTAATGTTGCAGCCCTTAACTCCTAGAATCACCACGCCAAACACCTTCATTCGAAGTCACCAACTACCGCACCTAAACTATCCTTAAAATTGCCACCCTCTTCAACTCTAAACCTTACCTTCAGCTACTCAACCACCTGCCTAAAACTAAAACCACCCTTAACAAATTTCCTAAGTTTGACGCTGAGAATCCCTTTACCTAGCACCATTCCATGAAGTGAACAGTTTGGTATAATGGCTATGCTGCAACACATGTAGTTGCAGTAACATGATTACTAGATATACAAAAAAATATGGGATGACTCAATCAGAGATGCATTTAAAATATATATTTCATAACCTATTTGTTTTTGTGCCTGGATTTCATAACTCCAATGTCAAAGAAGGAAAAAGATGAGTCTGATTCTGAGGGATATGCAAATAAATAAAAAGGGAGGATCTTTACTTTATTTCATTTTCTTTCCTAGGTTATTTAATGTTTTAGGATTAAGTTCTATTACAATTTTTAACTTTTGCATAATAAAACAAGAGGTCAAAATCATAAATAAAAATGAACAAGTTGCAAAGTACAAAGTGTGACAATAGATATATACATGTCTAGGATTGGATCTAGAGAAAGCTTGGTACTTAAGCAGTTAAATTGACTCACCTCCTATTTTTCTAGAATCCTACTTGGTGTATAGTATCTATTCACTTCTAAAAATGAGAAAATTGTTCATCTTAAGTAGGGGGGCAGAAATATTGAAATTATTTCTTTTCAGAATAAAATTTTCTTTTAATTATGATTAAGATATATTTTGTTCAAAAATTTGAAATTTTGTTAAGTATGCTAAACTTCAGTATGAATAAAATTCTATTATTTCAATAATTGTTATGTTGGTTGAATTATGACATAAATGTACTCTTAATAAAGCATGCAAATCATACCATAAAATTTTTAGTTCCTTAAAAAAGTTAGGCATGCATGAAATATTAAGTCTCTAGAATTGACTTAATAGTTTCTTAAGGCGAAATCCTAGGAAGCATGGAATGTTGAAAATGATTTAGGCAACTTTTGTTTGGACTGTTTGAGCCTTTCAAGCCGCCCTTGATGAAATTTTATCCCTTGAAACCCAACTTTGAGACTATATGGCCTAATTTTTTGAACCCTTGCAATATTTAGCCATCACTTTTCTCTTAATTATCTTTAAATTTGTTTCAAACACTAGACTCAGTACTATTTAGAACATTCTTTGAAAATAAGTTTGGGGGAGTTGAAAAGAAGTATCAAATGCTAAAAAAAATGTAGTACATACAACAAAATGCTCGTGAAAAAAAAAAGAAAAGAAAAGAAAAGAAAAAGAACAAAAAAAGAGCAAAAAAAGAGCATATGTACTTGAAAGAAAATAGATGTACAAAAGAGCATGTGAAAGCAAAGTAAGTTGGTGAATTGAAGGTAATTATTTCAAAGGTCCGATTGAAGTTGAGTCTACGGTTTTTAGCCTAAATTTATCTATCTTTTACCTACCCCTAGCCTAGCTATGTTACAACCTTTTTGAAGACCTATTGATTCAAGTTTCTATGCTACCTACATTAATGGAGAGAAATTGTTATGTTCAACATATGAAGGCATAAGTTAAACTTAATGATTGCAGCTTAATTTTGAATAAGGGAATAAAATCAAATTGGTAGGGATTTAACATGTCTTTATTAGGAATCATTTAGTATATTTTTTCTATCATAAGAATTATCTATACTAATTTGAATGATATGTATACTTAAGCAGCAAAATTATCAAAATTCTTGTTCTTAAGCATAAAAATGTTAAATTCATAATTTCGGGTAGAATGTTGTTCTGAAGGAATTTCTCAAAGGTGTTTTCGAGAAATTCTTTTCAATTTGTATATTACTCGGGATGAGAAATGAATTAAATTTGGGGGTGTGGAAACACGAAAATATACACACCTTTTCATGCCCTTTTTAACTCAAATTCATGCAGTTTCGATAAATTCTTGTCGAAAAATATATAATTATTATAAAATAATTAAATTGTACTTAAATTATGAAAATGTTGAATTTTAATTAATTTTATAATAAATTTTGATTAATTTTGATCATTTTTGACAGGTATGCACAAAGGACGAAAATTGGCTTGGCAAACACTACTAGAAGTTCAAAACCTTGAAGCGATTTTTTAAGCATCGAAGGGAAATAATTTTTCAGCCTAAGATGGTCCAAATTATGTATATTAATTCATAATATAATTAATTTTAATTTTAATCCAATTTAATTTGGGTTAAATAAATTATTATTAATTAATTATGAAAAGTAGCCTAGTTGAGCTGAACCGAGAAAATTGATCCAACCGAGCACTGGACAGCCCAAAACCGTCCCACTGGCTGACCCAATCAGCTTATTTGGCTGATTATTTGGCTTTCAAAATGGCCCTTGAAGACTCCTTCAAATTCCATTCAAACCCCTCCACTATTCATGCCTTTCAAGATTTGCTCCAACCTAAAAATAACATGTTTGAAATCTTCAAACATGTCAAATGTGTGGCCAGCAATGGGGGGAGTCTTTTGGCTGTTGATTTTGGCTATTTTTAGCAGCCTTATCAACCTATAAATACCCCCATTGGCTGCTCACTTCAAACACATCTCAACTCATCTTATCTCTTCACTTCTCTCTTATTTTTCTCTCTCTATTCCCTTCCATTGTTCTTCATTTTCTTCCCCTATTCCCTTGCCGATTTGACCTTTTGAAAAATAGTAAATAAACCACAATTTGAAGCATCATTCAAGTGTTCGTATAAGCCTTGGTTTGATAAGAACAAGCGAAGAAGGAGGAGTCGAGCAAACTAGTCAAGCCATAAAGAAAACACCAGATTTGATTCTTATTCCCTATCCTTTTTATTGTGTATGAATGTTTGTGATGGTGATATGTTTAATTTAATTAGTATGGCTTAAATTTAGTTCGTGTTAAGTTGATGGCTTTTCGTCTACTTAATTTATTAAAATTGTGTTTGTGTTGTTATAGGTCTTGGTAAGATGTTTGATTAAGTAAAACCATGACTAAGTTATTCTTGCATTACAATTGTAAGGTAACTAATGAATTAATTATTTAAATGGATTGAAATTGTAATTAATTGACATGATACTTAATCAGTGCATGTTTAATCATCTAAGGTAGCTGAGGGTTAAATTAGTAACGGTATCTAGCGATACATTAGCCTTGCATAACTTGCAAGATTATGGTGATTAAATTGTTTCAAGGTAGAAATACATTGTTACCTCACGTAATCTTTTATGTGCTTATGAGATTGAATTAATTGTTTGAATTGGCATAGAGATATGTACAAGAGATTATTTTAATTTCATAATTATGTATGTGCATTAACACATTTGTTTATTAGAATTTGTTTAATCAGTTGAATTGACATAGAGATATAGTCAAGAGATAAATGGATTTTGGTAGGTAAGTATGTTCATAAGTTAACAAATTATTGAGTTGCCGTGAATTTATTCGTAACAACATGAACATGAGTTTAATAATTCTAAGTTAAGAATGCAATTAATCTAAGACAATTATGTCATCTTGATTAAAATCATCTTTTGAAATCGTGCATGGGAAATTTTATTTTATTTTTATTTATTTTAATTTGTTAAATCCTAGTTTTTAATCACTTCTTCAAATCAAAATATTTTTCTTCACCAAAGTGTTTTTAAAATTGCATTCATAAATATTTTTTTTCACAGTCCCTGTGGGTACGATAACTCGACATTTACTTGTCACTTTATTACTTGTTGCGATTGTGTACACTTGCATATTTCATTCATTCCACCCCCACATAGGCAATCCATACTGCCATGTTAAATTAGGATTTTGGCCCTCCAGGCTAATTGTGATGCCACACGACCTGGCCACCCGGCCATGTGGCCGATTAGGGGATTTTTGTTGATATCCACACGATCGTGTCTCATAGGCATACAGGCATGTGAGATTAGGAATTAGAGTTATGTGATTTGGTGCCATACAATCGTGTGGCTAATTTTGGGATTTAAGGATTCCACACGGGTGTGTATATTAGACACACGGCCGTGTCTGCTGGGCACACAGGGGTGTGAGACCCTTACACGGCCGTGTCTGCTCTATACTCTATTTTAGTACAATTAGATAGAGAGTTACATGGCCTGTTCACCCGGCCATGTCCTTGGTTCACACGGGCATGTGCCTCAGCCACATTGTCGTGTGCCTCCTTCCACACAAGCGTGTTGACTCCCATACAGCCGTGTGGCCCTAAGCCACCAATTTTAGTTCTTTGTATGTTTTTTATTTGAAAATGTGTCTGTGTGTTCTGACCCTTGGCTAGGCTTTAGTAAGGGTAGTTAAGACTTTGATCTAGGCTTCGACTTATGTGTTATTTATGACTGATGTGCGAGATATCTGATTCTGAACCCGATTAGCTGGGTGTGTGCATGTTTGTTTATGTCTGACTATATGTCGATGTGTTCATTGTTTGTGTAAGGTTGTAAGCATACATACACTTGCATAAAGAAAATTTTGGGTTGGTTGTGACGAGAAGGAAGACTGATTCTGATCTGATCTGACAATTTAACTGCAACATGTTTGTACAGTGGTTTACCGTAATACACTGTATTGCATATACGCCAGCCTTGCTGCTTATTATTATCTGAGTTGCTTAGTCCACATATATGGTGTGTAGGGTCAGATGAGCTTTTTGAGGTCCTATGTGGTGTGTTTGGTTGGATGAGCTTAAACAATTCTTTTGGGGTATGATCAAGGGACAGTGAGGTGTTTTGGCTGGATGGATGGATTTTTAATACTTGACTGTATTCATATGCATCTAGATGTGAGCTACTTGTTTGTAATCTGTTTGATTGTCATAACATTTGAGACTAATTCTACGTGCATTGAGGCATTAGTGTAGTGACATTTTAGAGTGTGATGATAAGTATTATTGTATCAACCTATTAACGGGTTTATCTGTTGAGTATTCTATGTTTAATTTGGTGTGCTTTGTCTGTTGCGTATTTTTGGGACGTTGGTTCTAAGTTTGTTTTCTATTTATTCGTATTTCTGTAAGTACTTTTCGTTATTGAACTACTGTTTGGTTTCTGATTTGTAATTCCATTATTAGTTACTTTTTGAACTCACACTAAACTCGTGTAGCTCACCCCTTAGTGTTTCCCCTTATAGGTACATTTCTAAATTCTGATGTTAGACTTGGTATACGGAGGTCTTAGACAGTCACGGTTAAAAACAGGTTTTAATTGTATTTTAATAATTTCTGAATTTGTAATTAAACACCTTAAATTGTAAGTACTATTTAGAAAACTGTGGTACGAAATTTTGTGTTTTACGCACATAAGGGTCATTGGGACTGTATTTTCTTTTGAAATCAGGATTTTATAACTGAGAATTTTTCGTAACTTAAATACTACAATGTTTTCTTTTCAGTTTGTTAAACTAAGTTTTTTCTACGATCACTTCGGTGATCAATGTGACCTTCGAAATTCGGCCAAAACTTCTAGGTAAGTATTGGGGTGTTACACTACATGTGAGCTTTCTCGAGTATCCGATGTGATTCTAGATGGTTCAATGATATGCAAATGGATTCAATCATGACCTTATGAAAGAATTTATGAACTAAATGATATTATTACATATGGAAAGTTACATATCTTATGGTTGATTTCATTTGTATTAGGACAAGTATACTAACTTGTGAGTTGGTGATGTCATATAGGCTTTTACTAAGCTTATGGCATTGATGATGATTTATGTTTAATCTTTTAATTGTATAAATGACATGGTAAGTTATGTTTTAGTTTACATGACCTTACTAAGCACTCGTTGCTTACGTAGTTTCTTCCCTTTTCTTATTATAGATTATCGAAAGTTCGATCCGTTGGAAGCTCGTCGGAGACCTATCACACTATCCAGCAAGAATTTCGATAATTATTATGTATTTTGGCCAAGGTTAATAATAGCATGTATAGGTCATTTTGAATGGTATTTAGTGAACGTGTAAATGGTAATTTGGCATGTTTGTGCTTTGAAGTTTATGTATGGTTGATGGACTTGTAATTCTTGTTAAGTTAGGTCCTCTTGATCACCTTTAGGTAATTGAAGTGCATGGTCTTTTGGTATGTTTGTGATGGCTTGAAAAATGGTCTTGTGTGACATGTTTTGGTAGATATTTAAACTAGGTTTTATGTTTGGAATGTGACAAAGTTAACTTGATTTTGTAACATCTCGGATTAGGGCCTAGTCAGAATAGTGGTTTCGAGACCACAAATGCGACGTACAAATATTTGTTTTATGATTATTTTAAGGTTTAAGACATGAAAGCATGCAAGTGTGAAAGTTTCATGAAGAAAATTCTAGGCGTAAGGTGTCCAATTGAAATTTAGGGACCAAATCAAATAAATTGCAAAACATGTATTCTAGAAGCAATTTGTATGAAATTGCTTTGGATTATTAATTAAGAGGTCTTAAATAGCAATTTTCCCAAATTCTAAGTTTTTGGACAAAAATAGGCATGGATGAAAAAGATTAAAAGTTTAGTAAGGAAGGGCATTTTGGTCATTTAGTAATAAATGAATTAAAAAGGGAAAATCAAAGCAAAAATTTGCTTATCTTCAACCCTTGGCTGCCGAATTTTATGGAGAACCATAGCTAGGGTTTTCAAACTTTTCAAGCTTGGAAGTAAGTGACTTCTAGCCCGTTTTTAATGTTCTTTATATTTTTGAGA
Source organism: Gossypium hirsutum (assembly GCF_007990345.1). NCBI lineage: Eukaryota > Viridiplantae > Streptophyta > Magnoliopsida > Malvales > Malvaceae > Gossypium > Gossypium hirsutum. Next base: position 7,990,153 of record NC_053425.1, read on the forward strand.
TCCTCGTAACATGCTCTATCCATTTCTACCCATATTTTAAGCTAGGGTTTATGTTGAAAATTTGACCCAGGTACGAGATGATTGTTCTTTGATGATTTATGGAGGATTATGAAAGTTAGATGTTAGATGAACACCTTTTGCTAGGTGATTTTTTTATGAAAACACCTCAAAGGGACCTATTTGTAAAAGGTATAAAATGTGTGGTAGAAATGTGAAATAGAGGATAATATGGGCTGGTATGAGCTTAGAATAGATTTGGCTAGGCTTGGGTAACCAAGAAAATACATGCATTTCGTTTTACGAGCATTAGGACTAAATTGTAAAATTGTGAAAAGTTAGGGATAAAATGGTTATTTTGTCCAAGAGTGAATTTTTGGGCTGAATTTGAATAATATGATAGAATAATAATTTATTTTGGTTGTATAGACCCTAAGAGACCAACTCCGAAGGTTGACTGTGGAAAATAAAAGGTTTCGGAATAACCGAAATCCAAATCCAAAACATCTTCCAGGTAAGTTCATGTAACTCGAATGTATACTTTAAATATTTAAAATGTATGCTCTTTGATGTTATGAAATTTTGATATTCATGGTATAATAATTCATGTTATATGAATGTAATGATGAAAAAAAGATTAAAAGTCTTGGTTGAATGAAAAGGATGTCTGATGGATTTCCCTAAAAATGAATTGAAGGTAAAAAGGATCTAGCCAGACGGGTATTCTTTAGGTGATCTAGCCTCCTGAAGAATATGTGTTTAAATGGATTTAGCCCGGACGAGTAATCCGAACTAGGATCTGAATTTAGCCTGGACTGGTAATTTAGATCTGAGCTCATTAGAGTAATTGTCATTGCAGGGGATTTAGCCTGGACTGGTAATCCCGACATTGCTCTATGAGTTTACATTATGGGGGATTTAGCCTGGACTGGTAATCCCGCTATAATGATTGAGGTTCGCGAGAGTGCATTCGTTGAAAAGTTCACTAACATGAATTGACGATAAATGAGTTAGTACGCTATAAGTGTACTATGGAATATCCATCGAGAAGCCGAGGAATTCAACGGGATTAATATGAGAAATGGAATTGGAATGCTTGTAATATGAGCTCATCTAAGATCATTATTGTCATGTATTGTTATGTGATAAACTTGATGTTTGGATGCATGTGATAGGAAAAATATTATTTTCTTGATGGATTGGTAAATTATGTAGTTGTATGTTAAAATAACCGGTAAGTTTACTTTCCCGTTATTCGAACTTACTAAGCATGTTAATACTTACCCCGTTTTATTTTCCTTGTCTTTTAGAGCTTGTGGACTCGTGAAAATTAGAAGACAGTTGGAGCATTGGTCACACTATCGACAAGTCCCGCTTCGGTATAAAGAACTTTGATTTCGTTATAATGGCATGTATAGGGTTTTGATCATTTTGTTATATATGTCATTTGGTTAGCCAAAGAAATGGCTTATGAAAATATGCTAATTCATTTTGTATATGGCCATGAGATGTGGCTCATATTAATATGAGTTGTAACCTTACTAGATATACATGTTTAAGTTTAAATGTTACATGTGATGTGATTTTATGGTTTAGCATGAATGGTATGGGGTTATAATATGGCCTAAGTATAAAATGTGTAATGTGATAATGATAGTCCTTAATACAAAAAGGGTAACTTAGCAAGTGCTAAACAAATGAGATGAGATTAACATGCAATAAACTATGCCCAAGTGGTTTAAGGGTATGTTTAGACCATGTTAGATACCATTGAAATTAATGAGTGTGTATGGGTGTTAGAGGATGACCAAAGGCTTGGAAAATAACCTTCAAACGGTCTACACGGGTAGACACATGACCATGTGTCTAGGCCGTGTGTGACACATAGTCTGCCCCCATAGGCATGTTGTCTGGCCGTGGGTGCCCTACACCTTGAAATTTTTAAGTCAGTATGCATTGTAGTAAACACACAGGCAGAGACACGGCCGTGTGTCTCAGCCGTGTGGAGGACACGGCCTCTGGCCACGAGCATGTGCCTTGGCCGTGTGCATCTAAATGGTTGCTGACCTCATAAACAGAATGTCAATGTTTTTGGAAACGATCGTTGACACGAGGATGTTCATGGCCGTGTGAGGAACACGGACGTGTGCTAGGCCGTGTGAAAACCCCTGTAGGTTTGAAATGAAAAATAAATCCATACGGGTAAGGTATACGGACGTGTCTCGAGTATACGGGCGTGTGCCCTGCCTCTACACGGGCGTGTGAGGCTTAAAGCATGAAATTTTCCTAAGTTTTCCTCAAGTTCTCGGTTTAGTCCCACACCGTCTTTAATGTCTGTTTTAGGCCTCGTAGGCCCATAATAGGGACATTATGAATATGTTTGATGGTTTTTGATTTGGAACGAAATTTTATGGCACAGTTTTACTAGAATACTTGTGAAATTGTACAGTAACGTCTCGAACCTTGTCCCGATCTCGGGTACGGGTAAGGGGTGTTACAGATTTGGTAAATGATGTTTTAAGACAATTGTGGCTCCTTTGAATGGCATATTGATTAGGTGAATTAGGTTGTTTGAAATGGCATGATTATGCGTATTTGAATGATGTTTAAGTCCCTTGAAAGTGTGCACAAATGGATTGGTTAGTTATGCATGAATTGGTTATGAAATGGTTTGATTTATAGGTAAATTTTAGGTTCACATGAGCTGTCACACAACCTAGCGACACAGTCGTGTGTCATTTGAGATTTCTTAGTGTTCCAAGTCAGTGAGTTATAAGGCTTGGCACACTTGTGTGTGTGGCAACTCAGAGAGTTACACGACCTAGCACACGGGCGTGTAGGGCATCTCAGTGAGTTACACAGGTGAGGAAACGGGCTAGGACACGGTTGTATGTCCCTTGTTCAAATGTTACACGGCCTGGGGCTATGTCACACTGCCTAGCCACATGATCGTGTGCCCCTGTTTTCCAATTTTTGTAACTTTTTCTTAAACTTCTTATTTTGTTTCAAATTAGTCTTGAATTGCTTCTAAGCTATTTTTAGGGACTCGAAGGCTCGATTTAGGGACAAAATGCATGTCTTTGAATGATTTATACTATGTATAATTTATTTAAATGTTATGATGTTAATTGTTTTTTGATTGTACGATAATGCTCTGTAACCTTAATTTGACAACGAAGATAGGTTAGGGGTGTTACAATAAAGCTACCTTATTGTTTTACACTATTTTTAACTTATTAATTTTGTTGATTTATTATATACATTTATTTATTAACTAAGTTTTAATGTCACGTGTGTTGCACATAATTATATATATATTTAGTTCATCATAAAATATATATTTATACTAATTACACTTTTCAATTCATTAAATAATCTAACTTTATAATTTAAAATATTTGTACTTATTACATGATGATAAGTTTAATTTATACTAAAGGTGAATTAGTTTTGAAAAGGTAATTGAGAGAATAAAATAATGCTTTAAAAATAAAAAATAAAAAATTGAATTAATATATAAAATATAAATTTAGAATTATATAAAAAATAATATAAAAAATATTTACACTAGATTAATGATGATTAGAAATAATACTTGAAATTTGGAACTATTAAAGTAACAAATTTAAGATTCCTGCTTCGCATAGAATTAAAAAACTTAAAAAAAAATTTAAAAATAAAATCATAAAACCATATTACTTCATCATTAATTAAAATAATATTATATATCTCTATAGTGTTATTGTATTTGAATATGATTTGATATCGTCTTTTTAAATAACTATTACTTAAATGTTTCATTATTTTTTATATAATTCTAATTTTTTATTGCTAATAATATTTTTTTATCGCTAAATTTTCTTAAATGTTATTTGGTTGCATATACCTAATTATTTAATGCTATTTATAAAGTTAAATTAAATTTTAATTGATATATAAATCTTAATACTAATTAAGTGATAATTAAGATAATTAAAGTTTTATTTTATTAATAACTCTATTTTTACATAAGTAAAATCAATTAAAATTTTTTTAGAAAATAAAAAAATACATTTTTATAATAATGTCAAAATTAAATTATAAATATTTTTAAATTTGCAATTATCATAATTTTTATTAGCTTATAATTATTTTTAAATGTGAATTTAGCAATATGATGTAAAAGATAAAGGTATTTTAGTCGGTTCAAAAGTTTCAAATAATAATTAAAGCATTTTTAACATATTTAACATACAATATAGTTTTACTTTCTGTAATTAATGCAAAATAACATTATTCAAAATAATAACTAATTAACATAAATAACTTTAGGGCATAATGATATATTTAGCCCTTAATGTTTACTAATTTTGTCATTTTGGCCCTCAACCTTTAAATTTTAATCAAATTACTTGCTTTTGGATGAAAAATTAATTGAATTGTTAAAATTCTAATGACATTAATGTGACCACTCACATGACAATTCACATATAATTCATAAAATTTCAAAAAAAAAAAAATAGAAATCAACAAATTTTTAAAAAAAGTTCATAAAATGTTTTAGAAAATTCATTCATATTAGCAATGAAGTATATGTAAAATGCCACATGAACTGTCACATCAATATATTTTTAAAAGAAGGATAAATATTTGGTACATTGACAGTGGAAGGTTTTAACTCCACAAGTGGGGTTAGGATTTTGCCACGTCTCCTTTAAGTTATATTGAAAAAACTAAAAAATAAATAAGACATGTGGCAAGAGCTCAATTGTAACGCCCCAATTTTCGGGAATCCTGTGAATGTTGGCATAGGTTTAATTATGTTAGTGGGCCTCTAGAAAGCCCAAACTTAAGATAGAACCCGATAATTTTAGTTAATTTTTGTTCCATAAGAAAAAGGGAGTGAAATTATGAAATAGGACCTATGTGAAAATGTTTGAAAATGGTATAGGCTAAATTGAAGTGGCCAAATAAATAGGAGTGCAAAATAGGAGGATTTGCATGACAAACCTCCCATTTTACATGAAGTGGCCAGCCATCATGTTGTTGTAGACAAAATGTACACTTGATATCCATAATTTATGGTACAAATTGATACAAATTGATAATAGGTTAGGTAAATGTTTCATGATAATAGGTTAGGTAAATGTTCCATAATAATAGGTTAGGTAAATGTTCCATGATAATGGGTTAGGTAAATGTTTCATGATAATGGGTTAGGTAAATGTTTCATGATAATAATTTCATGTCTTTTGTATTAAAGAATTAAATGGATGAAATATGAAGTTTTATTAAAAGAAAAAGGGGTGAAAAGAACAAAGTTTTGTCCATCTTTGTTCATCATAGCTGAAAGTTAGAGAAGAGAAAGGAGAGGAGAAAGCTCTTGAGTATTCGGTCATTAGGAGGAGGAAAATTGAAGGTAAGTTCTTGGTACCTTGCTTCTATTTTGAGGTTCATGAGTTCTTCTTGATTCTACCTTAACTCTTGAAGCATATTTTAGTTTTTAGTTGTGTTGTGAACATTTAGTCATGAATTAAAATGAAGGAAATGGTTGTTGTTTCATGTTCTTTTGATGAAAAATGGAAGATAGGTGAAGTTGAGCCAAACAAATGAGCATGCATGTGCCTTAGATGCTAAGGGGAAAAAAATCGGCTAGCATGTTGTGCTTTAAAATGATGAAATGGAGATTATACTTAAGTAAAATCATAGATATATGATGATTGATTGGTGATATACATGTTTAAATAACATGCATGCAAGGTATGTGTGAAAGAGTGATTTGGTGATAAATCTGCTTGGGACAGCAGCAGTAACGTGACTTTGGAAAATCACCATAAATTGTGGGAGATGAATTAGAAGCTGAATAAATTATGTAATTAAAGCTTATTGAGTCTAGTTTCTAATGAAATAAATAAGAACATATTTTGAATTCTGTACAATGAGAAATTTGATTCGTAACGAAGAGTGGTCAGATTAGTCAAACAGTGAAACATGGGAAACTTTGAGAAAGATATGGTATTGATTGGCTAAACCAAAAATTCTGAAAATTTTATGGATAGAAGATATATGAGTCTATTTTCAGGGAAAATTAACGAAACTTGATTTGGAGTTTCGTCGCTCCAGTTATAAATAATTTAGTGACTGTTGCTCAGGAAGACAACTTGCAGTGAAATTATGATTATGTGGTAAACATTGACAAAAATTTGTTAATGAGTTGCTTATTGATTTCTTATAAGCTTACTATGATCCGTAGGTGTGGTTGGCCGAATATTGTAAGGGGTTAATATGTAGTTTGTATTTGAATAGTTAGATTAACGTGTTAGTAATCCAATTGTAGGCGGTTCGTGTGTGGATCTCGTCAGCATATCGTCGCAAACAGGTGTGTAACTGACACCCTCTCATAGACTAGATTGGCAAATGCTGAAAAGTCGGTATTTTGGGAATTTGCGAGTGTGCGAATGCTCGTAAGATAGTTGGGTTTGTATATTTGGTAATCTAAAGTAATAAACTGCAGTACGCGTGATTTCGTACATTTTGATAATTTGGGCTTAATGGGCCAAAGATCGGGTTCATGGGCCAACGGGCCCAATTCAGTAAGTATGTGCAGTAAGTGTTCTGATAGTACGTAAATAGTTAGGATATGCATGAAAACCCTAAAAGTAGCTAAATTACTATAATACCCCTATGTATGGAAAATTACTGTTATACCCCTAGGTGCAAAATTACCGTTATACCCCTAGGGTTAATTTTAACTGAAAAGCATGACGACCTAATTCTGTATGATGTATGCCATGATTATATATCTGTTGCATGGGGACATGGGTTATATTATGGAGGAAGCGTTCTGGTGGCTCTGCCACATATATCTGTTCTGGTGGCTGTGCCACGATTATCTGTATCTGGTGACTCTGTCACATTATCTGTTCTGGCAGCCATGCTGCAAATTCTGTGGTGTGTAGCGGTTGGGTGGGTCGAGTTGTCTCCCCACACGGTGTAAGGTTGGTACGGGGGTGTATACGGTTGGATATGGTTGGGTTTCTGCATAAACATGTAATATCTGTTCTGTTCTGTTATGGGCCTATGGGCTTTATTTTGAATTCTGTTCTGGGCTAAGGCCAACTTATTCTATTTCTGTGGTTTAAGCTGATATAGGCTATGGTTGGGTTAATTTACACACTGAGTTTCCCCAAACTCACCCCTTTTATTTTCATCCACGCAGGTAATCCCCAACCATAGTGGGCTTGGAGCTGTGAGGGAATTCGGAGTGGCCACCTGTTCTGAAAGTTTGATTTTCTTCTGGTGAACTGGACATCCTTTTATTTACGTTTGAAGTTTTGGGTTTTTAAATGTAATAAAGCCGCTTATTTATTTTTGATGGTTTTTTTATATGTATTACTAAGATAGGTAATACTTATTTTAACTGCTGAAATTGGATAGCTTTAGGGCGCGTTTTCAAAAACAACAGTTGATTTCAAAATAACACGACAACAAGCAAAGCTTCCGCAATGAAAGTATTTTCCAAAATTAATCACTTTTCCTAAAAATGACTTAATCAAATCGGTTTCCTAGAAATATCCATGACATTAAAGTGTGGCAATGACGGTATGCATGTCTAGGATTGGATCCGAAGGTAGCTTGGTACTTAAGCAGTCCGATGGACTCACCACCTCTTTTCCGGTTTCCTACCTGGTGCACAGCTTCCATTCACTTTAACCTTTAATGAATTAATCTTTTGAACATCAAATACGATTTTCTGGACTTAGAATGGAATTTTTTTTTACGTTTTTGATGTGGCATGCCGGATCCGGCCATAACTTCTAGGCCGGGTTTGGAGTGCTACATCAATCCTTCTTGTGGAATAACAACTTGGGTAAATTACACCAACAGTCATCCAATTTTGAGGCAGTTGACAAAATAATTACTTTGATTTTAATTCAGTCACTCAACTTTTAAAAAATAACAAAATAGTCCTTTTAACCATTTTCAATTATAGATGTAACTGAAAAGTGGCATGGCATTTAACGGTGGGATAGTTGTCATTTAAACAGCCTCATAGCCCCAGCAAAAAAGAAGAAGAAGAAGAAGAAATGGACATACCCTAGCTACGACTGTTTTGTTCCTCTAAGGTGGAACCACCACTCATTTCACTGCTATTCATTGAATATCTGTCCCTTTTTTTCTTCTTTTCTTCTCCTCTCTTTTCCTTTTTTTTTCTTAGCTATAGTCACCGTCGTTCATGGCTTTCTCTGGCCAACAGTCATCACCAAATGGCTCATCTTTTCCTCTCCTCAAATCTCACTTCAGATTTCCTAATAGGCCTTCAAAATCCCAAGATTAGGACCTCAGAGCTTCGAACAAGGCTTCAACGGGTCTCCACCGTCTATCGTTGGATCACCACCATATTTCGGCCACAATTTTTCTTTGACCAACCATGACTCTTGACTTCTTGGATTATTGAACTGGTGGCTCGAGTTCTCCAACTCGTAAGATGCGAAATGGGTGAAGGTTTCTTCTCTTTTGATTATCTTCTTTTTTATTTTTTATTTTTTACTTCTCTCTTTTGGTGCAGGCCAATTTGGGATTCTTGTTCTTTTTTTGTTGGTTTGATTTCGGATGCTTGCTATTTGGTATTTTTGTTTTTGTTATTTTGTCGTCAATTTTGAATTGAAGCTTCATAACATCGCCATAAGTAGGAGCTCTGACCAAACCAGTGCCGATGAACGAACTGTGATAGAATCTCCCTTGACATTAGCCCAAACAACTATTTTGATGTTAGCCTCAACATTTTTGCCGTCGATTTTCAATTTTCACTACCAAAGAAAGTTTGTCCAGGTTCGGTTAGGGATTGTGTTTTGCTTACTTTGTCATTGCCAAAAAAAATTTCCCAATTTTTTTCCCATTTTGGGCCTTGATTTAAGGTAAACTCCATGTCAGTTTGCCACGTCAGCTAATTGGGTTTCCAATGTGGTAAGTTAACTGGCCATATTAGCTAGTTAACTGGCTATGTCACTTGTCCCCTTAAGCTTGAGACAAAAATGTTAACGAGTGACTGATTTGTCACTTTTCGATAACATTAATGACTGTTTTGTTATTTTTCAAAAGTTGAGTGACTAAATTGAAACTAAAGTGACTGTTTTGTCAGCTGCATCAAAATTAATTGAATGTTGGAGTAATTTACCCTAAAATCTTTCCACGAAATGTGTACCAAATAATTACCTTTGAAAGAAAAGACTTTCAAATAACTTTATTTTAATTTAAAATATTTTTTTATATTAAATTAAAAAATATTCTTCTTAATAGGGTTCACAAGACATTTCTAAATTAAATTAAAATAAGTAGAATTTTATCATAATACCAAAATACAAAAATTTTAAAATATATATTATACTATTTATAGATTTGCATCATAATTTTTTTTAAAAATTTAACAGATTTTGTAATTATTTTAACAAATAAATAAAATATATTTTAATTGACACATATAAGTAAAAGCATGGGTTAAAAATAATTATTATTTATAATTAACATTATTATAAAATGTTAATGAATAGTATTTTTTAATCATTTTATTCTCTATTCATATCATTATTTATAATTAAAATTTTATTTTATTTAATTTTAATGATAAAAATGTTAATAAGAACTATTTTTAATGGTAAATGTTATAATTTCTATTCGCAGTATTATTTATAATTTTTTTTAAAAACTTATCTAATTTTAATTATGAAGTATTAATAATTTTTTAATAAATTTTTAAAAAATAAAAAATAATATAAATCTAAAATTTAGATAAAAATAAATATAATAAATTATTATAGCATTCAATTAGAGGTGTCCATGAGTCGAGCCAAGTCCAACAAAAAATTTAAGCTCGTTTGCTAGGCCTGGACCTGGCCTGAAAAATGGGTCTAAAATTTTGTCCAAGCCCAACTCAGATAAAACCCGAGTCTAGCTCGACGCACTTGTATTAATTTCTTATATAATTTTTTTTAAAATATATAATACATAAAAAATACTAAAAGTATTAAAATAAATATTTTCAACAAAATAAAAATAAATTAAAAAAATATGTATACTTAAATAACACTAAGACAAACGTAACTTAACAAAAAAAGTGAAAAATAATAACAAAATTAAGAGTTATAAAATATCCAAATAATAACAACAAAATCGTAGCAACATAATTGTGAAATGGTAGTTAAATAGTGAAAAATAATAATAATAATAAAAGTAAAAAAAAAGCAAGTTACCTGATACTCGACCCGTTTTCTAAACAGACATTATTTTTTACCCAAGCTCAATTTTTTGGTCTATACTTTTACCTAAACCCTCTCACATTTCGTGCAGGCCTTCGGGCCGGACCAAGTAACTCAACTCATAAACAGGTCTACATACAATCAAAATTTATTTGGAACCAAATTAGAATCACTCTGAAGAGGCTCCATATAAGTTCAAATTTAAACTTACATGTAATGAAAGTCAAAATTAGAATATCAAAATTCCAGAGCCTCTTTCCTATATTACTAATACTATTAAAGTCTTATTAGATTATGTCACACACAATGTGAGTGAAATAATATATGTAACAAATTTATAAAAACTAACATAATAATAAAATGTTGATTTGAGTGGAATAGTAAACTTGAAGTGGTAACAATCATAATGTTTTCGGTTAGAATATCATCGATGGTAACTTTTTTTCCAGATTTTATATTAAACAACAAAATTATCTTCAAAATAATATTTGAGCCTTTGTAAAAATAAAATTTTTAGGGCTTTTTTACTCAACGGATCCAAAATAATTAATTATTTACAAAAAGTGACCCAAGTCAAAACTTATATACATAAATGACTCGTTCTCCACAATGCTCGTCAGTGCAACCTAACACATCAGTAGCGTCACCCCCAATGATGACCCCATCATTGACTTTTTAAAAAATATTTTTTTGAATGTTGCCAGTGTGTTAGGTGGTACCAGTATGTATTTTCAAAACACTCGTGAAAATATGGGTATTCACGGTGGAGAAAAAATATTTTTTAATGGGGTTTTTTAGGCGACACCAATTATTTTTTAAATTTCTTTTTCCTACTTTGGAATATACATAGAAAAAATATTTTTTTTATGGGTGCCACCTAACAGGCCGGCAACACCACTTTAATTTTAAATACCTTACTTTTTAAAGTGGTTGTTACAACTTTATCCCAAGGTTGGTGGTGCCTTAATTACAACTAAAAAAATATTTTAAATTTATTTATTTTTTTAGACATCTGTACATCAATCAATTAAAATGATATTTTTATTTATTTTTCTGACACCTTTTTGTAGACCTTCTATTAACTTTCTTTCTTATACCAATCGCTTTTTTTCTTTTAAATTAAATTGGTCATTTGTAACACCCCTAACCCGTATCTGTCGCCGGACTAGGGTTAAAGGCGTTACCTGACAAATAGGAATAATTCACAAATAATTCACAACATCATTTACTCATAATCATAAATCATTACAGAATCCCTTACATAATCCAACGAGACCTTAAACATGCTTTAGAAAAGGGTTGGGACTAAACCGAGTTCATACAAAATTTTTCAAAAATTAAACAATTTTCAAAGTTGTACAGGTCACACGCCTATGTGAACAAGTCGTGTGCCTCACATGGCTTTAGACACACCCGTATGTCTAGGCCTTGTCAAAATAGGGCATACATACTGACTTAATCACACGGCCACAAGACATGTCCGTGTGCCTTGGCCGTAGTCGAAAATGACTTGGATCACATGGCTAGCCACATGCCCGTGTGCCTTGGCCGTGCTCAAGACTGACTTAAAATTATAGGGTACCCCAGGGGACACACGACCGTGCAACATGACCATGTATCGTACATGGCTGAGACACACACTCGTGTCTCTGCCCATGTTGATAAAAATAGGCCATTTGAAAAGCCAATTTTCCACCCAATTTGGGTCAAACCTACAAGCATCAAACCAAGCACAATTGCACTATAATTTCAACCAATTTCACTACCAAAACTTACACCTATCAAGCCATAAACTTATCAACCAATTTTCATTCTTAAACACATACCAAATCATATCATTCCATAAGCCAAATATCCATCATTTAATCCCATGTCATAATCTTACCTTTTCTCCAAATAAGTACAATTCAAAAACTTATCAATTTGACCAATTTCTTTGGCCATTCAAGAACACATCAAACATACCACTATTGCATCACATATCATATACCAAAATTAAACCATAAGTTCAACCATAATTAAGCCATATCACATGGCTAAATATACATTTCACAAAACATATTCAACTACCTCTAGCCTATACATGCCATGCTTTAATATATACATTTTCAAAAGGTACCAAAATATAATTCGATAGTGTGGTGATGATCCTCGACGATCCCCAAGCTCCCGATAGCTACGATATCTATAAAACAATGCAAACACACATAAAGTAAGCTTTCAAAAGCTTAGTAAACCATATACAAATAAACTTAACAATATAAACATATAAGCATCATAATATACACATAATCTTTAACCAAATGCTATCACAAAACACATAGCTCAAATACATTTCACGTATTCTTCATTCATTTGCACATAATGCATATTTTCTTATACTTTTGTCACATATACTCACTTGATCATAAAGATACATATACTTACCTTTCAACATCAAATATGATATACAACTTCAAACATACCTGAATCGGATACATATTTCATATTATCATTCATTTCTCAGAATGCCCGTTGAACTTTCAGAATCTTAAGGATACGCGGATAACTCGGAAAGCTCGTACAATGCCAACGTCCCAAACGTTGTCTTACATGTAATCAAATATCGATGCCACTGTCCCAGACAGGGTCTTACATGAAATCAAGTATGATGCCAACGTCCCAGACGTTGTCTTACACGTAAATCATAAGTCGATGCCAACGCCCCAGACGTGGTCTTACACGATAACACATATCGGATCCTATGTCATGACATATGTATCCTAACTATTCCTAAGGTTCTTACGGGGCTTTTCGGACGTCGGAACTTTGTCGATACTTTCTCGGATATCTCATTTTTCTCAACTCATATATTCATTCATCATAGATCAATAGCATATATTTGATAGTAATTCAATTCAAAACACATTTATTAGTATATAGACTTACCTCATACAGATTCGAATAAACAGGACCGGCTACTCGATGACTTTCGACTTTCCCCGATCTAATTTTGTTTTCTTTTGTTCTTGATCTATATAAATTCAAATTTAACTCTTTTATTTACTAAATCATTCAAATCAATCCAAAAAACACATATTTAGTGCATTTTAAAAATTAGCCCTCATATTTTCACATTTTGACAACTTAGTCCCTAATCACAAAAATTAAAAAATACACTTAATTTGCATATACTTATGCTTAGCCGAATATTCATAGCAATCATACAAGTCCACATATTTTATTTATTTCAAATTTTAGTCCCTCAATTTACAAATTTCACAATTTAGTCCAAATTACTCAAATTCATCAAAAATTCAAATACAAAATATATCAACCCAACACATATCTTTTAATTTCTATCAACTAACTTCACAAAGCTCACAATTTCATCAATGGAATATTTCAAAATCATCATCAAAATCAGAAATTTAGGCATGGGCTTGATAGAAAACAAAGCAACGATCACAAAAAGTAGAAATTATCAAAAACCGAGTCAAAACCATACCTTAATCAAGTAGTGTGAATGCCAAATGCTTGAACCCTAGAAATGATGTTCTTATTCTCTTATTTTCGGTGGAAAAAGACTTAAAATGAACTAATTTAAGCTTTTCTTTTATTTAATATATCATTTATAATTAGTTTACCATTTTGCCCTTGCATCATATCATTAATAAACCCTTATCTAATGCCCATTTAAGTCTTTTAATGCATGCCATTGTCAAATAACCACATAAGGACCTCACATTTAAAGAGACACATCAAATAGGCACTTTAACAAATAGTAGGAAATTTTTACAATTTACGCGATTAAGTCTTTTTATCAAATTAAGCACACAAACGATTAAATTTTCATACGAAACTTTCACACATGTTAATTCACATATTATAAGCACGGAAAATAATATTAAAATATTTTTCTGATTCAGATTTTTTGTCCTGAAACTACTATTCTGACAAGGGCCTAAACCAGACAGGTACATTATTTATAGTTTCTTGTGTATTTCATAGTTACATTAGTAAAAGCTCATTCTTTCTTCCTGTGGTTTTGAGAAATGAAGGGATGTTATTGGAGAAGATAAAAAAGAAAAAGGGAGGAGCTTATTATGGGATTTTAGTAATGATGATGGTGTTTCTTCTTTTTTGTCCTCATGCTTCTTCACTCGATGACGAAGGTACTAATTTTTTACCTTCTCCGGGTGGTTTAACAGGTAAATATAGCCTTGGAGATTTTCGTTTATTTGTTTGTTGATGTTCTTGGAAATTTTAGTCTATAATGCTACTCATAAGCTTGATTCAATGTGTTTGAGAACTAAGTTGCTTTCCACTATTTGATTTCCAAGATCATCTTCCTCAATGCTTTCTTATTCGAATCAGCTTCGTTGTTGTACCGGATCTAGGTCTTCATTTTAGAGAATGGATGACAAAATTTTTTAAAAAATATTACATGGTGTCGCTTAACATACTGACGGTATCCAAAAAAATATTTTTTTAAAAAAATAATTTCTAGGTGCCTCTTGACAGACCGACGACACCAATTAATTTTTTTCTTTTTTCTCTCTACTGTGAATATCCATGTTTTTCACAATTATTCTGAAAAATACATATTGGTGTCGCCTGACACAGCGACGACACCCAAAAAATTTATTATAATTTTAAAAAATCGATGATTGAATCATCATTAGGGAACGTTGCCGTCAATGTGTTAGGTGGCACTAAAAAATATTGTGAAAAACCGATCATTTATGTACATAACATTCTAATGCTATATCAATACCAAAATTTCTAACATATGATGCTTTCTTTTTTTTCTTTTTAAACATATGGTAGAATTCCAATTAATAGTATGGATAAATTGTGTAACACTCCAAAACCCAGCCTAGAAGATTCGATCGGATTTCGAAGGTCACATTGGCCACTGAAGTGGCCCAAAACAAAATACTGATTGAATTTTTCAAAAACCTTATTAAAAACTATATTTTCTCATATTTTATTGAAATTGTAATAGTGCTTTGTTTACAATTTTACAAATGCATTAAATCAATTTACCACTTAAATTTTAGTTTAAAACCAAATTCACTTTATTTGTAATACTTTTGAAAACAAATCAGATTAAATATTTCGTTAACTAAAGTTTCAACAAAAACAACATTGTTATAGAAAAATGATATTGTTCTCTTACTTAAAACCCATAAATTAACACTTGAAAACTAAGCAATTGTTGGAGAAGGAAAAATAGTGCAGCTAGGGAAAACCATGCGTGAAATCATAATTTAAGTTCAAAACCAAAATCCCAAAACTTAATGACAGTCCAAAGTTAAAATTCATACCACAGCTCATAAAAATTAATTATAGTCCAAAATAGTTCAATTTATTAAAATATGTGAAAACTTTATTAGATCAAACCAAAACATATCATTCCGAGACCTCCAGCTTGTCGAGTCTACGCCTAACCTCACGGATTACTTGAAAGGAAGTAAACTAAGGGTATGAGCTACAAAAGCTCAGTGTGAGTCTAAAACAAATGTAATCATATGGTAGCATAATATTACAACAAACACAAAGTTAATTAGTTAAACAAACTTTCATCAGTCAAAACTTGAAACATAAACAGAAAATGTATCAGGATAACTTATAATATCACTATTACACATAACAGATATGCACAACGGATTCAGATGAAGTATGATACAAAATCCCACCTAACCAACAGCTACACACAATCTCCATAAACCCCCCCACACACCAATAAGGGTATACTAGACCTTTTTCAACCTTTACACACCACTATTTGGGTTATGGTGGACCCATCCATCCGAACACACCTTGGTATTACGGGTTTACCGCTAATAATAAATATGTAGTTTAACTACCACAACAAACTTCCTTCACTTCAAACAAATTCTAAACCCAGATGTAGATGTAAACAGTACCATGCAAACAGTTTTATAGAATCAGATAAACCTCATTTTCAAATTTTCTTACTCAATAATCATACTAACTAGCAGCTCAAATTAGCAGAATCAAAATCAGACATATTCGAACACAACCACAAAGTAGCAAAAGCAACATTGTACACAGATTTCTAATGAACACAAAATTCAACACTTATGTAAATAAAAAAATTAAATCAAATGAACTTGGATATACAATTAAATTTAAATAGTAATTAACCCTTACTAAACCTCTCTTGAGTAGTAATAATGTCCCAGACACACCTACAGAGGCTTAAACGAGTGTTGGATTACTCAGGGACCAAAATGAGTCAATTTGCAAACAAAGAGTGAAAACTGCAAAAACAGGACCACACTGCCGTGTGACCAGGCCATGTAGAAAGGTTCAGACCGTGTGATAGAAATACACGATTATGTGGCCGAGAGACACACCCGTGTGACTAAGTTACACGATCATGTGGGTAGTTCGTATAACTCTCTAACGCCGTGTGACAAAATTATACATTTTAAAGAGTAGATGACACATGACCATATGACCAAGGCACACGACCGTGTGACTTAAAAATATGCCCATGTGCGATTAACAAATTTCCCTAACATAGGTCATATGACATTGTGGCCAGACCATATGACCCACCCCAGGCTATGTGACTCAAAAATTACCTAATTTCTAGAGCAGCACACAGTCGTGTGGTCCGCCTGTGTGTTTGCCCATGTGGTTCGTGAACTACCTCAGAACCGGCTGCAAAATATGAATCTCAGCATCACTCCAGCATCAAATCAAAAATATTTAAGAACACATACCAGATAGATATTTCCAAAGCACTAAAACTGATCAAGGTGCCTCCCCAAACCAATCAGAAACTCAGTTACACAACGTACTAAACCCAATAAAAATTTTTCACTTTACAATACTAAAAAGAAACAAAGGTAAAATTGACCTTAAACTTAAACAAAACCACACTTAATCGATTAAAGGTTGTCGAACGATAGTATGAAAGAAAAGACGAAACTCTAATGAAGCAACCATAACCAAATTTAAGTGTCACAGGGCTAGATCTTTCGTCTCGTGATTCGTGAGGCCTTAGGTGATCTGTTTGTCCAAACTCGCCTAAGTCAGCCTTTACTCAAGTGAGTATTCATTTAGAAGTCCTTTAATGTACCAATTTGTATAGCAAAAACGATTTATGCTAAAAGAAGCAACAAAAGAATTACAGAAAAAATGCACACAAGGTGTTTGAGTAAATGCTCTCAATATTCTCTTATTCACAAAGAATAATGAAACAATGAATGGAGTAAGTACAAATGAGCAGGAGGCTCTCTATTTATAGTTGAGCTCCCCCAAAATCGAAAGTCAAGATACATTTACATCGACGGATGAGATTAACCATATCCCTTAATTTTAAGGATTTACAAGATATGCCATATTAAATCTAATCTCATCTTTACAAGATATAATTCCTATCAATCTTCTAAGATTAGTTACCATAATAGCCAAAGTTTCCATATCTTCATGATTGGGACAACCAGGCTTCAATCTAAAAGGTTTCTCCAACAGTTCCTTGAATTGGGCCAATTCTCGTGGGCTAAATGATCCCTATATTATCGACACACCTTCATGGGGCGCATCTTGTACCATGGTCACGGGCTTTGCACTTTGACTCGTGACATTCTCCTCTACCCATTCTCACAACGCCTTCGTTGCGACTTCCGAATGGAACTGACTTGACTCACCTTGGAACTGTCTCATTGCCTTGGTTTTCTCCTGACTTGTCTTGTATCGGCTACCGTCGCCTCTTAACTTGAACCATTACACTCATTGCTACATCTCGTTAGCAAGAAGTCTCCGCTCTAACTTGCCCCAAATTTGATTTGCTCCCTTTTGAATCACTTTGATTCTCACACATCTTTGAAAGAGCCCCCACGACCTTGCCAAGCCAACAAGTCAGAATTCAAAACACTATCAAAGTGTTCGCAATGTACCTTACTCGTAGAGTTTACTTGTCCCGACTATTTCTACATCGCTCCTTTTCCCTCGAAGCCTGATGCACAACCCACCTCGAAGCCTGAATCCTATCAAGGAAGTTTAAGCCAAGTACATAATCGTAATCATCTAATTGGATTACTTCAAATTCTTTCTTGCCCTTCCATTAGTCGATTTGTTGTTCTGCATCACGAACTACTCCCACAGTTGGGCCTCCTCGATATTTATATCTTGATCTTCCTATTCGATTTTTTAATCGAAAGACCAAGTTTCCCTGCAGCCATTTTCGACATTAACAAGTCTGATGCTCCCGTATCGACAAGAGCTCTCCTCTTTTGATATGCAATGTTGATGTATACAAACATCAACCCTTCTCCACCATTCATTTTCTTCGGAATGAGCACTATCGAATTGACCATCGATGTATTTTTCTCAATAAACTTCGCCTCTTCTGGCTCATCGTTCCTCTTGATAGCCGAAACTGAAGATACCTTTAGGCAGTCCCTCTTCATGTGTGGTCCTTTACAAAAGTACCATTGTAACTTTCCCCTATTCTCTTTCGGGTTATTAGGTTTCTACTTCCCATTTCATGGTTTTCTATTACCACCGTTGCTACTACTACTATTGCCATAATAGTTATGTCCCTCTTCATCTTCCTCATGGTACCCACCATTTCCCTTCCTGTTGGGCTTGAAAGATTCAAACATGTATCTTCTCAGAATAAGTTCCACTATGGACTCCGCTACCATCATGGCATTAGTAAGTTCTTGAACTCCTCAACGTTGCAATTCATGCTTCACCCATGGTTTCAACCCATTCGTAAAGGAGAAAAATGCTTCATTCTCACTCAAATCAGAAATTTGGAGCATGAGTTCACTGAACTCTCACATATACTCCCTAACTGTGCCTCATTACGTAAGCCACCGCAACTTGCTCGAGCTTCATCCTCGGCATAATCAGGGTAAAAATGTGTTTTAACTTTTTTTTTGGAACTCCTTCAAACACCAATCTCGATCCCACCATGTCTCACATCATTGGACCTACATCGCAACCATAATAAAGCAACGTTCGTAAAATACATAGCAATAGTATTTACCTTTGTGGCACCATCCTTGATGTTCATCACAAGGAAGTATTACTCCATGGCCCAAAAAAAGTTGTCCACTTCACTTGCGGACCTTGCCCCTTTAAACACTTGCGGTTTGGGCACATCCATTACTTATTGCTTCGGCTTTGAAGTCAACATTCCATTACCTATAGCAACCTTGAAAATCTTGAGCTCCCCCTTAAGCTCGTCGATCTCCTCCTTCAAAGCTGTCACTATAGCCTTGAGAGCATCGTCCTTCCCAGCCAGCTTATTCTCCGAGGGACCGATAGTATCCCACACAAATTTTATAAGCTGCTCTTGCATTGTTTGTAACCCATCATTGAGTCTATCATTGACATCCTTGATCCTCTCTTTGACGTTCTCTATAGACTCCTCGAGAGTGACAACTCGATCCTCCAAAGCTAACAACAGGTCCCTTGATCGACTCGCTTTTTTAGTCCTTCTTCGAGTCACCATTGGCTTACTCTAACCAAAAACTTCTTTCGACATCCCAACAATATCTTTGAACCAATAGCTCTGATACCACTTGTCACGAGATTATATATTTTGTCTCGTAATTCGTACGGCCTTAAACGATCCATTCATTCAAACTCGCCGAAGTCAGCCTTTACTCAAGTGAGAATTCCTTTAGAAGTCCTCTAAGGCACCAATTTGTATAGCGGAAGTGATTTATGCCAAAAGAAGCAACAAAAGAACAACAGAAAGAACGCACACAATGTATTTGAATAAATACTCTCAATATTGTCTTATTCATAAAGAATAATGAAACAATGAATGGAGTGAGTACAAATGAGGGGGAGGCTCTCTATTTATAGTTGAACTTCCCCAAAACCGACGGTCAAGATACATTTACATCTACGGATGAGATTAACCATATCCCTTAATTTTAGGGATTTACAAGATACGCCATATCAAATCTAATCTCATCTTTACAAGATATGATTCTTATCAATCTTCTAAGATTAGTTACCATAATAGCCTAAGTTGCCATATCTTCATTATCGGGCCAACTAGGTTTCAATCTGACAGGCTTCTCCAACAATTCCTTGAATCGGGCCAGTTTTTGTGGGCTAAATGATCCCCATCTTATCAACAGACCTCCATGGGATGCATCTTGTACTATGGTCACAGGCTTTGCACTTTGACCCGTGAGACAAGCACAAAGATGGAATGGTACAAAACTATTAGATTTTGGGGCACTTTAATGAAAAAGAAAAGAATAATTTTCAAAAGAAAGAATAAACAAAGGAAGAATAGAAAAATAAATTTCAATTACAAAGAGAAGAAGAAAACTTTTAGCCAAATAGTGGGGGAGAGAGAAAAATAAATTTCAATTACAAAGAGAAGAAGAAAACTTTTAGCCAAATAGTGGGGGAGAGAGAGAGGAACATATGAGAATAATTAGGGATTACTTTAACAAAAATAAAAATAAAAATAAAAATAAAAACAAAATAAAATTTAACAACAACCAATTCATTTTTATTAAAGTTGATACCAAAAATAAATTAATTCTCACTTAGCGCACATGAGGATTCAAACCCAAGACCTAAGGGAAAACTAACGCTTAACCATTGAATCACTAGGCTCGTCATCATCTTTAAGACACAAAAATTCACTTAAAGGTCCATTTGAACCACTGACCCTAACCAACAAACCTAAATTCTTCTAACCCCAACTTCGGGGTTTGACAAATTGGCAGATTTTAAATATTAAATTCAAATCTAACAGGTGAATAGAGTAAAAAAGAATCTTTGGGAAAAGAAAATAAAAACATTTGGGTTGACAGCTATATGAATAGGTCTAACCAAGACATGTCTGTGTATGTAAAAGGTGTTAAGTCAAAATAAGACGGCCCAACTCGCTTATGGAGTTAAAAAATTTCATTGTAAATATACTAAATAATTATCCTTTTTTTAAATATATTAAAACATTATTATAATTTAATTTAAATTTTTATGTCTCGTATTTGACTTTCATTCATAAATTATGAGTGGATTGCTTTAGATTTATTCTGATTTATATTTTACCACACAAGTGGGATAATTTTAGAATTATTCTAATTTGATTTTAATATATTATGATGATTACTCCTAAACTTTTAAAAATAATTTTATAAATATTTCATAATCAAAATTAAATAAAGTAAAGAACTAATTATCTATAAAGTTATTTAAAGTTTTTACTGTGTTGGTGTCACAAGTCAGTCAGGCACCAACTTAGTTAAAAAAATATAAGAATGTCTTTCATAATTGATAGCATATTTATTTTGAATATTTTACGTGTTCAAATCAATTAATTCTTGAAATAATTATTGCTAAATTGGTGATTTTACATTTAAATTCTGTTAAGAACGAAATGTGAATGCTTTAATTCAAAAACAAACAGAAAATGACTAAATTGAAGCACAAGCAATAAAAGAGGGGTCAGATAAAAAATTTGGAGACATTTAAGGGTTAATCAATTTTTTTACTTTGTAAAAGCCATATTTAGAAAAAAAAAATTGATATGAATGTGATTTCATGTAATTGGTTGTTAGGTGAGTTAGGCTAATTTTAGTATATGATATGTATATAAACAGGGTGTGTGGTGGCCTTTGAAAAACACACTTGAATACATTAGAAATTGAATGAAATTATTTTTATTTTCTTTCTATTTCATGCGTCTGTAACCATTTTTTTCTTTGAATAAGCATTTTGACATTTTCGTTTCATATTTTTTTCCTTTTACAAATTTTGATTAATTCCTTTCCAAGTTCCTTCTCTTTCCATCTTCTATCATTTCCATTAAATCCATTTACATACATCGACTAAGCATGATCAATTTCATCTTTAGCTAAACTTCAACTTATCTTTAGGTCAGTATTCTTTACGGTCAAGAATCGTGAGAAATGAATCCATACTAAAAATATTTCATAACGATATTCACCATCTCTCCGAAATATGGGATAGTACAAATTCGTCCTTTAAAGTCAATTCAATTTCAATTCAAAAAGCGTCCGTTGGGTTGGAGTTGTTTGGCATACAGTTGGAAAGTCGAGTTGGTTGTGTTATTTTCGAATTCCCGCGAACAAATTGACGCATCTTGGTAGGGTCATACTAGTGGGATTTTCATCAAGAGAGATAGTGATTGAATTTAAACGACCTAAGCGGTTAAGGTTGTTGATCCGTGTTGGGTTCTTTAGTACGCAAGGTTGTTGAAGTCTTGAATTGTAAACGTGTGTATCAAAGTTAGACATGTAACACCCCGGAATCTAGGGTTAGAAGTTTTGAAGTTTGTGGTTAAGGTCAGTAAGTGGATTGAACATTTAGGTTCAACTTCGCGTTTTAATGTCAGAATGGGCCTGCTGGTCTGGTGGTTGGCTTTGTATTAGTTTACCTTTGGGTTCCGGGTTTGAGTCTTCATATGTGCTTTGAAGAATTAATTTATTTTGGTTCTATTTTTTAATTTTTAAAGAATTTCTTTTAAAATTTGAGAGGATTTTTTTTTTTAGTTTTGATGTTTTCCCATTTCCTTTTTCACATTGTTCTTTCTTTTTGTTTCTTCTATTATGTGTCAGTTCTTCCCCAAATTCTAGTTCTTTTTATTTCTTGCTTTTTTCATTTTATACACATTACGCATTATCTGTCAAGACTGATCTTCCTTGTGCATTTCATTTTATCAGAGGTGCTGCTTAATATCGTGTTCTAAGGTGTGTGTGCTGAAACGGTTTAATTTCAATATAGAGTTATGGTGAAATTTGATAATGTCTTATGTGTTTATGAGATTGATTATTTTAAGTATCATATTGTTACTGAATTGCATAAGATTCTATATGTTTTGGGAATTCTGGGTTACCAAGTGTTGTGAATCATCTCGGCATCAAAATTACAAATTTTAGGCTGTTTCATTGTAGTTTCGTGACCACACGGGTGGCCACACGGGCGTGTTCCCCACATAGGTGGCTCACACGGCCATGTGAAATTGGGAATTAGGGTTTTTGGGCAAATTTTGGTGCCACACAGGTATGTGACTCATACGGGCGTATGAGATCTCCACACTGCTGTCTCGCCTCTGCTGTTTATTTTTGGCATTTTTGGACAGTGCATTACACGGGCTACTCACACGGGCGTGTGCCCCTCCACACAGGCGTGTGTAGCCTTCACATGGGCATGTAGACCCCCACATGGCCTGGGCACATCCACACGACCATGTGACCCAATTTTGTAAAATTTTTATTTTGAGTCATGAATTATCTGTTTGATGTTTCTGTGTAATTCGACCCTCGGTCAAGCCTCGATAAGTGTGTTTGAGACTCGATTTAGTTTGATTCATATATATATGTGTGTTTATAGGCTTTCATTTTATTGCTCGTTTATGTGAGGAATAAGTATGCGTTTATTATTGTTTTTGTAACTGAATATTTGAATACAAGTGTGATTAAATCTGAATCTGTTCAATTGGAAATGCCAATGTCTGTTTCTATATAACATTTGCATAATGTGTGCATTGTTACATAGCCTAAAAATTTTGGTATCTGGCTATGAAGAGAAGGAAGACAGAATTAGAGGTTTTAACTGCGATACTTTTGTACAGCAATTTGTCGCACTATCTTATACGTATATCAGCTCAACTATATACAATTACTTTGGTGGCATAGTTCCACATTGTGGTGTGTTGGGTGGATGAACCTATGTGGTGTGTATGGTGGACGAGCCTACCATAGCCCTTATGTGGTGTGCTGGATGGACGAAGTGGTATTTGGTTGGATTTTGACTTGTGCATCTGTTCGCATCTGAATATACATCTATTTGTAAGAACATTTTGTCTGTTTGTGTGAACTTCTAGTTATTGACAATATAGTTAATGTCATGTAATATGATCTGATTATTGCGTATGACTGGAAAATCATTTTTGTGGTTTGATAGTGTACTTGAGATACCAATTGAGACTTTTATAAGTGATATTTTTATGCACATGCTTGTCTAAAGTATTTATTGTGTCCCTCTGTCTGTTGTTGACTGTTCATGTTTTGGACTCACACTAAGCTTGCGGAGCTCATCTCTGTAGTGTCTTTCCTTTCAGGTACTTTCCGTGTTTTAGAGCTGGACTCGGCATACCAGATGTTTGAAACAAATATGGTTTGCTTCGGTTTAAGTAAAATTTCACAAGTTTTATATGGTAAACTTTAAGTCGGTTTGTAAGACGATTATAAAAAATGTGGACTGAACTTTAGAAACTGTGGAATTATTTCTGAATGTTTGACGCTGGTTTAATATTGTTTCAAACATAATGAACAGAAAGGTTTTTTTGGTTTAAATTAAAGTTTTTGTTTCTACCACTTTTGGTGGCAAATGTAACCTCAAAGATTCGGTCTAAACTTCTAGGCCGGGTTTTGGGGCGTTACAAGACATTCAGTAAGGGTTGGTTTGCAAGTCGTATTAGAATCAACTACGAATGTCAGAATTGGCGGTTGAGACGTTCTTGGACACTATAATCAGCTTATAGTTTGGAAAAGAAAACCCATTTTTAATGATCGATTCGGAACCAGAATTCACCGAATCTAAGGCTAAGACTTATATTATCGTTATTTAATTTTCAATTTATATAATTTATTTATTTATCTTTTTAGTAAGTTTGTCACGAGTCTTGGGCACAACTATTGCCGTTACAATAATTCTGGTCATGAGAAAAGGTAAAATTAAATAACCAATCCTTGTAAATTCAACCCTGATTCTCTATACTGCTATTTAGTGTTATTTTTGTGGTAGAAATTTTTATTTGGTGGTTTCAGCACCCATCAATAATTAAAATAAATAATATTATTTAAGGATATTTTTGTTTTTTTCACTTAAAAATAACCAATAACAATATGAAAACGGTAGGATTCACACCTACACTGGTTATATTAGTGAAACCTTTAATTTACCATTCAACTAAAACTTTATTTTGATATTTTTCTACACTTTTATATTCTTATGTAAACTCTATTATCTCCTTCAATTGTATATCTATGTTATTAATAAAATCCATGACTGAGTTAATGTCACGAGTCAACTAACCACCAACTCGATTAGAAAATTACAAAAATTACCTTCCATATTTAAAATAAGTTATCTTGTACGAAGACACTTTAGTCCTTTTAATTTAAAAATAATAATAATAATATGATTATGGTGGGATCTGAACGCACGCTAATTACATTGGAAATATTTTAAATTTATCACTCAACCAAAAATTTATTTTAATTTATTTATACATTTTAATTTTTAATATGCACATTTTAATTGTGTACCTATACTGAGAGAGGCGCATAGTAGCCCTTACGCTATTCATCTTGGTGGGAATAAGATGTACTGAGATCTCCGAGAGTTGTATTGGTGGCTAGGATTGAAACAAGAGGTTAATGATTTTATGGCTAGATGTTTAACATTCCAACAGGTTAAGGCTGAGCATCAGTTGCCTACGGGTTTACGACAGCCGATTAAGATTCCTCTCTGGAAATGGGAACGTGTGACCATGGATTTCGTTAGTGGGTTACCTTTGACACCTACTAAGAAGGATTATGTCTGTGTCATCGTAGATTGATTGACCAAATTTGTACATTTCATTTCGGTTAAAACCGACTATTCTCTTCAGAAGTTGGTGAAGCTCTACATTTCTGAGATAGTCAGACTGCATGGGGTATCGGTTTCAGTTATCTCTAATAGGGATCTTCGCTTCACGTCTCAGTTTTAGAAGAAGCTACATAAGGCTCTGGGTTCAAGGTTGGACTTTAGTATTGCGTTTCATCCTCAGACCGATGGTCAGTCTGAGAAGGTGGTTCAAATACTGGAGGATATGTTGAGGAGCTGTGTTATTGATTTTCGAGGCAGTTGGGAAGACTATCTGCCATTAGCGGAGTTTGCCTATAATAATAACTTCCAGTCTAGCATCCGGATGGCACCTTACGGGGCACTATATGGTTGCAAGTGTCACACTCCCTTATGTTGGACTGAGTTGGGCGAACGACGTGTTCTGGGTCCTGAGTTTGGTTTTTGAGGCTGAGGACAAGCTCAGTTTGATTCAGGATTGGTTGGAAGTGGCATCGGATAGACAGAAATCTTATGTGAACCTGAAAAGACGCCAGATTGAGTATTCTATGAGGGACTTTGTATTTCTCAAGGTCTCGCCATGGAAAAAGATTCTAAGGTTTGGTCGTAAAGGCAAGTTGAGCTTTAGATTTATTGGACCTTACCGTATTCTGAAACGAGTGGGACTGGTTGCTTATCAGTTAGAGCTACCTCTAGAGTTGGATCGTATTCATGATGTGTTCCACATCTCGATATTGATGTGCTACTGCTCTGATCCCACGCACATTGTCCCTATGGAAGAGATTGAGGTTAGGCCAGACTTGACCTTCGAGGAGGAGCCGGTTCAGATTCTGGATCGCGAGGTAAAGGTTCTGAGGAGGAAATTCATTCTTTTTGTGAATGTGCTATGGCGGAATCATAGCTCTGAGGAGGCCACGTGAGAGCTTGAGGATACGATGCGTCAACAGTATCCTTATCTATTCTGATCAAGTAAATTTCGAGGCCAAAATTTTCTTTTAGGGGGTAGACTTGTAACGCCCTAAAAATTTGTTTTTCGAATTTTGTAAATTTTGACACAACTATGTATCTACTTTAATGGTTAAGTGTTCTGGGTGAGTGTGAAAAGTCCCAAGTTCAAGCCCTAACTTTGGCAAAATTTTGGTATTTTTTTGAATCAAGCCATATCTCTAGTTAATAGGCTTTTATTTAATTGTTGGTAAGCTTATAACAGAATGGGTCTGCTGGTCTAGTGGTTAAGTGGAGCGTTAGTGTCTTTAGGGTCCTATGTTCAAATCCCTGCATAGGCAATATTTTTGTTCGGCTCTGAGAGAAAGAGTTTGAGTTGTGTTAGACGTCTGAGTAGTGGAGAGTTTGGTGGAGGGAATTAAGGGGAGTTGCGATAGGAGGTTATCAGGATTTTCATTTGGGGTTCATTTTTGCAAAAATTATGTTCTCTCTTTTCCCTTTCTGCCGAATTTTTCATCACTCTTCCTACTTTTCTTTTTTATTTTATTTTCAATCTGTCTTCGGTTGTTCAACGTTGTTTTCACAGGTTCAGTAAGTTTTCCTCGTCCTTTCCGTCGTAGAACTATAACGATTGATTAGTAATGTGTTTCTTCTACTATTAATGGCGTAGGAAGAGGTTTTGATCAGTGATTTTTGTGTCTCTCGTGTTAGCAGTGTTAACGGAAGTTTCTCAAACGGTGGTAAGTCGAGTTTCTGCTAGTGCTCTATTGTCTAATTCATTGGATTGATCTCTAAATCGGTATAGGATTCTGTGTTGCTAAGTTTCGGAAAGTTTGGGGGTCGCTTTAACATCAATCGGAACCAGGTGTGTACTTGATTGCACTGAAAACGAGGTTTCAACTAAAGCTGAAAACTTCACTGTTGACACCATATGGGCATGTGGTTGCCCATGTGGTAGGCCGTGTGCCCTAACAGGGCCGTGTGATAGACAAGGCTAGGCCGTGCACACTAGACACGACCGTGTGATTGCTGTGGAGGCTGTGTGCGATACACGAGCTAGACTGATTTGGGCCATTGGGCCACATGGGCGTGTAAGAATTTGGGCCAGGCTGTGTGATCCACACAGGCCAAGGTCAATTTGGGCGTGTGGGCCACAAAAGCGTGTGGGCCCATACAGGCAGGCCACATGAGTATGTGAGCCTATTTTTCTGAAATGTATGTTAAGGTTGCACGGGCTGTCCAAGTCAACTGTGAACCTTCTGTGGGGTCGGTAAGCACTACTTAAACCCTTATCTGTGTGAAATTGAGTATGTGAATTATGTACCGAGCATGTTATATATAAGCATGTATACTGAACTATATGTGCATCTGATAAATCTGTGATAGCATGACATTCTATTGTATGTTGCATTGCATTAGGTTGGGATGACATTATTTGGAGGAAGTATACTAAAAGGCTCTTAAGCCTAATATACTGACAGCTCAGCTGCAAACTACTATTTGTACCGTTTTCAGTACTATTTGGAGTGTAGGAATGGGTGGGTTGATTTAATCCCCACATAGAGTGTAGGGTTGGACAGAGATGGTGTGTAGAGGCTGGCTGGGTAGGAGTTTGTTACTGAAAACTGCATGACTGATACTGATATTGAGATGGGCTAAGGCTCAAACTGCTACTGATACTAAAAAGGGCTTAGGCCCAGGACTGTTTTTTACTATGCATTGTGTTACTGTTGTTTGATTTCTGTAGGATTACACACTGAGTTTACGTAAACTCACCCTCTCTGTTTAATGTACACAGGTAATCCCCAAACTTGACGGATTGGTACAACAGAGACTCGACAGTGGCCACACGTATTTAAACTATTTTAGCTTCAGCTTTGGTATTTAATTCTTAATTATTTACTGGGTTAATTTTGATGTAAATTGGACTTTTAAACTGTTTGACCTTATGTTGGATTTTAAACTGTTTAGGGGTTTTTAAACTGCAAACTCAACGAACAAACAGTTTTCTCTAAAACAAAAGGGGTTTTTCCTAAAATGGACGGATTTGCCTAGTTAACTCGGTTTTCCATAAATTAAATGATTTCTTAATCTTTTGCAATGAATTGAGTTTTAAAACAGTCGATTAAGTAAGAAAGCGGATTTTGGAGTTAACGAGAGTAAACAAATGAAAACGGTTTTATAGTAACAACATTAGTTTC
Organism: Gossypium hirsutum; assembly: GCF_007990345.1. Taxonomy (NCBI): domain Eukaryota; kingdom Viridiplantae; phylum Streptophyta; class Magnoliopsida; order Malvales; family Malvaceae; genus Gossypium; species Gossypium hirsutum. Next base: position 8,019,125 of record NC_053425.1, read on the forward strand.
AAAACGCTATCATGTGACATCGCGAGATTCGGCCATAACGTCTAAGCCGGGTTTGGGGTGTTACATATTTAATTTCTTACAAAAAATTATTCTTAAAATGAGGCATGACGCTGGTTAGGGTTTGGTGCAAAATTGCACTAAATAAAACTGATGTGAAGGAAAGGAGAATGGTGATTTAAATGCTTAGCAAATACATTCAAATAGTCATTTGAAAAACTAGTATTCAAGATTGAATATGTAGAATATAAGAAAATATGTGATGTTTTCATGATAGGAAGTAAATAAGCGTTGTACTCTTTTTCCTTTAACCGAGGTTTTGTGTCAATTAGTTTCCTGGTAAGGTTTTTAATGAGGCAGCATATTATGCGTATTATAGCTATGTGTACTCTTTTTCCTTTAATAGAATTTTTTTTCCCATTGGGTTTTTATCTTAGCAAGGTTTTAACAAGACACATTATCTATAAATGGACATCTAAAGGGGAGTGCTATGAATATTTTATTAAGTGTATATCCATCAAGATCAACCATCAAGACCAAGATAAGTTTTGACGTACTTTAAATTCTAATAGTCATTAGAATTAGATCTCTACTTCATTTATATCTCTTATGCCTATAAATAAAGACTTTGGAGAAGCTTTGTAAAGAGATTCCAATTGATCAATAAAATACGCTCTCTCTTTTGCTCTCTCATTTTCTTTATTCTTTACTCTCTATCTATTTATTTTATAATACGTTATCAACACGATTCTCTTTTAATTGTTTTTCTCCATAAGTCACAATTTTTTTCCCTTTCACCAAGCTTTACCCCTTTCAAACAACAACCAATGTAATAGCCAATCATTCCAAATTTTCTACTTATGCTGTTGCCTATTGCCTTCTAGAAGTATTACTATTTCAGTCTTCAATTGAGAGCTGCGCATAATGGGTAATCATTGTACAAAGAAATTTATATTATCCTTATGTGGGTGATGACAATGATGTTAAATATCTTCGGGTATATTTTATTATGATTTATTATATCAGGTTTATTATAATTGGAGACTAATCATGACAACATGAATAAATAGATTTTGATTTGAAATTCACACGTGCTTGCAATGGTGATTATAAAATAAAGAATTATTTGGGACGGTTATAAGTTAGTCCTAATGAATCTATTACATTCCCCAAAGTGAACACAAATTAAAATATAAACCAATATTATTCTAATATTTGATAGTACAAAATTAGTTAAAAGCTTCAGAATAGATAATATATCAATATCTAAAAAGAATAAAATTTGTGATGGTTAATGCATTGGTTTTAAAAGGTATTCATGGTAAAGGATCTCATATTGAGATTGTGAATGAGAAAAATATTCTATAATATTCTCATTATGGCATCATATTTTTTTTGGATATTTGAAGATTTTGGCATATTCCCTTAAGTGAATATTGCATATAATTGTTTGAAAATTATATTTATTTTGCTGACATAGTGACATTATAAACTTCACATTGATTTAGACATTTCCAGTAGTAAATGTTGCAATAGTACTTATCGAAACCTTTTTGAAATCGACTTTTATATAAAAAATGAAAACGGGAGTCGCCACCAATCCTTTTTTATTAGACGTGATCGAATCACCTCTCAATTTGATCATTTTAATAAATATTTAAATTTATTAAAATGATGATTTTTGGTCTACAAAATCCAGAAATGGGTTCAGGAGTCGGTTATGCACAAGGAAGGGTTAGCACCCTCGTTACGCCCAAAATTGGTACCTAATTGATTACTCGACGTCCTAGTGTCAAAAATTAAAAATTTGAAGAGAATTTAAAATATGATCCCTTTGTATTAAAATATTTTAATAGAAAAGACTTTATTCCGAATTAATCGAGAAAAAGGATCATGCCCCGTGAGTTAAGACACGACACCTTTAGTTTTCGAAAACCAGAATAATAGTCATATTAATCGTTACTTAAATCTCGTTTTTTATTTATTTTAAAGTAAATATTCGATTATCTCGATTTTAGAAAGAAGCCATATACAGTAAGTTAAGAACACGACTTTTTTAATTTCAAAATAATAATCATTACCTTGATTTAAAAAAATTCCTTTTTTTGGGGCCTCGTGCAAAGACAAATGCAATATTTAAAGTAATATGTATTTAGCTTGTTTGGGCATAAGGCAAAATTAAATGAATAAATAACAACATAGTAATTAGTAAAATAAAACAAAATAGTGATGAGTAAAATGAAATGATATCAGAATAAATAAATATAAAAAAAGGGCTAAAAAGTAAGTTAAAAATGCCATGCTTAGCAAATAATGATGATGCTATATCAAGATATCAATTTGTAGTCATAGTGGCATAAAATGCATAATAAAATATAAAAGTATAATAGTAATAATAAATCATAATACTAATATGCATAATAAGATAATAATAATAATGATGATGACAAAATGTGCAAGTAAAAAATTATACTCAATCTAATTTTTTGACAGTATAAAAAAGGTAATAAATAAATAAATAATGAAGGCAAAAAAATAAAAATAAATAAATATGCACAATAAAAGGAAAATACAAAAACAAGCCAATTTTAAACATAAAAAATAAAGGAATAATAAGTAAATAAATAAATAAATAAGTGAATAATAAAAAAATTTGATTAAAAGTTGAAATTAAATAAATAAATAATAAAGTAATAAATAAAACAGTTTGTCAAAAAAATTGAAGTTAAATAAACCAATGAGTGAATTGAAATTAGAATGAAATTAATGAGTATAAATTGTAAAAATAAAAAAATAAATCAGAAATAAGGATCAAAATAAAATGCGCGAAAATAATCGGGGACCAAACGGGCAATTATCCCAAAACCTGGGACACGTGTCATCCCCTAAGCGGGTCCACATTGATCCAGGGACCAGATTGCACAAAAAACAGAATAAAAGGGCGAAATTAAAAGAAATAATAAACATCAATAGGACGAGATTGAGAAATAGTGAAAAAGCAAAGGACTCAAGTGAAAATTAGACCATTTCATGAAAGCACGCGAACCCTGCTGCATGGATAAGTCGGGTCGTCAGGCTCCACTTCGAAACGACTTCGTTGTGGGGCATCTGAAGCCAGGCCAAAATGACGTTGTATTGATGACCTATTTAAGTTAAAAGAAATTAAAAAAAATCATTTAAAACAATTTTTTTTAAAAAAAAAAACTTTCATCACTTTTTTCTCTGAAGGCCTCCTTAGGTTGGCCATGGCTCCGACAAGTCACCGCCTGGTCGACCACCGATTGCCAGCTACGGTTCCGCCGTCCCCGGTGGCTGAAAAAACCTAAAATGCTCCCTTTTAACCTCTTTTTCACGAGGAGCCCCGTTTTGGGGTTAAAAACACTGCGATCTCGGCAAAAATCGGGCCAAAAGTGAAAAACCCTTCGGTTTCCTCTTATCTCTGGTGACTGAAGCAGGTAAAAACCTTCCCCTTTTTTTTGTTCTATGTTTATATATATATAAATATATATAATGATTCGAAAAAAATAAATAAATAAAAGAAAATCAATCACCTTTGAGATCTCGTATTTTGTTGTTTAAAAATTTTTTATTGCTATTCTTTTTTTTTCTTTCTCTGTTTTTTCAAACAAGAAACCCCTTTTTTAATCTTACAAGAAATCGGCCTTTATAGCCGTTTTAAATTACAAAATTTTTCTTTTCTTTTCTTTTCTTTTCTTTTTTGTTTCTGCACTGGTATTGTTTCTTGTCACTATTCTCTCTCCTATTTCTTGCGTATGGTTTCTGTCTTTTTCTTTTCTTTTTTTACAGATGGCGTAGAGGTCAACGGCAACGAAGAGGCAAACCATTGGCTATTTTTGTAACGCTTCAAAATTCTTGTTTCGGCTTTTGTGGAAATATGACACAACTGTGTATTTGCTTCAGTGGTTAAGTGTTCTAGGTGTGTGTGTGAAGTCCCAAGTTCAAGTCTTGTATTTGGTAAATTTTAGAATTTTTTTGACTTAAGCCTTTTACTTGCCCAATGGGGTTATATGGAGATAATTGTAGAAACATATTAGAATGGGCCTGCTAGTCTGGTGGTTAAGTTGAATGTTAGTTTACTGAAGGTCTTGTGTTCAAATCCCTACGCGAGCGTGGGTGTTTATTTTTGTTTGATTGATCAAGAGAGTTTCGGACAAATAAGAATTCTGAGTAGTGGGTTAGTGGAAAGATTTGAGGGATATGGGGAGTTGGGAAAATATCCTCAGTATTTTTCTTTTCTTTTCTTTTTCAAAATTTTGGTGGCTTTTCCCAAAATTTTTGACGTGGTTCTCTACTTCTTTGCCAAATTTTGTCTCCCTTTTTCCTCATCATTTTTGAATTCTGTTTCAATTCATTTTCTTTTCTCACACCGTCTAATTTCGCTGATTCGGTAAGTGGAGTTAAATACTTTTGTAAACTTGTTTTTCAAATTGCCGTTTGGAGACTTATTTCCAGTTTTAGTAACGGCAAGTCGAGAAGTTTAGGGTTCTCCTCTCGTAGATTTGTAGTCAAATCGCACAGAGTGTTGGGGTAAGCGTTGAACACTTGTTTTGGACTTTTTTCGGTATCGAGTTTTGGTTTAATTTTGTTTTAAGACTAATTTCAAGTGTTATTATGTCGATTATAGGATTTGGAAGGCTTAGGAGTGGTTTCTACATCGAATCGATACCAGGTGTATACCCAAAAATGCAGAAAATAGGGTTTCAGCGAAAGCCAAAAACCCCACTGTTGACGCAGCACGGGCATGTGTAGTCGCCTTTGTGGTAGGCCCTGTGTCATAACAGGGGCGTGTGATCGACGAGGCCAGGTCGTGCACTCAAGACACGGCCGTGTGATGGCCTACCAGGCCGTGTGTGACCCACGAGCTAGACTGATTTGGGCCGTGTGAGCCATAAGACCGTGTGAGTCCACATGGGTAGTCCATACAGACGTGTAAGATTTTGGGCTAGGCCGTGTGATCCACAAGATCAAGGCCAATTTGGGTCATGTGGGCCACACAGATGTATGAGCCCACATGGACAACAACATAAGCGTGTAAGCCCATTTATCTGAAATGATTCCTAGGGTTGCACTGGTCGCCCAAGTCGACTGTGAACCTACTGTAAGTTAGGTAAGGGTTACCTAGACCCCTAAATATATGATCTGAGTGTATGTGATGCATGATAAATTATCTATGATTACTGATATATATATATGTATACGTATGATTGATGGTTGTATAAAAGAATGACATATTGTATGTTTGCATTGCATTGGGTTGAGATGATGATATTTTGATGAAGTGTACTAAAAGGCTTTAAGCTTATTTATCTAGCAGCTCAGCTGCAATATACTGAATATGTGCCGCATTCGGTACTATTTGGAGTATAGAGATGGGTGGGTGTTTTAAACCCCATATGGAGTGTAAAGATGGACGGAGATGGTATGTAGAGGTTAGTAGATAGGACTCTGTTACTGATTACTATTGGCATTACTGATACTGTGATGGGCTAAAGCCCTAATGCATATTTGATACTAAAACTGAAATGAGCTAAGGCCCGAACTGCTACTGAAATTGAAATAGGCTTAGGCCCAGACTGCATTTGACTGTTTGTTGTGGTTAACTGTATGGCTGTAATCTGTGGGAATTACATACTGAGTTTACATAAACTCACCATTTTCTGTTTTTTCTGTACAGGTAATCCGTTGACTTAGACAGATTGGTGCGGCAAAGGACTCTACGGTGACCACACGTTCATTGAACTGATCTAATTTCATTTAAGGTTTTTAATTCCTATTATTTTGGGAGTATTTTTTATGTAATTTGGACTTTTGGACTTTTTACCTTTATTTTGGATTTTAACTGTTTACATGAATTTTTAAACTGCAAAACTCAACGAAAACTCGATTTCATTAAAAACAACATTTTCCTAAACGCGAACGGTTTTCATAAAATATCACGATTTTTAAAGCTTCCGCTACAGAGTATGTTTTTAAACGAAACAAATTAACAAGAAAATAAATTTTGAAATTGACAAGAGATCAATAGAGGCTAGTAAACGAAAATGATTTTAAATTGATTAACTCAATTTCAAATTTCATTCCATGTGACTTCGCCAGATTCGGCCATAACGTCTAGGCCAGGTTTGGGGTGATACAATTTTGGTGAAATGACGGTAGAAAAGGTATATAGGCCTCGGGACAAGGCACCCCGGGTGGCGTGCGTGCGAAGGGAGGAACGGGGCAAAGAGGCTTAGGGTTTTTTTCTGAAAATGTTTAAGTTGTTGGGCCAACGGGCCATTAGGGTGTCCTCTTATTTTGGGCCTCTTTTGTAATTGGTCTTGTAATTATTTTATTTTTATTTGGTTTGGTTTGGACTTGCGCAAAAATGGCCTATTACAGTACTTATATGCGGATACAAAGTAAAAGGAATTATAGTAAAAGTATCAATTTGTCACAATTTATATTGACATTATTAGTACAATTGAAATGCATGTTAAAGTAAACTAAAAATTTACTGATACAAATGCATTTACTACATAGCGTAACCAATTAGACCATCCTAGATCATATATGACGCGAAAATTAATTGAGAATTCATATGGATATTCCTTAAAGAACCAGAAGATTCTTTAATTTAAAAAATTCTCATTTGTTGCTTGTTCTCAATGAAAATTACTTATTAGAAACTCACTAGCTAAAATTGAGATTTAATGTCTTGCATTTCTGAAATGAATATCGGTCCATTCATCTACCATGTTAATGATTTTGATATTATATGATTCTTGGTAGATGCATCTACAAAATAATTACGTATGTTTTATCAACTTGCAACCAGTCGTTTGCAAAATTGCTTATTTAAATAATTAATTTATGATCATTCAATTAAGACAATTCATCTTGCTAGTACTGTTAAGTTTATATCTCAGGATTTTATTGATTAAGTTTGAAAACTTTTTGTAAAAGTTTGTTATTTATGCGCATAATGGTTTAGAGAAATTATTGAATGAACGTCTTTAATTAATGTCTAAAACATTACTTATGAGAACTAAATTTCCTATTTCAACATTATGTTGATTTACGTGTTGTATGCATTAAGCCAATAAGTTATAAATACTTCCCATTACAATTGATTTTTGGTCAAGAGCTAAATATTTCTCATCTTTGAAATTTTGTATATGCGTATATGTTCCAATTGCTCCACCACAACAAAGATGAGTGAATACTCAAAGAAAGTTGAGAATATATATTAATTACGAGTCTCCTTGTATTATTATATGTTTTAAATGTATTGGAGATTCAATTATGACATGATTTGTGATTACCACTTTGATTTGATTGTTTCCCCGACATTAGGGGGAGAGAAATAATAACTTGTAATGAGTTAGGAGGGAGACTAATTTGAACTAGAAGTTCAACAATGATAACTCATTACAAGTTCCAAATATAAAAATTCTCATAAAAGAAAAAAATTCTTCTAAATAGTTATATAGTGGAGGCGGGTGCTCTAGAAGAGACTTAAGACATAACTAAAACTCCAAAAGAGATCCAGGTACCTGAAACTAAATATTAAAATAATGAAAATAAGATATCTTGATAAGTTATATCAATTCGAGAAAATGTAGAACCAAATAATAAAACTAGTCGAAAATGGTTTTGAATGCAATATTATTGTTGAAATAATGAAATAAAAAGATCTTGAATAAATCTATTGAGAAATATAGATATGGAATAAATTCGTCAAAATAGAAAAACGCAACTCAAGTACAATTAAATTCGTGGAGTTTTTAAACCAGTAGTCCAAATATCTAAAGGTATGAAACTAGTGAGGGTACAAATGAAGTAGTTTTGTAAAAATGAAATAAAATATGAAGTTTTTTGCTAAGTCCTAGTATTGATTATGAAAATATATAATATTATTTTGTGATGGATGCAATAACATTTAGATTTATTATTAAACTGATAGTTCATAAAAGATTTAACTTGCGCCTAATGGTTGTTGATATAACCTTTTGTGAATCACTATATAATAAAGTTTATATTAAAATTCTTGAAGGATTTAGAATGTCAGAAGCATATTGAAATTATCAGGAAATTATTCATTTAAATGAATTAAACATAGGTAGTAAATTTGATTTAGTCAATAGTAGTTGAAAGAGAATTATAAAATGATCCAAAATACCTTTTTGCATTTTTATAAAGGGATCATAATTAAAGTTTGTTATGATTATTATTGAAACTCATGAAGAGATGAAAATATATTTTTTTCCAAAATTTCCTCTTACTCATAACTTTCAAAAGAATGGTGATATAAATGCTTAACAAATACATTCAAATAGTCATTTGAAAGACAAGTATTCAAGATTGAATACGTAGAATATGACAAAGTATGTGATGTTTTCATGAGGGAGAGTAAATACTCATTGAACTATTTTTCCCTTAACTAAGGTTTTGTCCCATTGAATTTTCCTGGTAAGGTTTTTAATGAGGCAACATATTATGAGTATTATAGATATTTGTACTCTTTTTTCTTCACTAGGAATTTTTTTCTCACGGGGTTTTTATCTTAGTATTAAGTGTTATGAATATTGTATTAAGTGGATGCCCATCAAGATTAAGATAAGTTTTGATGTACTTTAAATTCTAATAGTCATTAGAATTAGATCTCTACTTCATTTATATTTCTTATGTCTATAAATAGAGATTTTGGAGAAGTTTTGTAAAGATATTCTGATTTATTAATAAAATACGCTCTTTCTTTTGCTCTACCATTTTCTTTGTTTTTTACTCTATATCTATTTATTTTATGACAATAATTATTTTTTAAAAACATCAACTATTTTTTTAGATATATATTTATTTATATATAATATTTATATGTCAAATATTTATTTTCTCCACCTCTATTGTAGGGGTATGGTGATTTCTAATATTATTAAATCAAATAATTATTTTAAATATACGTACAAAAATATATAACATGCCAATTTACTACACTCATGATGTGGATTAAAAAATAAATATTACACATATAAAAATCATATTTACTAAAAATAATGACATTTGCAATAATATTTGATTTTATAAAAAAAGTTATTAATTAAAAAGATGATTTAAAAATAAAAAAACTTGAAAATAATATATTTATTAATTATACACATTAATTAAAAATAAAAAATCTTGAAACAACATGAAATAAAAAAATACATATTAAAACGCTTATAAGAGAAATTGAAATTAAGACCCAAGAATAAAATTACAATTATCTAATCATCTAACCAAAAAAGCTAATGTATCAAAAATATTTATTAAAAACATAAAAAGCTTAAAACAATATGAAATAAAAAATACAAATATGAGCAAGAGAAGAATTGAACTTGAGACTTAAGGATAAAAACATTAACATTTAACTACTTGACCAAATGAGCTAAGTAGTCAATTTCTAGTGAAAACGCATCTTGTAGGACAGGATTTCAGCTGACATGGTTGAAAGCGCACCATGTAGGATGCATTTTTATTAACACGACAGTAAAAACACGTCCTATAGGAAGTGCGCCCTGTAAGGCATGTTTTCTTTTATCTCTTCAAAAACAGCGTAGATTAGTAAATTTAAAAAGAAAAACAATCTACTTTCTCAAATAAGTTTTTTTTCCAGCATATTTCTAAAAATTAGCCTATATCTTACATATAAACACCAACACAAATATTTAACGATGCAATTTTAATGAAGGGGTTATTTTGCACATTCATCTAACGTAAATAAGTTAATTTAGCATTTTTTTCAATAAAATAACTAAAATGCAATCCAAAATAGCACATGGAGATTTTGTGGTACTTTTACCTAACTAGATCGTAAATGAGCAAAGAGATTACGTAAGATAAATAGGTCTAAATCTATCCATAATCTTAGGATAAAAGATTTTTCTCAAATTATAATCTTTTAATAAAATAATTTATCATTTAATTATAATTTTTTTATATAATGTCTATAATTAGGTATAACATCTCTCCAACCCTTTAATAGAAAGAGAAACATGTTTCAACATATTTGAATACACATCCTCCTACACTGGCATTAATGTCAATGCTAACTAAGCTAAGAACTTAATCAGCAATTATAATTTTTTTTTATAAAAAATGGGATAATAACTTATTTGGCTTGCCAACTTTATAAAAAAAATCATTTTGATGTTTCATTTAATTTTTTGTCTACTTTAGTTATTAAGCTTGCGTTTTTTTATCAAATCACCCTAAAATTGATGGAAAAATTAATGTTTTTTTAAGTTTCTTGACATGACAAACATATGGATTGCCACATGGATGATACATCAACTTTTAATTAATTTTTTATAAAAAATTATCTTTTAATATTTTTAAAATTTTAAAAATTAATTAAATGTTGAAATGTCATCCACGTGTATATCACATCAGCAAAGTTAATTAACTTTAACATTTTCATCAATTATAAAGTGATTTGATAAAAAATACAAATTTAATAATTAAAATAGACGAAAAATTAAATAAAGAGTTAAAATAATTTTTTTAAAATGTCAAAAAAAATTATTATACTTAGAAAAAATAATACCTAGGGAAGTCAAAAGACAACCTAATAAATTTAATTTTTCTAAAAAATTAAAAAAAAAATCATTGAGTATAGAAATGATGAAAATTACGAAAAACCCTTGGGATCTTTGTATCATGAAGATTCCTAAAATTCATTCTTCAAATTATTGCTTCATTTCACAATTGGAACAAAAATAATACCGCAACTTTCAACACGTTACACGATACATGATATGATAGAAAAAATAATTTAAACAGGACATGATACACCTTTATGTTAGAATCTGTTTATTATCTTACATGAATCGTTAACGTATCAAATTTTTATGAATATAGTTTTCAGAGTTATAACTTCCTCAACTTGACAGGTCCCAGCTGTTGTGCCTTGCCTCTTAGCACATGCTTCTGAATCTTCCCTGTAGCTGTTTTTGGGAGTGGACCAAACACCACTGATTTAGGAACCCAGTAAGCAGGCATTTTGGACTTGCAAAATTTCATTGTTTCCTCTGCTAACCACTGTTCATCCGACTTGTTGACCTCCGGCTTCAATGTCACGAAAGCGCAGGGCGATTCTCCCCACCGTTCATCGGCCCTAGCCACCACTGATGCCTCCAACACTGCAGGGTGGAAGCATAGACTATTTTCAACCTCAACGCTACTGATGTTTTCGCCTCCAGATATGATGATGTCCTTTGATCTATCTTTTATTTCAATGTATCCATCTTGATGCTTCACACCAAGATCCCCAGAGTGGAACCAGCCGTTTGCAAATGTCTCCTCGTTTTCTTTCGGGTTCTTTAAGTAGCCCTTCATCACGATATTGCCACGCATCACTATTTCTCCCATGGTTTTTCCATCGGCAGGGACAGGTTCACCGGTTTTGGTACTGATCACATCTAGGCATTCTAAAGTAGTGTATCGAACACCTTGACGTGCAATTAGACGAGCTTGGGTATCGGGTGGTAGTGAGTCCCATTCAGGCTTCCAGGCACAAATTGTGGAAGGACCATAGGTTTCTGAGAGACCATAAGTGTGTGTGACTCGGAAGCCTTTTCGAGACATTGCAAAGAGAACAGCGGGAGGCGGAGCAGCACCGGCTGTCATTATGTGAACAACATGGGGGAGGGGCAGAATTGTGTCCTCTGGTGCGGCATTAACTATGGTATTGAGCACCACAGGTGCAGCACAGAAGTGAGTCACCCCATGCTTTGCGATGGCCGAGTAGACTCCCTTTGCTGTTACCTGCAAATGCAAATCAGTAACAAGCTATAAATTTGTACCTATGTTGCTTTGACTCTTCATTTTTTAAAGTATCCTCATCTAAGACTGATATTCAACACAAATTCAAACAGAGATGTAGAAATATGACCTGCCAAACACATTTGAGTTCGAGTAATGGAAGACCGCAATATATATAACTTGATAGTTTCAATGAATTTATGCCTAGAGCCACACCAGAAATAAATGAATATGGAACCAATAAGCTAATTTGCATGGAAATTACCTGTCGAAGACATATGTTTGTTCCACAAAGAGCTGCAAGTGCCCAAGTGAAACACCAACCATTGCAATGGAACATGGGAAGAGTCCACAAGTATATAGCTCCTTCATTCATCCCCCATACAAGAGGATTAGACAAGGACATTAAATACGCCCCTCGGTGATGTAAAACTACTCCTTTAGGGCTGGCTGTTGTGCACGAAGTATAACCCAAAGCTATACTTTGCCACTCATCCTGGGGAGGTTTCCAAGCAAAGTCAGGGTCACCACTTTCTAAGAACTTTTCGTACTCAATGGCTCCTTGTCCCAAAGCATATCGAAGTGCTTCGAGATCGCAGGCTTCATCGGCAACGACAACCAGAAGTGGCGGGTTGAAATGGCCTTGGCTTTTCTCCTTCATGATTTTCAATGAATCCTCTGCCAAAGTGAAGAACTCTTGGTCCACAATGACAATGGCACACTGGGAATGGCCCAAGAGGAAAGCAATGGTGGATGCATTTAGGCGAATATTGACAGGGTTTATTACAGCACCACACATGGGAATTCCAAAATGAGCTTCATAGGTTGCAGGGATATTTGGTGCAATCACAGCCACCTACAAATGGTAGAAAATTGCTGAACCAGATAATATATAAAATAATTTATTTTCACTGAGACTTTTAATTTTGATGGATTAATATTGGGTTTAAATTTACATAAAACATAAAAAAAAATTTCAAATCTCGGCATTCTATTATAAGAAAAAAGGTTATCCAACCTATTTTTATATTTTTATTATTGACTTGTTCTAAATATAAAAAGATTGATTAATTAAATTCAAGTATTTTATGATATTAATAATGTAAATAACATGTTAATTGAATTTTAATTTAATTAGTATTGATATTATTGTCAATGTAATAAAAATTTAGTTATGTTAAAATATACTATTTTTTTATTTATGGTTGATTATTTTGATTACCGTGCTACCGGCTCCGACGGAGCATTTAGCGAGAGCTGAGGCCAAGCGACGGCAGCGCTGGTATGTTTGGAGCCACGTGTAAGTACGAGATCCATGGACCACCGCTTTTCTGGTCGGATGAACCGTAGCGGCTCGTTCCAAGAACCACAATGGCGTCAACGCCGTGTAGTTGGCTTTGTTCTTCGGAAGATCGTCGATATCTCTAATCGCCATCGCCGTCTATTTTCACTTTCTTAGAATCTTCCTTATTTGTTGGATTCTTTATTTTTTTTCTTTGGATCAATCTGATTTGTTGGACTTTTGAAGCATATTTATAAAGGCGATAATATTTATTACATGAGGAATAGCATTGAAGGCGCCACGTCAACTGTTGAAGACAATACTATTATTCCTTTTTTATTACTTAAAAAAATAATATTTAGAATGTTTTACTTTTACCGGTTTAATTTTGAAATTAATCGATAATATCAAATAAAAAAAATTAAAGGAATAAAATTTAAGACTATACAAAATTTTGAATTTATTATTTAAATAAATTTTCATTTTATATAATTTTATACCTATTTTTTTATTCAATTCTTACAATTTATTAATACAATTATTGATATAATATCATTTTATGTTTATAGATCGTATACACAAATAATCATATCCAATATAAAAATATATTACATATTTATAATGTGTATGATTGAATCACAATTAAAGTTTCATATATATCTTTAAACTATACTAAAATTTCATGTGTATAATTGTATCAAATCAAAATTCATATATCAAATTATACAATATATTAAAATTTATATATGATTTTATGATTTGTTATATAAATAAAAGGTAAAGTCAAGTCAGTATTCTAATATATTTATAAGTTAATTGTTTTTTTTTTAAATCAGAAAACAAAATATTAATGTAGATTATTATTAGTTATGAAATAATTCTTCCTCTTTACGAATTATTATAATTATTTTGTAGCCATTAATCTCTGTTTTGGCATAATAATTATGGAGGCTGAGCTATGGGGAGTGTACGTTAGGTTAATGCATGCTTTGCAAATGGGGGTAAGAAGGAGCGTTTTGGAGACAGACAATTTAGAAGCCGTGAGTTTGATCACCGAGCAATCTTCGGGAAGCTGGAGTACTGCTGCGGAGATGCTGAGAAGAGATTGGGGAAGTGAAGGTTTACCATACTTATCGTGAGGGGAATCAGGCGGTAGATAAAATAGCTAACTTAGTTGCCCATCATGGCATTGGTACCCATACTTATAGTCAACCACCAAATGAAGTCCTTGGAATTATTCATGAAAATATTGAAGGATATACAGTAACCAGAGTAATTTTGATTTAAGTTTCAGTTAGACCTATGTTACAGTAAACAAATTAGGAAAAACAGTCGAGAGTGCTCTCTCTTAGTTTCTCGGAGAAACAATGACTATTGTAGTTGGATTAGAGATGAGTGGTGATTTTTTTTTAGAATGGGGACAGATGAGATGTAACAACTCATTTTTAGTGAAATCGGAATAGTGGTTTCGGGACCACAAATCCGAATCCAGAAGAAAAATTATTTTAATATTATTTCATGGTCTGCATTATGATAGAAATGTCGTATGAAAATTTCATAAAGAAATTTTTACCGGTTACATGTTTAATTGATAAAAGAACCAAATTGCATAACATGCAAAAGTTGAATTCTAGTAGCTAAAAGGATCAAATAGCTATGAAATTCAAAATTTAATGTCCTTATATGGAAAATAGACCATTAAGAGGAGCTAGTAGATAAGTATAATGATTCATCATTGGAAAATTAAATAAAGAAAAGGACTAAATTGGAAAGAAAAATAATAAAAGATTATAAATTAATTAAATAACAAAAATATCATCATATTATCATCTTTCCTAAAACAAAAACATGGAAACCCTAGCCATGGAAATTGGGTTTTGAGCAAGCTTATTTGGCTTAATTGGCTAAGTATTCTTGTCACGTTTTTAGTAATTTTCATATTTCCGAGATCGTAATAGCTTAATTTAGCTATCTTGGGGATTAATTTGTAAAGTTATCAAAGTGTTAGGATTTTGCCATCGATGAATATAGTTGAATTACGAAGTTTTATGGTAGAAAATGAAAGGTTGTTGATAGATACACAACTTTTGTTAAGGGAATTTTAATGAAATCATGATTTAGGGACTAAATTGAAAAGATGTAAAATTTATGGAAAAATTCTAATTTTTTTGAAATACATGGGCTGTTTTTGTTACATGTAAAAATTGGCTAGGCTTGGAATAAGGGTTAAATTGCATGAATTTCATTTTTTGAGCCTAGGGATGAAATTGTAATTAATTAAAAGTATAGGGGCAAAATGATAATTTTGCCTAAGATGTGAATTGGATTGAATTGAATATAAATTGTATTAAATTCATTCGTATAGATCCAGATAGATCAAATACGAAGTTAGATCGTGAAAAAGAAAAAATGTCGGATTAGTAGATTTTACGTACATGAGCACTTGTCGAGTTGAGTTCGTATAATTAATTTGTATAATTATATGTTTGAATTGAATATTATGTATGTGAATTGTGTAATTGTCATATATACGAAATTAATCACATATCCGACTATGTCCGACAAGTATTAAACCCCGTTTGGATAAATGAAATTCGATGGATACATGATTCCCGAATTGGTTGTGATCCTGCATGTGTTATGGACACACCGCAGCTCGAAAGAGCGTCCCGTTATTAGCTTTCATGAGCATCCCGATATTTGGCTCTCACGAGCTTCCGTTATATGGTTCTTGCGAGCTTCTCGTTAATAGCTCTTCGGAGCATCCTGATTGGTTGTAATCCTACATGTGTTGTGGACACACAGCAGCTCTTATGAGCGTCCCGATATATGGCTCCTCGGAGCTTCCCGACTAATGGCTCTTTATGAGCTTCTCGATTAATTGGCTCTTCGGAGCTTCTTGATATTGGCTAGCTTGAACTTCCCGATTAAGGCTCACATAAACTTCTCGTTACATGGCTCACTTAAGCTTCCCGTTATATGGCTCGAAAGAGCTTCCCATTTACATGTTTGCATGAGCATTCATGTATATGAATTGACGGATTATAGTTTTGCACACATTGTATGTACTACCCATGTATCCATTGAGATATTTTCAATAATTCGACAAGCACAATTCTGACATGAGAAAATATGAGTTCAAAATGAATTATTACCCGTATATACTTGAAATATATGGAATTGATATATGAATACAAGTGGAAAGTTATGAACATGAAAACTTGATATTGTTGAGCTCACACATGTTCCTTGACATTTATATGAAATACATGTCTAACATGATTGATGAGGATATGTGCTAGGGGTTTTGGCCATCTTGCTTGAGCATGCCTTATATGCTTATCTTAATTGTGATTAAATGGTAAGTTAAATTCCACGTTATACGAACTTACTAAGCTTTAAAGCTTACTTTGTTTTATTTTCCCTGTTTTATAGTAATTCGGAAGCTTGATTTGGTTGGAAGTTGGTCGAAGCAACATCACACTATCCTTCAGCTCATTTCGGTATAAATAGTAAATTAATTTTGATTATAATGGCATGTATAAGTTAACCAGCCAATGTTGGCATAAAGATGTTTTGGTTGTAGCTAGCCATTGAAATGGCTTGTGATAAATATATTTTGTTGGGTATGTAAATGGTCTTATCATGTTTAATGTGTGTTAGTATAGTTGAATGATGGATAATTTATAAACATGTTGATGGATGGTTTGAAATTGGTAATTTAAGTACAAATGAGCTTATATTTATGTATATAGTCAAGTTGGTAAGTAAAGATTCTTGAATGATTGTGGTAAGATGTTAAGTATAAAGCTTGATTTTGGGTTGGTTGAATGTCTTGTTATAGTCTATTTATGTCCAAAAATGTTTGGTTAGGTTGATGCCAAGGTTGGGTGAGAAATGTGGCCTTGGAAATGGACTATTTTCGTCCACACGGGCAAAGACACTGACGTCTAGTCTCAGCCATGTGTGACACACGGCCTCACGCAAAGGCGTGTAGCTTGGCCGTGTGTGTAACACCCCGTACCCGAGACCGTTGCCGGAGTCGGACACGAGGGGTTAACAGACTTAATTCCCTTATTTACAATCCATTTTAAAAATTTCCAGACTAGCTGGCTAACTGCGTCACTGTCACCTTAAAAATCATATCTTGAGTTCCAAAACTTGAAAATCAGTTTCGTAAATTTTTCCTGAAACTAGACTCATATATCCATCTACAAATTTTTTTCTAGAATTTTTTGTCTGGCCAATTAGTACAGTTTATTAGTTAAAGTCTCCCCTGTTTCAGGGTTTGACTGCTCTGACCTTCATGCATTACGACTTATATATCTTCCTGTACAGGGCTTCATTACTTATTCCGTTTGTTTCTAACGAAACTAGACTCAAAAAGGAATCTATAAATATATGGAATGACCTCTAATTATCTCTGGTTAATTTATAGTGAATTTTCAAAGTCAGATCAGGGGATCCAGAAATTGCTCTGACCCTGTTCCACGAAAACTTAAATATCTCCTAAAATACGGCTCATATGATCGTTTCGTTTCTTCCATATGAAAGTAGATTCATCAAGGTTATATTACATAATTTATTAAATATTTAATTCCATTCCTACTATTTTTAGTGATTTTTCAAATCCACACCACTACTACTGTCAGCATCTGTTTTTAAGGTGAACTTTACCATTTTCATGGTTTTCCATGAATCAACTAGAACTTGTCATACATAGCACCAAAATGATCATGATTAACCATTCCAATGGCTAATCGTTACCAAACATTTCCATACCTCTCAATGAACATCATACAAAAACGATTATAATGCTATGCTCAAAGTATATATAAGCCATTTTCGCATGGCTATCCAAATTTATACAAAACCAAAGTGTACATGACCGACAACAAAAAGGGCAGTTCTATACATGCCATTTTCAGAGTTCAACCAAAAGTGTACCAAAAGGGCTTTGATAGTGTGGACGACTTCGACTTCGACAATCCCGAGTCCGATAGCTGACGAACCAAAATCTATAAAACAGAGATTCAAAGAACGGAGTAAGCATTTAATGCTTAGTAAGTTTTGAGCAATAAAATTAGGCACAACTGAAGTATAGCATTCATATAACTAAACGGATAATTTCATATACACATATTCTCAAAAATCAGTCCTACTTCACATTTCCTACCCTTATATTCATACATAAGGGATCAACTTAACCAAAGGCCCGAAAGCTCACTAATCGACTGAGCGGATAATATTTAAACGAAATCACTACTCCAATGCATATACGAAACGTACCTTATCGTTGGGATTTTACGAGCGTATTAATTGAAATTATTACAGCAAGATCGCTCATTCCCAAACCAAGTACCTTCGGGGTTTAGCCGGATATAGCTACTCGCTCAAATGCCTTCGGGACTTAGCCCGGTTATAGTAACTCGCACAATTGCCTTCGGGACTTAGCCCGGTTATAGTAACTCGCACAATTGCCTTTGGGACTTGGCCCGGTTATAGTAACTCGCACAAATGCCTTCGGGACTTAGCCCGGATATAGTAACTCGCACAAATGCCTTCGGGCTTAGCCCGGTTATCAATCCGAATATCCATGCACATATCAATAAATCATGACACATCAATATTTCATTTTCGTAACTAGAATTCAAACACAAGTCACTTATCAAGCATTATCATTTTCAGCTCAAAAGCTACATACAAAGGGCATGATTTTGATTTGCTTATAACATAATCTAATCGAATCATAATCTAAGTTTCATTACTCGAAAACTTACCTCGGATGTTGTCGAACGATTTCGACGGCTATTCGATCACTTTTTCCTTCCCTTTATCGGATCTAGTTCCCCTTTGCTCTTGAGCTTAATTTAACAAATAAATTGATTTAATCATTTGAACATCAAAAAGAGAAACTCAAGGTACTTAACCCATATATACATTAGACATTAGAGTCACATATATATGAAATCATGAATCACTCAACATATTAGCCAATATTCTCCTTTAGCCGATTTTCTAAGTCAAGATAAAGCCATCAATATGCTTACCTATAGCCGAACACACAACATCAATCTATGTATTCATTCATGTGGCCGAATATGCATGCCTATGGTGAGGCCGATTGTATACTTAATACATTCTACAAATATGGTCACTTGTATTGGCTAATCACCATTTTGTTTCAAGTTCAAAGCTCGGCTAAAACACATATATACACTAGAAATCAATTACTAACATTTGCACTTCACCTTAATAGCTAACTTAACAACCCTTAATTTAACATATAATTGTTCATAACAAAATTAATGCATCCTCTCCATTCCATCGATTCAAAACACATACATTACTCAATAATATTCAAAGTCACATTCGGCCTTAGCACACAACTTCTCTACTTCATCTAACATGAACAACAACTATATTTCTCTTCTACTTCCTACCATGGCCGAATGCTTCATGAAGTTGCTAAGACCTACCTTTTTCAAATTCCCACACACACTCACATCCAATCCTTTTTGTTGAGCACTCAAACTCTATCATCTTCATAACTCGTCAACACAACATCAAACACCAACCAAAAAGACAACACCCATGGCCGAGTATCATCTCCCTCACATAGCAAGGATTTAAACCATGGGCTAGGTAGAACTCAAGCTAAGAACTAAAAATATACATGAATCTCATGGAGCAACATCAAACATACCTTAGCCTAGTTACATGCATGGCCGAATCTCTTCAACCTTTCTTCTTCCTTTCTCCTTAAAATTTTCGGCCAAAGATGTTAAAGGATGAACACATTTTTTTTTCTTTTCTTTGTCTAGTCACGGCAATGGGGAGTAAGGGGGGGACAACTTTGGTTTCTCCTCCCACTCACCCCATGTTTTATCATTCTTAATTCACTATTTTATTTTCTAAACCCATAATGCTAATAGGAAATTCATATTATCATCTATGACCCATCCATGGCCGGCCACTACTCAAAATAGATGGGTATTTGACATGCAAACCCTTCATTCTTATAACACGCATTAATAGGCCACTTACATTTGCCTAGCACATTTCTAAATTTTCTCGCATAAGTCCTATTAAATAAATTCACATGCAATTGACTAAATCGAAGCTTAAAACTTTCACACATTCATATTCACATATTCTAGACAATAAATATCACATTCAAATACTTCGGTGACTCGGTTTAGCGGTCCCGAAACCACTTCCCGACTAGGGTCAATTTAGAGCTGTCACAGTGTGTCCCCTGCATATTTAAAATTTCAAAACAGAATGCTCAAATATTTTCACATGGGCGTGTGACTTGGCCATGTGACCCTTGCACCTATTTATTACAAGTTAGTATGCTCACACGGCCTAGCACACAGGCGTGTGGCTTGGTCGTGTAACCCATGTCAGAGAGCACCCTAATTTGGACACGGGCTGGGACACAGCCGTGTGTCCCTATTTTGAATGCCCACACGGCCTGGCCACACGGGCGTGTGTCCCCTGCACTTTGGAAAAATTTTGATATTTTGCGAAAAATTCTCTGAATTCCTGATTTAGTCCGGACTTGTTTCTAATGTATAATTTTGGGCCTCAAGAGTTCATATAAGGGACAATATGATTGTATATAATTGATTTCTGATGTGAATAATAAATGATATGAAATGTCTGTATTTGATCTATAAATCTCGGTAATACTCCATAACCCTGTTTCAGCGACGGATATGGGTTAGGGGTGTTACATGAGATTTCCCTTCTTGAAGAAGAACTTGTTCAACTATTGGTGAAAAGCTCGTTGGTAGTTCCAAATGATAATCTGTCGCTAATATGCTCTATCTGGAGTAGGAAATCCTATAATCCTAACAATTTTCGTGCACAACTTAAGAGCATATGGAAAACCAAAAAGAAGTTCTAGATTCAAGTGGCAAGGTAAAATTTATTCTTGATCTCGTTTGAGGATGAAAAGGATTTGGAGATGATTATGGAAGGACATCCATGGATATTCTGAAGGTAACTAATTATTTTCGATCGGCAGACAAATCCTATTGAAAGGGGTAAGGTTCGATTGTTCTTTCTCCGTTTTGGCTTAAGATAGGCCAATGTTCACCAGAATGTGACAAAAAAGACCTTATGCATGCAATTGACTCCATATTTGGGGGAGTAATTAGATCGGAAGTAAAAGGGGAGTTTTGCTACTTAAGAGTTCAATTAGATGCGCAATGACCGTTGAGGAGAGTGTAACAATTCATTTTTCAATGGTTTTGAGACCATAAATCTGACGAGTAAATCCGTAATAATTAGTATTTAAATTATATGAATTAATTATGATTTTATATAAAATTTTGATTTAAAGAATTTTTAGCTAATTGAATATCATTTTTAATTCTTTGAGCCACCTATTCAAATATCATGTTGACGTACCAAGAGACCGGATCAAAGAAGAGACCGGATCAAAGAAACAAATGGCTTTTCTTCTATTTAATCAAAGTTTATCAATAAATTAAAATTTAATTTCATTCCTTTGTTGTTTGCATCATTAATATTTTGATAAATGATTTTCTCTCCTTTAACAAGGAACACCATTGGATAATTTTTTTTCGATTGAGTCTTAGTTTGATTGTCATCAACATTGTTGTCAGTGTAGGAAGATGTAGGTTCGAGTTCGTTGAAGCACATTATCCTTCTATTTAAGCGTTGGGGAGGAACTATGAATTGTTCTAAACATTGTATAAAAAAGAACAGATACAATAAAAAACTATAATGAGATTAATGTTGATTTTTTTTAGTGTATTTGAGTTTTTTCTTTTAAATACGATTGGTATTACAATCAATTTAATAGTAGGTACACAATAAATAACTTTAAATTTGAAAACGATATGAATTAAATATAAAATACGGCAGTTGAATGTTAAAATTATAATCGTACAAAGAGATATGAAATGGTATAAAATTATTTTAGTTTTACATTGGTGTAAGTGGATCACTCCCTTAATATTTAAATTTTTAATAGGTTTTTAATAATAATTTTATATTAGTGTAAGTGGATCCCTCCCTTAATATTTAAATTTTTAATCGATTTTTAATAATAATTGTTTTTTACTAAATTTCGTACAAAATAATATTTTTAAAATTAATCTACGTTATTGTTTTACACTATTTTTAACTTATTAATTTTGTTGACTTATTATACATATTTATTTATTAACTAACATCTAATGTTACTTGAGTTGCACATAATTTTATATATATTTTTAGTTCATCATGTAATATATTTTTATAATTTAAAATATTTGTACGAGGATAAGTTTAATTTATACTAAAGCTCAATTAGTTTTGAAAAGATGGTTGAGAGAATAAAATAACGATTTAAAAATGAAAAAAAAAGTAAAAAAAAGAATTAATATATAAAACTAATAAAATAATATACAAATTTAGAATTATATAAAAAAATAATAAAAAGATATTTACACTAAATTAATGATCTTAGATGCTACTTAGTTCCATATACCTCACTATTTAAATGCTATTTAATACAATATGATCTAAAAAAAAAAGGTATTCTAGTCTGTTCAAAAGTTTCAGATAATAATTAAATCATTTTTAATATGTTGAAAAGTTTTAAATAATAATTAAATAATTTTTAACATATTTAACATATAATATAATTTTACTTTATATAATTAATGTAAAATAACATTATTCAAAATAATAACTAATTAATATAAATAACTTTGGGGCATAATGATATATTTAGCGCTTAATGTTTACTAATTTTGTCATTTTGGCCCTCAACCTTTAAAATTTAATCAAATTGTTTGCTTTTAGATAGAAAATGATTGAATTGTTAAAATTCTAATGATATTGATATGACCACTCACATGACAGTTGACGACTTGACGTATAATTCATAAATTTTCAAAAAAAATTAAAAACCAACAAAATTTTAAAAAAATCATAAAATCTTTTAAAAAATTCATTCATATTAGTAGTGAAGTATACATAAAATACCATATGAGATGCCATGTCAATATATTTCTAAAAGAAAGGATAATTATTTGATACATTAGCGATATAAAGTTTTAATTTCACAAGTGGAGTTAGGATTTTGTCACGTGCCCTTAAGTTGTATTTAAAAAATTCAAAAAAAATAAATAAGACATGTGATAAAATTTCAATTTTACTTGTGAAATAAAAATTTTACATCACCTGTATACCAAATAATTACCCTTAAAAGAAAAACTTTCAAAACACTTTATTTTAATTTAGAATATTTTTTTCATTAATACGAAGACACTTCTAAATTAAATTAAAATAAATACAAATTCATCATAATACAAAATACCAAAAGTCTAAAATATATATTATATTATTTATACATTTTGAATCATAATATTTTTTTAAAAATTAACATGTTTTGTAATCATTTAAACAAATAAATATAATATATTTTAATTTATATATACAATTAAACGCATGGGATAAAAAATAAATCTAACTCAACATTTTTAAACTTTGAATGCAAAACTAGATTGGCAGACACAACAATAGCCCCTGAGTTATCACACCACATTATTGCCTTCCTCAAAAGAGAGACGTGCAACTCAGACAACGATGACTCCAACCAGAAAATCTCCGTAGTAGTATGAGCATTCCCTGGTTAGTGAAACCTTCAAAGGTCTCATCAAATCTGTTGTAACATTTGTGAACTGTATGACCAACTCTACCACATAGCTGGTACTGAGGTTATGAAAAACCCTTCCTCTACAGCCTCTACCTCAAAACGACTGAGAGCCACCACCTCTATATGGTGGCTTAGTCTCCCGACTGGAACCAGTCATACCTACTTACCTAGATTCCTGTCTCCATTACCACTTTGTTGAGAAACATTAGCCTGTAATAGTACACTAGAAACAAACTCATGTAGTTTTGCTTCATAGTCAGCAAGCATCTCATCAAGAAGATCGAGAGAGACATAGGTTGCTGAAGCTACTATTCTAATTGGTTCATATTCCATTGATAGACCAACAAGAATGATACTAACTTGTTCTTACTCAGAAATAACATTGCCTGCAACTATTAGGGTGTCACACATACCCTTAATTTTGGCTAAATACTCCTTAATAATCAACTTCCCTTTTTTTTCTGAAAGTACAACGAATGCCTCAAACTGGAGATTGTCATACTCGACTTAGTAGCAAAACGCCTTGCAACACTTGTCCAAACATCAAAACTAGAGTGGGCATTAGTGATATATACCAAGATCTCATCACAGATGGTAGACAATAACCAAGAAGCTAACAACTTATCTTGTTCCTTATGCAACAAGAAATCAGGATTATCAACAAGCTTCCCATCCTTATCAACTATATATTGAGAAAGAACAGTAACCATCCCTAGAACAAATTCATGCAGCCCATAACCTTCAAGAATTAGCATAACCTAATGTTTACATAGAAGAAAATTGTGCTCACCTAGTTTCAAAGTGTCATGCTTTGGAAACTGTTGGATCTTTCTATTGGTGGCAAAAGAAACACATCCAGGATCAAGAGAAGAACCATCTACCGGTGCAGCCGTATTAAATGACTAATAATGATTGTCATCATTGCCGGAGGTAACTTCGGGCACCATGAAAGAAATATTGTAACACCCCTAACCCGTATCCGTCGCTAGAATAGGGTTTCAGAGCATTACCGAGGAATCATAATCTAATCATTCATTTTAAACATTTCAAAAATCATAAAATGATTCATCATTAACATGCATAGAGCCCCTTATTTAACCTTTGAGGGTTTGAAATTACTTTAGAAATTATTTGAGACTAAATCGGGAACGTTTGAAAATTTTAGGAAAAAGTTAGAAAAATTTTATTTGCAGGATTCATACGGCCAAGTCACACGCCCATATGTCTGGCAGTGTGGGCATTTGAAGTAGAGACACACAGCCATGTCCCAACCCGTGTCCATGCCCATGTAACTCACTGACTTGGGTCACACGGCCAAGCCACACGCCCATGTGCCAGGCCATGTACCCTACAAAATGGCCTCGCACACCCGTGTGTCTGGCCGTGTGGACCTAAAATATGCCTTAAACAACAAGTTTACCATTTCCTACATTCTTGGGCATTAAGAAAATCAAAAACCATTTGTTTAATCTATTCAAAACACGATCAAACACATTCAAAACATGCCAAAACAATCATTCTAGGTGCCTAACCAATGTACCCTAATTGGTACCATATTTATATCATCAAAATAAATCATTAGTGCATCATTCAAATTAAAATTATAAACATGCCAAAATCCATCAATTTGGCCTAGCTCATATCTACCTAACACATTAACTTAAATTCACATGCATATATCAAGCTTTAGTTCAATTTACCATACCATACTATGGCTTCAAACACAAACACATGTTTATATATATATCAAACCAACATTACACTTATAACCTCATTCACAATCCATCCATAAAATAACTATCATCTAGACATCCTAGGTACATGCCAACACAAAAGATAAACATCACTACGTTTGAGTTCGAGATCGTTGTTAGATGCTGAATCAACGATCAAAAGAGTAGTACCTAACCTATGTACAGAAGACAAAACTGTACACTGAGTAAAACCCAGTGATATTTTTATAATCCAAGCATTTAAAGACATGAGAATACAAAATGTACAATTGAAATATAAACACATACTAATGACTAAGATCACAGCTATCATATGTCAACCTTTTTAATTCACACATATTAGCATATCATTTCATACTATTTTCAATTCTCATCACTTTCTATATAAATAATTTTTCACAATTTGATTCATATTTCATTTAATCAATGGCATCATCCATTCCATATCCACTTCATGAGTACATAACTCATGTATCTCATTTAATCACAACATATCTTATTTTCATGTTTCAATTCACTATCCCATTTTCCATTTTCATACAATATCATCCAATATCAATCATAGAACCGTTTTATTTAATTACCTCTATTAACACGACTCGGACTCGGACGGATACATGGATCCGACCAACACACCAGTTTAGCACCTAGTGCCTCATCGGATAAATCCGAATTAATAACTGCACCCAGCGCTATATAATTTGACACCCAGTGTCTTATCGGTTAAACCTAAGTAAATTGGCACCCAGTGACTCATCGACTCGAAGTCAAAGAAATCCCTAAACTCTTCTTATCTTATAGCATGCCATCTATATCCGACTCAGCCCAATATAGTTAATAGAGCTTAATTTCATATTTCAAAAACAACCAATATCCAATATAAAATTTTCATGTAATCACATATACACATGAATTCAATTCAATCTATAATAATCAATACATTTATAATTTATATACCAATTCAATCAACTATCAAAATGGCAAATACTCACCTCAAACACTTACCATATGCATTAAATCGAATTACAACAATTAACAACTAGGTTCGGATTATAGAAATACAAACCGTGAATTTCGAGCTATTCGACATTGATTTTATCCTTCCCATTTTTAGTCGAAGATTCCGGTACAACGTTAGCTACGAAATTAAAACAATTAAAATTTATCAATATAAACAATTCAATTTCATATTGAATATTTCAATTTTTACTCAATATTTTCCTAAATTTCAATTTAGTCCCTAAACTGAGACTATTTTTTGTTCTTTACATTTAATTGTATATTTTCATAAAAATTTCACTTTAAAATAAATTTAACTCTCTATTTTCAATTAAACCCATAAATTTCAAATTTTTCACAATTTAATCCCTATTACTCAAAATTTACAATTTATTCTACAATTTAATCCTTTTCCATTTCTAGCTTAAAAATCTATCAATTTAATACCTAATACTAAAATTATTCAACATTAACAATATTTAAAAACTTAACCAATGCTAAAATTACAACATGGGTCGATTAATACTTAACACTGGTATTTTAAAAATATAAAAATTACAAGAAAAAAAGACTAGATTGACTAACCAATTGAAATTTGAAAATTTGGAACCCCCGTCTCCTTTCTTCTTTCTTTCTCTTTTTCTTTCTTAATTTTGCATGTCTTTCTATTTCTATTTCTTTATTCTTTCTTTTAATACTTATTTTGTTTTATTATACTTTATTTTCTTATTATATAATACATATATACATTTACTTAATTATTAAGATTTCTTAATATTGTAACATACTTTCACGCTTTAACTTTTATAAGTTATATATATAATTCACTAATGTTTTCCACTTAATGGAATAAGGCATAATTGCTTCTTTAGCCCCTTTAGTTAATCTTTAATCTATAATTCAACTTTCACCCTATATGTTATTTAGTCTTTAAACTATAATAACTCTTAATTCATGCAAATTCACTAAATTAAAACCTAATTAACTACACAACTAACTTTGTAAATATTTTAAAATAATTACGAGTCTGATTTACAGGAACGGAGTCCCGAAAACGCACTTTCCGACATCCCTGACTATAGGGTCATTACAAATACAAACACACTCACTACACCAAAAAAGACCTTGGCTCAGAAACCATAATGAGATATCAGCAGATAGCAAAACAATCAAAGCAAGTATAACTAGATAGTAGAAAATAATCTCATTTCTTTATATTATATTGAAGACAAAGATATTATATTTATACACATATTGTAACTATCAACTGACATTGTAACAGAAACCTTAACTGCTAATAGACAATAATAACTTTAACCATCTGTCTGTTGTAACACTTTTTATTTCTTAACACTCACGATGTGAGTGAAATAATATATGTAACAAATTTATAAAAATTGGCATAATAATAAAATGTTGATTTGGGTAAAATAGTAAACTTGGAGTGGTAATAATCTCATCAATAATTTTTTTTCCAGATTTTATATTAAATAACAAAATTATCTTCAAAATAATATTTGAACCTTTGCAAATATAAGACTTTTTGGGGCCTATGTACACCAATCAATTCAACCGCACATCAATCAATTCAACTAAAAAATTTTAAAATTTATTTATTTTTCTAAGCCTATGTACATCAATCAATTCAACCGCACATTTTTATTTATTTTTGTGACACCTCTTTTTAAAGCTTCTATTAGCTTTTTTTTAAAATTTATAATAATCACTTTTTCTTTTAAAATAAATTGATCCTTTATAGTTTCTTGTGCATTTCATGGTCACCCTAGTAAAAGCCTATTCTTTCTTTTGGTGAGTTTTGAGAAATGGAGGAAGGGGTGTTGTTGGGGAAGATAAAGAAGAAAAAGGGAGGAGTTTTATTATGGGATTTTAGTTATTGTAATGATATTTCTTCTTCTTGTCCTCATGCTTTTTCACTTGACGACAAAGCTACCAATTTTTTTCCTTCTCCGAGTGATTTAGCATGTAAATGTAACTCTAGAGATTTTCATTTATTTGTTTGTTAACCTTCTTGGAAATTTTAGTCTATAATGCTGCTCATAAGCTTGATACAATGTGTTTGAGAATTGAAATCTTTAAGTATATAAGCTACTAAGTTGCTTTCCACCGTTTGATTTCCAAGATCATCTTCCTCAATGCTTTCTCATCTAAATCAACTTTGTTGTTGCATCGGATCTAGAATGGATGACAAATTTTTTTTAAATTTTCATAGTGCCGGTTGACGTACCAATGGCATCTAAAAAGAGTTTTTTTTTTTAATTTCTCAGTGCTGTCTGACAGACTGACGATATCCATTAAATTTTTCTTTTTTTCTCCACAGTGAATATTTGTATTTTTTATAGATATTCTAAAATATATATATTGGTATCGCCTGACATAGAGACAGCATCCAAAAAAAATTTTTTTTTTAAAAGTCAATAACTCAATCATCATTGGGGATGGTGCTGTCAATATATTAAACTACACTAAAAAGGATTGTGAAAACTAGTGATTATGTACATAAATTTCTAATGCTATGTCAATACCAAAATTTTAACATATGATGCTCTCTCTTTTTTTCTTCTAAGCGTATGGTAGAATTTCGGTTAATAGTATAAATAAAATGGCATATTTTCAATATTAAATTCAAACTGACAGGCAAATGGAGTAAAAAAGAATCTTTGGGCAAAGAAAATAAAAATATTTGGGCCAATGGCTAAATGAATAGGTCTAACCAAGACATGCCTGTGTATGTAAAAGGTGTTAAGTCAAAATAAGACGGCCCAACTCAGTTTATGGAGTTAAAAGAATATTCTAAATAGTTATTATTTTTAAAATATATTAAAACATGATTATAATTTAATTTAAATTTTGATGTCTCATATTTAACTTTCATTCATAAATTATGAGTGGATTGTTTTAGATTTATTCTAATTTATATTTTACACATGAGTGGGACTATTTTAGAATTATTTTTATTTGATTTTGAAAATATTATGATTATTAATTTGATTGTACTTTTGTCATACTTTATGTTAATTATAATTGATTTTGGTATGTATTGTTTGTAATTGTACTCGTGAACTTTTAAAAGTATGATGAAAAAATATTTTATAATCAAAATTAAATAGAGTAAAGAACTAATTATCTATAATGTTATTTAATTTTTTTACTGTGTTAGTGTCACGAATTAACCAGACACCAACTTAGTTAAGAAATTATAAGAATCTCATTAATAATTAAAATAAGTAATATTATTTAAGGATATTTTAGTTTTTTCACTTTAAAATAACCAATAACAATATGCAAATGGTAGGATTCCCACCCATGTTGGTTACATTAGTGAAGCCTTTAATTTACCATTTAACTAAAACTTTATTTTGATACTTTTATACACTTTTATATTCTAATGTAAACTCTATTATCTTCATAAAATGTATATTTATATTTTTAATAAAATCCATAACTGAGTTGGTGTCACGAGTGAACTGAGCACCAACCTAGTTAAGAAATTACAAAAATGACCTTTCATATTTAAAATAAGTTATATTATTCGAGGACACTTTAGTCCTTTTAATTTAATAATAATAATAAGAACAAGAATAATAATATACTTATGAACTCATGTCAATTACATTGGAAATATTTTAAATTTATCACTCAACCAAAACTTTATTTTAATTTAGTTATACGTTTTAATTTTTATTATACACATTTTAATTGTATATTTATACCATTAACAAAATCCTTGAGTTGGTGTCATGAGTCAATCGGGCACCAACTCGGTTAAGAAATTACAAATATGACATTCCATATGTAAAAGAAGTTATATTTTTTAGGGTACTTTAGTCTTTTTATTTTAAAAAGATAACAATACTCGATTGAGTCTTAACTCGATTGGCATAGATATTGTTGCTAGTATAAGAGGACGTGGGTTTGAGTGTGCTAAAACACATTTAAGGATTGGGGAGGGGCTATGGGTAGTTTTAGGCATTGTGTCAAAAAATGCAGATATGATCAGAACTTATAATGAGATTGTTCAAAAAAACCATTAACAATTAACAATATGCATGTAGTGGGATTTAAACCCATGCCAACTATATTAGAAAATTTTAAAAATTTTCACTCAACCAAAACTTTATTTTAATTCATCTATACATTTTAATTGTATATATTAATAATGTTGTTAATTGAGTTGGTGTCGTACTTCAACTTTACACTAACTCAGAATTGATGACAGCACCATGATAAACAATTGTAGTGTATTTAGTATTGTTAATCTGATGTATTTATGTGTTTAAATTTTATTTTAATTACAATTTAATATAATTTTCTTATTTTAATATCATAGATATTTCATTTATTATTATGATTATTTAGTTTAAAGCCACAGTTTCATAATTTATTGTATTTTGTTTATTGTCCATCCCTTCGATTCTTTCATGTTTTTTATATATACATTATATTATTACATAAATTTTAATAAAATTATGCTTTGATCTTTTTAAAATTATATTTTAATTTTCTAATTAGGAAAGAATTGATTAAATTTCTAAGATTTGTAAACCTTAAGGATGACACATGCAATTTACCCAAATTAGGAGCAAGGGGCAACAATTAGGGTTTTGCCAAAAAAATTAAAAATAATGAGAGGGAAAGATTTGAACCTTGGATATTGAGGGACGAGTACCAATGCTTAACTATTAAGCCTATTGTTCATTTCTTATTTATTTTAGACACTTAATCATATATATTTTGGGGTATATTTGTTGAAACCACATAATTAAAAGGAAAAGGAAGGGCTCCATCCTAGGACATTTAGGAATGAGTACTAACAGTTAACCATTAAGCCTTTAGCTCATTTCTTGCTTAATTTAAACACTTAACAGTATATATATTTTGAGATGTGACAACTAGGTTTTTGAACCATCAAGCCTAATATTCTTTTATTGTTAATCTAGATTCTTAACCATATATATATATAGGGGTGTGACTTTACCCTAGGTTGCCTAAAATAATAGAACAATAGGAAGGGAGCTTGAACTTAAGATCTCTAAGAATAGTTACATTACTTAACCACTAAGCTAAATACTTAATTTTATTTAAACTCTTACAACATTTATTCTTAAAATGAGGCATGACATTGGCTAAGGTTTGGAGCAAACTTGCACTAAATAAAATTGATGCGAGGGAAGGAATTCAATCTTGGATTTCTAGGACAAATTCTCTAACACTTAACCATTAGCCCAATAACTCATTTATTTTCAAACATAAAAACATAACCTTTATAAATCAGGGTGTGATTACTCTTGATTTCACAAACCTTGATTCTACTTATCCCATTTTTGAAATGTGACAATTCTCCCCTCCTAAAAAGAAATCTCATCCCCGAAATTTCTGTTCTCACACGCTAATCACTTAGCCAAAAAAAAAAAAAGAAGAACCCATTATCCCTTTTCTCAAATTGACCACCATGCTTCCGCTGTACAACTTTGATTCTCATACAGTTCCAGATAATACTTTTCCTTAAACCTCCAACATCATTAACCTTACTAATGTGACATCTTCACTAGTCCCACGGATAGTGAAGGTACTCACAATCGTCAAACTAATTAAAACACAAGCCCGTGTAAGATCCTAAACAACTACCAAATGCAATATACAAGCAAAGTACATATGTTGCATCAACCTGCATATGACATTCTCCTAAGTAGTATAGTTTCATAAAGAACAAGTAAGATTAACGCATTTCGCCTAAAACAAATAACATGATAATGTAAATAATAAACGAAAAGAGAGCATAAGCAATTCAAGTGCATTCAAGCTTTTGCAAGGATAAAGGACTGAAAAGCAATTCAATAAACTGTGGATGAGATTGGTATTATAATGTTAGGATGTATATCGACTATTAAATGTTCAAATTAGGTTCAGATAAAATTCTATATTACTTGTTATCTATATATATTAATAATATATAATATCATTTAAAAAATATTTTCATGATAAATGAAATCAAAGCCAATGAAACTTGATCATTATTAAACCTTTTCGAATATTCATCATTCATTTTAAGTCTTTTAATTATTCAAATAAATAAAAAGTTATACTATTTAAACCGTTTTAAGAATAAAACATTTAGCTTCAATCGCCTCAAAATTTTAAACTTTTATTTCGATCCCTTCTCCTTAAAAAAATTTCTAACCTTATCCATGGGCTCCGAGGAATAAAACCAAGCTCAAGCTTCTCGCCGACGTATCAAAACGTTAACTTGTTCTACTCTTTTTAGGCGTGAGGAGAAGCCAACCAAATGTGGGATTCGTATTATTTATAAATGGTTGAACAAAAATATTTGTGAAAAATGAGATTTGAAAATATATAGAGAATTTTGGCCAATAAGTATAGAGAGAGGGAATGGTGAGACAATGGTGGCTTTTTATTTCCTTTTTTTTCCCTGTTTGGTTTAACCTTTTGCTTTTTATTTCTTTCTTTTTTCCATTTGTTTTACTGTTCTCGATTCTGTATTTTTTCACCGTTACTTTTTTTCTCTCTTTTTTTAAGGATTCATTTTCCCTTATAGGACTGCCCCGACCAGGTACCCTTTTTTTATCGATATTTTTTACAAGCCCACCACACTCTTTTTCCTTTTTTCTTTTCCAATTTTTTTTATCCTTGTTCTATTTTTTCCTTCCTGTTTTCTGTTTTTTTTTTCCACATTCATGCTTGAAATGATACATCCAGTTATTATAGTAAGATTGATTACTTAATACATGTCAAAAATATTCAAAATTTATTTTCTTGCAACAGCTTTTTAAAAAAAATATTGTCAGCAATATTATTTCATATTGATGTGTATATAGATAATTTTTGGGAGTTTCCCAACGTCTATTCTTTTTGAAGTCAACTCAACAACTTTTCGTTTTATTTATCATACTTCTACTTATATGAATAATGGAACGAACTCTTATTAATCCCGACTATCATTTTATATTTTATGATAATAATACTCACTGTAATTGGATTAATCACATTCCACCATTGCTATTGTAGTAATCACGTGATATTCAACTTTGCTTGAATCAGGTCTATCATCTTCTACTTGAATCAAGAATCCCGTGATATGAATCAGGTCTATCATCTTCTATTTGAATCAAGAATCTCGTGATATTAAACTTTGCTTGATTTGGGTCCATCAAGAATCCTGTGAGATAAATGTGCTTTTAGTGAGACAAGAGTTCATCGATCTTCTGTAATCGACACCAACTTGAGTTTCAGTTTTTGCCCACCGTAACCGGCACCACCCCTAAAGAGTGCTCCTACCCCAACCACTAATGCATGTTTTGGACAATTAAAATAGGTATGAAGTTTGTAAAGCATCCTCTTCTCGTGGCATGAAATTGAGTTCTTTTGATAGCATGACCAATTTGAACTTGTTACCACATAACGATTGTCAATTGGAAGCCCTATTTATACTTGAACCCGTTACTACATAACTGTTTACTGGGAGCTCGAGTTGCAATGCGATATCTTCTAAGATGGTGGTGTACTTCCCAAAACGCAAATGAAATTTGTCGGTGTCCAAGCGCCATTAGATCACTGTTAAATCAAACATACCTTAAATATATCACTTATCTTAGTAAAAATAAAAAAAAATTTAAAAAAAACTTTGCCCTTGTTTTGAACTCTGAATTGTCCCCCCCGTCCTCCTATTTCTAATCACAATAATTTCTCCCCATGTTTCTTCTCTTCAACAACAAAAAAAATACTAAAAAACAATCAATAACATCAACATATTCAAATTTAGCACTGGGGTTGGGGTATATACAAGTTTTTGGTGTCGCCAAACAATTAGGCGGCACCTAAAAAAATATTTTTTAACTATTTGCCATCAATGTCGCCAAATAACCTAGCGACACCAAAAAAATTACTGCCATTTTTTTTTCAAGTTTCTTCGATATTACTTAAGAGATAGACAACTCCTATTAATTTTTTCCTCTCTTAATATTTGTATTTTTAAAAGTATTTTAAAAAATACATATTAATACCGCTTGTGAGATTGACGAAACCAAGAAAAAGTAATTCGTTTAAAAACAATGATTAAGCCATGAAGCGACGGATGAATTTGGCCATACGGGCTAACATTATAAATTTGGGGCCATTCTTATGCATGATTTTTCATTTGAATCACTTTATAAATAATCATTCCTTTTGAGTAATTTTCGAAAAAAAAACCAGTAATGGTCGGTGGGGTTGGGACGACAAGGAATATTCAACTGAAACTTGTCCAGCTTTAATAGATCACTGTCATCTCAAATTTAATTCTTTAGTTTCTTCCTCGTCAGAATCTACTGTATCCCACGCCATTTTCATAACTTTCAAAAGTTTTAATTATTATTTTATTAGTACTTATACCATCACGTACAAATGCAATGCATGCATACATCAATGCTATGTTGGATAAGATTATTATTTTTTACACATATTTTATTATATAAATTAGTAATAAAATACTTTAATTTGTAATATTTAATTACTTTATTACTTAATTTTAGTAAAGAGGAGAAATTTTTTCTACTTATTTTAAAGATTTTTTTTATAAGAGTGTTACTCAACTTTTTGATTTCAAGTTTAAATATGCACTGATTATATTTTATTTTATTTTAACCATTGTAATACATATGTACCTAAAATAAAGGCCTATCACTTATGAACATTTCTTAGCTTGGACAATCACGAGAATTCATATAATTTTTAAAATTCAATTATCAAAAAACCATTTTATTTAGTATTTAATTTTATATTTGATTAGAAATAACATCACAATAATTTATTCTGATTTTGATATGTATGATCTACGTGAATAAAACATGAAATATGATGGTAAAATTGTTAAAATATTAATCATATAAAAAATTATGAAAGAGTGTAAATTTGTCTTAATTTTATATCGGTGTATGTGAATTCCTCCTATATATATTATATAAAGTTCAACAATAACGCTACAAATGGTCTAAGGATCGAACATGTTTTTACTATAAAAATTAGAATTTGTATTAGGTTAACATATGATGTTAGTCTTTATATCTTGACAAAATTTGAAATTTAGTCTTTATACATAAAAAGTTAAAAAATAAGTCCTTTTATTTTTTTATTTACAAATCTTAGTCTAATCATTGTCGTCGTCGTCGATAGTTTCCATCAAAATTTGTTAAGTTAACATGTTTATTTTTCATTAATCATATGTCATATTATGTAAAGACAGCTTAATCTACATGGGAAATTGATAAACTTTTACAAAATATATTAATAATATTAATAATTAAATTAAAATTTTAAAATAAAAGAAACGATAGCACCTAATTTAATACATAAACTAAATCTCAAAGTTGCCACTAAATTATCTATTTCCCTCTCAAAAAGGTGCAACTTTTAAGTTAAGCAAAATAGCTAAAATTACAATAATAATATGCATGAGAATTTAAGCAAGTCAAAATATGAAGAAAAAAAATTAAAAATTAAAAATCTTTACATTTTTTAAATTTTTTAAATTTATTTTATAATTTTTGTTGGCATGTAGTATAAGACAAAATAATGTCATGTAAATAATAAAAAATTGATAGTCAATTCTAACGAATGGGTCATTTTGCTCATCCATCTAACATAGAGAGACAAATTTGCCAATCTTTCATAAAGGGACCAAAATGCTATCTAAAGTATAGTACATAAACTGGTATAATACTTTTACCATCTTGTTTATTATTATTTTTATACAATTCCTATTACTACTCATAACTCTCGAACTCTTAAATTGGAAAATAACATACATTTGAGTGCACTAAAACGTACATCCTCTTGCATGTTATAGCAGTCATGATGCAACCTAAGTTAAAGTTCAATTGGTCATCCTATCTACGACTAAGGCTTTTTAAATAGATAATTTTATATGGATTAAACATGTCAAAGGTTCTTATACTCTTTTGAAGTTTAAATTTTAATCCATATACTTTAATTTTGAGACATTGAGTCCTTGTACTTTTTTAATTTAAAATTATATACCTTAATTAATATATATATATAAAGACTCAATGTCTCAAATTAAAGTACATGAATTAAATTTTAAAGTTTAAAAGTATACAGGGTCTTTCACAGAATTAAACCATTTATAATATATAATTTTGATATATTTATATTTTCATTTTGTACCTGTCGTTTTCAATATTATGTTATCATCCGGTGAAAACGAAGTTGCAACCACTTCGGAGAGAGCACACAATACCGTTTTTGTCTTTTCATATTTTGACGTGTGCATGTTTTTATTATGTTATGTTAGATGACGACAATATTTAAATAATAATAATAAACATAAAATTGAAACTTCAGAATATGATTAGATAAAAAAATTAAAATTTTGAATATTTTAAAATACTATCAATTTAAAATTTATCAATTCATTATGTTAATAATTTTAAATATTTTTTTGGATAAATGTTTATTTTATAATTTATCAATGCATTTGTTATATTTTTGATCGACGTAAGTAAATTTTAGTTAGCTAATCACAAAGCGCCATATGACGACTTTACGTAAAAAAAATAAATATTTTCTTTTATTAAATACATATACACAATAAAAAATATGAAAATGAAAATAAATATATAAAAAAATTTAAATGTATATAAAATCTAGAAAAAAAACAAAATTGTTAGGATCGTCCCGATTAAGCAACGAACAAGTAAAAATAGTAGAAGAAATTGAGAAGATGAACACACAAATTTAACGTGGAAAAACCCCTCAAAAGAGGATAAAAAACCACGGGCAAAGATAAATTTACTATAATGGCAAAAGAATGAAGAGTACAAAAGATGGAGATAAAAACTAAACCCCGAAAACCCGAAAAACAAAGAACCCTCAAACGTAAACACAAAATTCTCTGAATGTGTTATGAGTTCTAATCTAATGGGTGTCTCTTAATTCTAAGATTGTAAAGGAGCCTATTTATAGGCTAAATTAGTAAGTCAAATAAACTATACTAATAAATGCTAAATATATTATACTAATAAATACTAAATCTTCTAGAAAGAATATATATTTTTGTTTAACTTGACTTGCAAGCAATCTCTTAGAATTTGGGTCACACAATTCTAACAAAAATTTTAAAAAAGATTATTGAAAAGAAATTAGTTGAAATTAATAATATTATTACAAAAAAATGTAAAATATTTTTTTTATAAAATTCTAAAAAGTATTTAAATTTCAAGGTTTTTTTTTCAATTACTTGAAATTTAAATATATATTTTTAATTTTTATAACAAATTTTAATTTTTATATATTATTTTGACATTGCAAAATTTATAATTATATATTTAGAATTTTATAAAAAATTAAATTTTTTTATAGATTATATATGATTTTTTTACATTTTTAATCAATATAATATACAATATTAAAAAATAAAAAGGAAACATGACACATTCTAATAGCACCATGTGGTAGGTCAATAACCGTTCAACATCAGTCAACGGTCAGACAACACGGTCAACGGTTGGTCAACACTGATCAACATTCAGTCAAAATAAATCATATTTTTAATATTTAAATATTTAATATTATAATTTTTTTTTAAAAATTAAATTTAATATTCTTATTTTAATTCAATCTAATTACCTCATTTTTTCTATTTGTTTACAAAAATCATGTGACATCTTTTCATTAGCCAAAGTGGCCTAACAAAATTTTTTTTAACAGTTGTTACAAAATGGATCAAAAATAGAGCAAATTGATACTTTAGGCATCGAATTGGGAGAAAAAAGTTTAAATACTAAAGTAAAAAAATGGATATACTTTATAGGCTAAATCGTAAATTAAGCCTACATAAAAGAATAAAAAATACTTATAATAATATTTGTTGTTTTTTAACTGATTTTTAATTATCGTTTATCTTAATTAAGATTTTAAAATAACATATTTATGCATTATCGATATTATATTATGTAACACTTAAGTTGTGGGTGAAAAATTAAATTATATAAAAATATGATAAGTTCAACATTAAAAATCAAACTCGCATCCAAAGAACTTAAATCTGTAAAGTTAATTTCTCATGCATTTTAATTTTTAAAAAAATTTGTAGTATGAGATTTTGTTTTAAATTATAAAATTATTGAAATACATAAATATCTTTAAAATAAAATTTGGTGTTTTTTTTATTTTTTTAATTCTTTGTTGATTTGATATTTAATTAACCCATATATCAATTGAGTAAAAAAATTTTATAAGTAATATAAATATATTATATATATTAATTATTGAAAGGATAATATAGCTTTTGACTCTTGAACTTGGCAAGTATGTCCATATTGGTCCCTGAACTTTTTTTTATTCACTTTAATCCCTAAACTTGAAAATTGTTATTCATTTAAGTCATTCTATTAGTGATTATAAAAAAAGGGGGGGATAATGTAACTTTTGGCCATTGAACTTGGCAAGTAGGCCCACTGTAACGACCCGATAGTCACGGGTGTCGAAAAGTACATTTTTGGGACTCTGTTCCCGTAAATCGGACTCATAAATATTTTTAATAAATATTTGCAAAGTTAGTTGTGTAGTTACTTAGATTTCGGTTAAGTGAATTTGCATAAAGTAAAAGTAATTAGGTATAAGGACTAAATTGTATATAAGATGAAAGTTGAATTATAGATTAAAAATTAATTAAAGGGCCAATGTAGCAATTATACCTATATTATAATAATAAGTTAAAATATGAAATCTTAATAATTAAGTAAATGTATATATATTATAATAATTAACTAAAGTATAATAAAATAAATTAGTAAAAGAAAAAGAAAGATAAAGCCAAAGAAAATTAGAAAGAAAAGAAAGAAAGAAAAAGAGAAAGAAGAAAAGAAGGACACACACCGCCTATGGTTCTAAATTGTTCAAAGTTCAATTGGTTAGTCAATTTAGTCCATTTTCTTGTAGTTTTTTAAGTTTGTGGACAGGGGCGAAGCTAGAACAATCTTTCAAGCGGGCTGAATGAAATTTTAATTTTTTATAGTCTATATCTTTATAATTTTTAAAGGATTAAATCAAATTTTTATAATTTTAGGGGGCTAAAGTACAATTTTACCTTTACTAATTTAAAATTTTAAAAAAAATTAAGGGCTTAAATAGTAATTTTACATTTTAGGGGGCCCGAGGCCCATGCCAGCACCCTCTAAATTCGCCACTGTTTGTGGAATCTTGGTACCTAGGGTTACCCGACCCATGTTGAAATTTTAGCATTGATTGAGTTTTTAAAGGTTGTTAATGTTGAATAATTTTACTATTAGGGATTAATTTGATAGATTTTTAAACTAGAAATGAAAAAGGATTAAATTGTAGTAAATTGTAAATTTTGAGTAGTAGGGACTAAATTGTGAAAATTTTGAAATTTAAGGGTTAAGTGAAAATAGGGAGTTAAATTTAGTTTAAAGTGGAATTTGTATTAAAATATAGAATTAAATGTGAAGAATAAAAATTAGCCTTGGTTTAGGGACTAAACTGGAATTTAGGCAAATATTGAGTAAGAATTGAAATATTCAATATGAAATTGAATTGTGTTATATTGATGAATTTTAATTATTTTAATTCCGTAGCTAACGTCGTACCGGAATCCTCTACTCAAAAGGGGAAAGATAAAATCGGTGTCGAATAGCTTGAATCTACGGTTTGTATTTCTATAATCCGAACCTAGTTACTAGTTGTTGTATTTTAATTTAATGCATATGGTAAGTGGTTGAGGTGAGTATTTGGCATTTTGATATTGAATTGAATTAAAGTTGATTGAAATGGATTGAATTGGTATATATATTATGAATATATTAATTATTTGAATTGAAATGAATATTCATACTAGTTGTTGTATTTTAATTTAATGCATATGGTAAGTGGTTGAGGTGAGTATTTGGCATTTTGATATTGAATTGAATTAAAGTTGATTGAAATGGATTGAATTGGTATATATATTATGAATATATTAATTATTTGAATTGAAATGAATATTCATGTGTATATGTGATTATATGAAAATTTTATATTGGATATTGGTTGTTTTTGAAATGTGAAATTAAACCCTATTAACTGTATCGGGCTGAGACGGATATAAATGGCATTCCATTGGATAGGAAGAGTTCAGGGATTTCTTCGACTTCGAGTCGATGTGGCACTGGGTGCCAATTTACTTCAGTTTAACCGATAAGACACTAAGTATCAAATTTATATAGCGCTGGGAGCAGTTATTACTTCGTATTTATCTGATGAGGCACCGAGTGCCGAACTAGTGTGTTGGTTGGATCCGTGTATCCGTCCGAGTCCGAGTCGTGTTAATAGGGGTAATTAAATAAAACAATATTATGATTGATATTGGATGCGAATTGAAATTGGGATAGTGATTTGAAACATGAAAATGAGATACATGAGTTATGTACTCATGAAGTGGATATGGAATGGCTAATGCCATTGTTTAAATGATATGTGGATCAAATTGTGAAAAGCTATTATATAGCAAGTGATGAGAATTGAGTATGGTATGAAATGATGTATTCATGAGTTGAGTATTGAATGGCTAATGCCATTGTACAAATAAATATGGTCTGATATGTGAATAACTATTTGTATAGCAATTGTGTGAATTGGGACATTGTTTAACAAATGAAATATAATAGCATATGATAGTCATGATACTAGACATTAATATGTGCTTAAAATTCAATTGTGCATATTTTATTATCTTGTCTTTAAATATTCAGATTATAGAAATACCACTGAGTTTTACTCAGCATACGGTTTTGTTTTTCCGTGCGCAGCTTAGATACTTCGCTTTTGATCATCAATTCAACATCCAACAATGATCCCAAACTCAAATGTGGTGATGTTTATCTTTTGTACCGGCATGTACCTAGGGTGTCTAAATGATAGCTATTTTATGGATGGATTGTAAATGAGGTTATAAGTGTATTGTTGGTTTGGTATATATATAAACATGTGAATTTAAGTTAATGTTTTAGGTAAATATAAGCTAGGCCAAATTAATGGACCTTGGCATGTTTGTAATTTTAATTTGAATGATGCATTGATGATAGGTTTTGATGATATATATGTGGTACCAATGAGGGTACATTGGTTAGGCACCTAGGATGATTGTTTTGACATGTTTTAAATGTATTTGATCGTGTTTTGAACTGGTTAAATGAATGGTTTTTGAATTGTTTAATGTCCAAGCATGTAGGAAATGGTAAATTTGTTGTTTAAGGCACATTTTAGGTCCACACGGCCAGACACGCAGGCGTGATCATTTGTAAATTTGCTGTGTGATCCAAGTTAGAGAGTTGCACGAGCACAGACACAGGCTGGGACATGGCCGTGTGACCCCTGCAGCTTTGAAAATTTTTAATGTATTCCACAAAATTTTTTGAGTTTCCAAATTAGTCTCGACTTGTTTCTAGCACGTATTTTGAGCCTCGAAAGCTCAAATAAGGGAGAGTATGTATGAGTTTGATTGATTTTTGACTTGAATATTATATGATATGAAAAGTTTGAAATTTTTGTTTGTTTGATCTGTAAACACCGATAATACTCCGTAACCCGATTCTGACGATGGATACAGGTTAGGAGTGTTACACCCACATGGCCCCTAAACTTGACAACTAAGTTAACTTTGGTACTTGTACTTTTTTTTTGTTACTTTGGCACTTGAACTTGATAACTAGGTCCATTTTGATTATTGAACTTGAAAATTCTAAAAGTTTGATGATGTGATACTCTGTGTTTGAAAAATAAATTTTTTAAAAGATTATGTGGTACAATCTTAGAGTTTCATATTCAGTGTTTTAATAACCGAACCGATGGTTGAACTAGTTAGACCATCAGCTCGACCGGTTCAATAGTCGAACGAACAATAATTAAATAAATAATTAAAAATTCATAAAAATCTAATATATATATATAACCAATTTTAGTTGTCTTTTTAGATTTTTATAAAAATTTAATTATTTATTTAATTATTGTTGGTCTGACGGTCAAATTTGTCAAACTGGTTGAATCGAGAATTGATGGTCTTACCTGTTCAACCATCGGTTCAGTTATTAAAATATTGAATATGGCACTCTGAGATTGTTCCACATCATTATCTAACTTTTTTATATTTTTCAAGTGATGGTGTAGCACGATCTTAAAGTGCCATATCACCAAACTTTTAGAATTTTCAAGTTTAGGAATCAAAATGGACCTAGTTGTCAAGTTCAAGTGCCAAAATGAACAAAAAAAATACAGGTACCAAAGTAAACCTAGTTGTCAAGTTCGGTTACATTATCCCCATTTTTTCATGATCATAAACAGAATGGACTTAAACGAACAACAATCTTTAAATTCAAGGGTCAAAGTGGATAAAAAAATTTAAAGATCAAAATAGACCTACTATATAGGGGCAAAGTTACATTACCCCATTATCAAACATAATGAAAAATGAAAATATTGAAATTTATGTTTTTTAACACTTTATTAAGATCATCTTTAGTTTTTGGGTAATCTACATTCATAGTCACTGAACTCAGTTTTCTTTTCTTTTCTTTTTTGGTCAGTTAACTATGAAAAGTTATAAAATGATCACTCAATTATTAGTATTTTTTTTGTCACCCAACTATGAAAAGTTACAAAATGATCACCCAACTATCTTGGATTTTTGGGTGTTCCCGTTTAGCTTAATTCACGATTTAGCCCCCAAAGTATACTCATTTTCTCACTTCCACACCTAATCTTTTTTTTGTCCCAATTTGGTACCTAAAGTACACTCGAATTATTTTTGCAATTACTTGAAATTTAAATACTTTTTTTAAAAAAAATTATACCATTTTCAATTTTTATATATTATTTTGGCTTTTTAAATTAATAATATATATTTTAAAATTTTATAAAGAAATATTTTTGAACTTTTTAAAAATATATATTATATGATTTATTTACATTTTAAATCAATATAATATATGTAATACTAAAAAATTTTAAAAATGGCACATGGTGTGTTCTAATAGCACCATATGGCCGGTCAACATTGATCACGATCGATCAATGGTCAGTCAAAATCAAGTGTTTTTTAATATTTAATATTTTAATTTTCTATTTTCTAATTTTTATTTTAAATTTATTTTTTTATTTTAAATAAACCTAATTGCCACGTGACATTTTTTTATTGATCAAAACATGTTACCTGACGCTTTTTCATTGGCCAAAGTCGCCTAATAGTTCTTTTTAACATCCATTACAAAATGGACCAAAAATAAGAAAACTGATATTTTAGGTACCCAAGTGAGAAAATGGGTATACTTCAAAAGTTAAATCGTGAATTAAGCAATTCCATTTTTATGTTAGCCAGTTGATGTGCCTAAAAAGAAAAAAATAAATAATTGAGTGAATATTTTATAACTTTTCAAAATCATGTGATAAAAACATAATTGGATGACTACTAATGCAATTTACCCTTATTTTTTCCATACCAAAAGTGAGATGATTGAAGAATGTAGAAGCTATAGGCCAAATAATAATGGGGTAGTTGAAATTGAATCAGCTTATTAGTTACTTGAAAAAATTAGTAAAATAAAGCAACGGCTTAGAGTTTTTCTTTTTCTATTGCACAAATTTGCTTTTGATAACGAGTGTCAAATTAATCTTTAAAAGCATCCCCCCATCTTACACTTTCCGTATACATACATAGAGAAAGCCCCCACAAAGTAAATGATAATTTAATTAGTGATTATGGTCTTAATTTAAATATTTCTCATCTCCTTTCTCTCCAAATCTTTTAATTAATGTTTTTATATAAAAAAACATTTTAAAATGCAAGTGATAGCATGAATTAAGATCAATTTAGTATTATTTTAAAAAAAGTATTTTTTTTGTCCATAAAAATATTACAAAATAAGATGCTTTTGAGTTTTTCAAAAGTGCTTTTCAGACAAAATTTTAGCTTTTGCTCAAAGTTGTTTTTTAGCCCAAAATTGCTTTTGAAAAGTAATGC
This sequence comes from Gossypium hirsutum, assembly GCF_007990345.1. NCBI lineage: Eukaryota > Viridiplantae > Streptophyta > Magnoliopsida > Malvales > Malvaceae > Gossypium > Gossypium hirsutum. Next base: position 8,063,656 of record NC_053425.1, read on the forward strand.
TAAACTGGCTCTTACACCTGTTTAACAAGTGTTTTTTGGTTAATTTTAGTTTTTGTATTTTTTGAGTTCATTACTTTAAAATTTTGTATTTTTTTGAATTTGAAATTTCAATTCTGATCTAAACAGAAGCAGCTAAATCTATTTGATTAAATTTTACTATTAGCCTCGTATTGATTTAGTCATTGGTTTTTCAATTGGATCATTTTTAATCTCTATATTTTTCAAATATAAAATTTCAATTTTGAAGCAAATGACTATTATTAAATATATTAATTATTTTTTTTGAGAATAATATGTGAAAATAGTAAGTTCACATGACATTACACATATAATAATATTTCCTTTTCGTGCGGGAGGTTACGGTTTCACCAATGAAGATTTTATGAAAGGGTTTAATCTTGGAGAATGTTGGAGGCCTCGTGTTGAGTCCTTCCCCTTCAACATCAACTGCCCAATAGCTTAAATGCTAACAGAGATGGCCCTAGAGCCTTGGAACCACATGGTGGATATAAGAGTTCATCCTGACCGAAAATGACCCACGCTTGAGTCAGCAATGACAAACCCCTTGCCCCTCTTTCCCCTAGGTAGGGTTTTTTATGGCACCATCCGGAATTAGACTAAGGAATTCTTGAAATAGACAACTTATGTTTTTCCTCTTGCTCAATCGACTAGGAGGAAACATCATATGATAAAAATCTTATTTTTAGTTTTTTTTTTAACTTACTAATTTGTATATAACTTTCGTAAGACTCATTATGGACAATAAAGCAATTCAGTGGAAGGCTGATGTTGTGGCTAAGAACATGCTGAAGGGGATAGCCACTTCTTTTCTTGCCCCAAGGAAATGGGTCTGCAAGAAAAGGAAGGGATCCCCTTTTGAAGAAACTGCAGGTGAAGAACAACAACAGGAGGTCATTCCTCCCCATATGGTGATGACAGTAACAACCTCACTCATTCGTTCACTATTAATGTTGGCTTGCTTGCTATTTTTTCTATCAGAAATGTTTCATCTTCTTAGGCTACTGTTGCTGCTACCAGTAACCCTTATTCTTCTTCTCCTCCTTTTCCTCCTACCATCGTGCTCCCTTTCGCTTTTTCTGATGCTTTGGGTAATTTTATGAGCTTTGTTAATTTATTTGAGTTGTGTTTATGTTGCTAACATTAAATGCTTGTGTAAGGTCTATGGGTCTAATTATGATTTTGAAGCTAGCATATGATCAGGTGGCCCGGTCGAGACGAAGAGCCGAAGGTTATGGAGAATGACAGTGAAGAAGGTTTAAAGGTTGAGGGTTGAAAGAATGTTGAGAGAGCGTAGGCTTTGTGTCTTAAATAGCCCCTCCTCTTCATCGTTCTTGAATGTATTTTTAGGCAAAGGTTCTGTGCAGGATGATGTTAACGTATTAGACTTGCCATATAGCCATCATTACGGAGCTCATGGGAGGGATGTCGTTGATGGGACGAAGATATTTATGTCAAGACAAATCCTGTCATTCATTCTAATTTTGATGGGATAAAGCAGTTGAGTCCACGTGATATTTGGTGACCAAACGACTTCATGTTGTCAATAAAGATTAAATCGTCCATTGTCTAAATAGTCAACCCGAGAGGGTGAGCTCACAGGTGACCACAAAGTTTGCTGGTGATAGACTTACTTTTCAGGCATCTTCTAGACTTGCAACATGTCTTGTTATAGATGAGAGTATAACAACAAAATATTAAAATATAGTAAAACAAAAATTTTAAATATATATATAAATATACAAAGTATAATTAATAATATATTAACACAATTAAATTAAATTAAGCATCAAAATCAGCATTTGATTAGAATTGTTATGTTCACTTCACGAATACCCAATTCCATACATAAGAATTTAGAATTAATACCATTACCATATATACAATTTTTTTTGAAAATATTACCATATATACAATTAAATTTAAGAAAATAAGTTATTTAATAGTAATTATAGTATATTACTTTTGATAATTTTTTTGAATTATTTTTGTTTAATTATTAAATTTGATAATTTTTTTAGCTTTGGTAATGACGTGATATTTTATGATTGTGTCATGTTATCATGTAAATTTTTTTATAAATTATAAATTTTTAGATAATAATGTGGTACAATATTAATTTGTCACATAATCATATGGTGAGAAAAGTTGCAAAATTAAAAAAAAATTAAAGACGAAATTGAGAAAATTAAGAAATTGAGAGAGTAGATATTAATTTATTCCTATTTAAAAATAAAATACAGAATTAAGAAACGGCATGCAAATTTGATTTGATGTCCTCTTACTTTTATTTGTTTTTTTTGACTAATGAAGTAAACTGACGTTTAAAATTTCCATCTTCTCCAGAATTTTCTAATAAACACTCACTTTCCTAAATTTTTCTTGTTTCTCTTTTGAACTTCATTTTTAAAGTTCCAAAAGAAGCTTCGTTTTGAAGAAGGTTAGATGTTAGACTAAGCTGAGTTTTATTTATTTATTTATTTATTTATTACTGAGTTTTCGTTCTTTTTCTTCTGTTAATTACGCGTTCAACTTTTTTTTAAATTAATTTCGGTTTTTATTTTAATTGTTTAGTTACTTGAGTTCAAAAAAAAAATCGTTTTCAGGCGTTTGATTTTGTCGATGGAGTACGGTGGTTGTGCGGGGCTCGTCGGAGCTGAGATTCATGGATTTCATACATTGCAAGGTATATTATACAGAATTTGTTTTTATTAGTTTTAATCTTTTTTTCTGATTCTATGAATTGATCTAATAACGTGTGTTAGAATTTAATGTGCTGAAAATTGTTTGATCGCTGTAAATTGTTCATAGTATTTACTTGTTAGCTTTTTCGTGAGTAATTTCTTACTCTTTTTGTGGGAGTTTTTGCTATTTGAAAGCTAGAGAAGTGGTTGATTTTGTTTCAAGCAAATATCAAATTCACATAAAAATTTGCTTGTGAAGTGTTAGTTGAGCTTCAGGGACTGTTAATTTTGTTCATATCGTGCTTTGGACTGCAATTATGCAAATCTCTCTGTTTTGCTAATTTTATTTCATTTTATTTTTTAAATTTGTTTCTGTTGGATATGGACAGATTTGGATGTTAAAAACATGTTGGAAGAAGCCAAGTCAAGATGGTTACGCCCAAATGAGATTCATGCTATACTGTGCAACCATAGATATTTCTCCATTCAAGCGAAGCCAGTGAACATGCCAAAAAGTAACTACAGATAATAATTAAATTCTGTTTGTTCCCCTCATCTATACGCCCACATGAGTGAACACAGAAGAAGTTTACTACTTACGAATGAATATAACTCCCTTGTCATTATAGGTGGTACTATTGTATTGTTTGATCGAAAGATGCTGAGGAACTTTCGAAAAGATGGTTATAATTGGAAAAAGAAAAAGGATGGGAAGACTATTAAAGAAGCTCATGAACACTTAAAAGTAGGTTTTGCTTTTTGTATAACTTATATTATATATTATTTTGATTTGGCCAAAATGTGATTACAATTGTATTTTATTTCATGAACCAGGTTGGTGATAAAGAAAGGATTCATGTATATTATGCACATGGTGAAGATAACTCAACTTTTGTTCGCAGGTGTTATTGGCTGCTAGATAAGTATGTATGATGTATTTTACATTTAAAGTTAACCTCACCTATCTTGTCCCTACTTGTTCTCTTTTAACCCAAGTTGCATTATGTTAATCTCTGATCATGATTAACTTCTTGTTTCAGGTCTTTGGAGCAAATAGTTCTTGTTCATTATCGTGAAACAAAGGAGGTTGGTGTTTACTACAAACAAAAAACTTTGAGATACCATTCCCGAATAAAGCAGTCTTTTATGTTTCTTCCTACTCAGAACCAGTTTGTGAATGATGTTTGTGGATTTGAACTGCAAACAATTGCAGGTTTCACTAGCCACACACTCAAATTCAAGTTCGTTAACAGATCAGTCTACTCCTTTGCTTGTTACAGAAGAGTTTGATTCGGGAATTGCTAATACATATTCTGAAGGTGAGAGGAGTCTAGGTGATGTTGAAAATTTCCAGAGATTAATCATGTGAACAAATACATCATGTTCTCATTAAATGCTATTGTGGAAAGTGAACAGAACCAGGTGAGAGTGTTAATGTTAGGAATCATGAAATGAAGCTTCTTGAGATTAATACACTTGAATGGGATGATCTTCTGGTGACAAATGGTGCTAATGATTCGATTGCATCTAGAGGAGGTATTGTATTAGTTTCCAGTATAAGCAATAACACTTATTTAGTTGCTGAATTGTTGACCTATTTTGGTTGTGATAGCAGACAATGTTTCTTGCTTTGACCAACAGAACCAAATGGCAGTAAATGGCTTCTCAAATTATGTAAGCAGAGCCATTTCATAGCTCTTAAGTTCTTATATATTTTAAATTTACTTTTGTTAGTTTTTTTTTTTTTTTCCCTTATCAGGCAACCTGTTAGGGTTGCATGTTGGTTAATAGCTTCTTTGCATGCCTGTAATACTGAATGACTTTATGCATGTTGTGTAGAAGGCAGAAACTGAAAAGATAGACTTTACACTAATTTTTAGACCTCCTTGGCATTTATGATTTAGGCTACCCTTTGCTATAAATATGTGTACTTTCTTACATCTGCTCGGGTGTCTTCATTTTCATACTTATTTTTGTGTGTTCATCTTCTTTTTGATTGACATGTAAGTCATCATTTCTTTATTGTGAAGACCAGTCCAATATTCTGCTTTTTGTTTTTTTGGTGCTCTATTGGTTTGCTTGAGAACCACTCAAGCTGCTTCATTTCTGCAGGGTGGCCTTATCTCTGCTCATAATTTATCAACAGAAACCTCTTTGCTCGTTAATTCAATTGCACCGGTTGCTCAAAGTAATAATGCTTACCTTGGCACCACGGGGGGTGTTTGTAATCAGATATCAGGGGGCCAAGTAAATACTACCAGTCAGTTGAAAGACTCTTGTGCCTTAGGGACAGGTGATTCGCTGGACTTTTTGGTCAATGATGGTTTACAAAGTCAGGACAGTTTTGGAAAGTGGATTAACGACTTTATCACTGAACCCCTAGGTTCAGTAGGTGACTCTGTGCTAGAATTGTCGTCTTCATCTGCTAATGATTCATTCACCTCTCCGGAGCAAATATTTAGCATAACTGAAGTCTCACCAGAATGGGCCTATTCAACTGAAAAGACAAAGGTCTGTCTCTGGAAAAATTCTCTGCCACTGCTGCAATGATAGTCTTGTTCATGGAACTGATGCTATAAATCTATTCATTTGAATAACATACATGAAATTTGGTTGTGTTAGTATGTTTTGACCTTTATTTATCTATTGACTTTGCAGATTTTAGTCATTGGAGTCTTTCATCAAGCTTATCAACATCTTGCTAAATCCACTTTGTTTTGTGTATGTGGTGATGTGTGTACCCCAGCAGAAATTGTTCAGGTCGGGGTTTATCGCTGTTTGTTATCTCAGCATTCCCCGGGACTAGCGAACCTGTATATGAGCCTTGATGGCCATAAACCCATCAGCCAAGTGCTTGGTTTTGAGTATTGTACTCCTTTATCGCATGACCCGATAGTTCCTACGGAAGATGAGTCCAGGCGGGAGGAGTTCCACTTGCAGATGAGGCTTGCTTATTTGCTCTTCTCTACTTCCAACAGCCTCGACATTTTGTTGGGTAATAAAGTATCACCAAATACCCTGAAAGGGGTCAAGAAGTTTGCCCAAAAAACTTCTAACATGTCTGATTGTTGGAAATATTTGATGAAGTCATTTGAAGAAAACCGGGTTTCATCTACACAAGCAAAAGATAGTTTACTTGAAATTGCTTTGAAAAACAGGCTAAGAGACTGGTTGTTGGAAAGAATAATCGAAGGTGGTAGAACAAACGAACATGATACTCGAGGTCAAGGAGTTCTTCATTTGTGTGCCATTCTTGGTTATACTTGGGCTATATATCTGTATTCATGGTCTGGTCTCTCGCTGGATTTTCGTGATAAACATGGATGGACAGCTCTTCATTGGGCAGCATTTTATGGGCGGTATGTTTTTAATGATTGTTAATCTGTACTTGTACCATATTCAAATGTCCCATATTTAACGTATGCCTTGTAATACTTGCTGCACATTTCTCAAGTCCTAAATTCGTTGTAAACTTAAAAAACTTTTGAGTATTTGTTCGAATTGTTTCTGATTTAGAAAATCTTTCCATGCAGGGAAAAAATGGTTGCTGTTCTTTTATCTGCAGGGGCAAAGCCAAACTTGGTGACAGACCCCACCACCCGGAATCCAAATGGTTACACTGCTGCTGATCTTGCATCTTTGAAGGGTTACGAGGGGCTAGCCGCTTATCTTTCGGAAGAGGCTCTAGTAGCACATTTCAATGATATGGCCGTAGCAGGAAACGCTAGTGGTTCTCTGCAAACCAGTAGAACAGAGGCAACAAACTTTGAGAACCTTAATGAAGATGAACTATATTTGAAAGAATCTTTAGCAGCTTATAGAACAGCTGCTGATGCAGCTTCACGGATACAGACTGCATTTAGGGTGCATTCCTTGAAATTACGAACTAAAGCAATTGAGTCTTCCCATCCAGAGGATGAAACACGGAATATAGTTGCTGCTATGAAGATTCAACATGCCTTTCGCAACTATGGGATTAAGAAAAAGATGACAGCTGCTGCCCGTATCCAATACAGTTTCCTTACTTGGAAAATGCGTAAAGATTTCCTTAATATGCGCCGCCAGGCTATCAAAATCCAAGTATATGCTCTCCTTTTTTCTTACAATTTTAGTTTTTTCTTGTGTGTGCGCACGGCTTTTATGACCTTACGTTGGCTCTTTGACAATTGCCATTGCATGTGAACTTAATGCAGGCTGTTTTTCGGGGCTTCCAAGTAAGGAGACAATACCGTAAGATTCTGTGGTCAGTTGGTGTGCTTGAGAAAGCAATTCTGCGATGGCGGTTTAAGAGAAAAGGTCTTCGTGGATTACAAATTAACAAAGCTGAAGAAGTCGCACAGCGAAGCCAAGAGAGTGACACAGAAGAGGACTTCTTCAGAGATGGTAGAAAACAAGCTGAAGAACGGGTAGTAAAAGCTGTTGTGCGAGTTCAAACTTTGTTCCGGTCAAAGAAAGCACAGCAGGAATACCGGAGAATGAAGTTGGCTCATGATATAGCAAAGGTAGGTGATTTCTCCGAAATCTCAAAGTTGTCTCTATCTTGTTGATACGTTTACCTACAAAATTCGGTTCTTGCAGTTGGAATATGAAAACCTACTTGGCCTTCCTTCGGATATGGATGCTTGCAGACACTGAAGCTCATAATGATCATTCAAAGTAGAAGAGTGACCCTAGGGAGCTACATATTTGTAAATGCAACCATTTTCTAGTCCCCTTCTCACTGTTTTAAGATTTTGAGGGGAGAAGCTAAGTTAACATGGGTCCTTTAGTTTTTTTTTTTTTTTTTTTCATTTCGGTTTCGATCCGTTCAATTGAATCCGTGCTTCGAGTGTAAGACCTAGGTGAAACTTGTATGTAGGGTATTAAGCCGATCTCTGTCCCGGTGTATGTGCCATTCAGAATTAAGATTAGGTTATTAAGAATTTTGATTTCCAAATGTGGTTTTGCAGAGTTGCTTGTTCTTTGCTAATGAGCAAGTTCAATGCCCTTAATAATTAAGTTTGTTCATAGGGTTTAGGATTTATACTAAAATATTTTTTTAAAAAAATCCACTCTGAGGTTAAGTCCAAAACGTGTCATTATTTATAATATTAGCAAAATTTTGACCTACCTGACAGCGGAAGAAATCAAACACCTATAATTATTTATAAAAATAAATTTTAAAATTATACATAAATTTTAGTCTAATATATAATTTTATGTATGAATTTTAATTTTCTGTAATTTTATACATGAAATTTTGATTAAATTTAAGTCTTACAAATTTTTAACATAATTATTGGTATAGCATCATTTTAAGTTTTATTGCATATACGAATAATTATATTTATTTAATATAAAAATAATTTGATATATATTTTTTTAAAATATATAATTAAATTAAAATTAAAATTTTATGTATATATTTAAAATATAACTAAAATGTAATTAAAATTTATGTATCAAATTACATTTTAAAATTTATCTCGCTTAATTCTTTTAATGTCCAAGGAGTATTAAGATTCTTTGAAACATATTAAATGGTTAGGTTATTAAAATTAAATTGTATGTTTATAAAAATCGAATTAATTAGATCAAGAATTAATCGACATATTAATGTGAATAAAAGAATTGATTTTATAAAATTTTATATAATTTTATTAAAATTAAATTAGAAAAGCATTGGAAGAGAGATTTACTTTGTTTTAAAATCAAAGTATATATATTTACTGACATACAGCTACACAAAATCTTGATTCCTTTTTGGTCTATATTTGATCTCACCAAACTGGCAACCAAATTAACTTTACCATCCTCTCAATAAGCAACATAATCAAAACAAACAAAGCTCCAATCCTAAATATTAGATTAAGATGAACATTTACAACAAAGCGCACACATATTTTTCTTGCAGGAAAATTCTAGCCGGCTAAAAATGGCACTTTTTTTTTTCTACTTAATGTACTGAGAGAGCCATCTGAAACCATCCCCATATCCCATCTTACGCACAATGCTGCACATAAAAACTTCGAGTGGACGCACATTGGTGCCTTCCAAATTAACCTTCCCTTTCCCTGTTGTGAAGTTTGTCAACCCCATATGGAAACGTAATTCGTCCTCCGACGCTGCGTACGGTAGGTCGATCTTGTTCCCCAAGATGAGGAATGGTACGTCTGCTAGTGATTCATCCGAAAGGAGGGCATCGAGCTCCTTTTTCGACTCTGCGAATCGTTCCTTGTCGTATGCATCAACCAGGTACACCACAGCATCGACCTGCGTCACAATTGAGATTCCATAGATAAACCCAAATTGAAGAACTTGAAACTTAGCTCAACTGATTCATATAATCAAACCTTTATAATATCCACCTCCAAACTAAGAACTCTTTCGTTTTCGATAATGTTTCAACCAATTCACATCAAGTAATCATCCTTAATATGAAGGATTGCATCAACAATTTCAGTAAAAACTAACGAAGATTCATTATAAATTACCTATGTTCCCAGACCAACCATTTTCAAGTACCCGTACTAGGCACGAGGTACGATTTCTCAAATAAAAGGGGAAAAAATAAAAAAATAAAAATCCATGCCAAACATACGTCCCTACCTACATGATAATAAATCAGGGTCTAATAAATCAGGGTCTAAAATGCAGTGTACTAAGAATCAAATTACATTTTACTATGCCACGACTAATTTATGTAAAACAGCAATACAATCAGAATCTTAATACAAAACCCTACCTCTACGATAATGTGGCAAATGACAAACCAGGCTCGGGAGGCTTAAATGGTTCCCCCAAAGAAAAATATAAAGAACCAAACCCTAAAACCATCCCAAAACAATTTCAATCACATAGGAAGGTTACCAAATTCATCCATACCTGTTAAAAGATGACCTATGCTCTTTAAAAGATAACAAAACTCTCTCATCACAAAATTACAGCAAAAATATGGGCATACAACCAAGCAAATATGTATATGGGCAAAATTTTGCTGTCTTTTGAGTCTTTTCACCATCCAACCATCCATTAACATGTTTCTTATTAAACTGGTGATAACAATTGATTAATACTTGAATTTTTTAGCTGGTTTCTTATTGAAAAAATATATATATACACACACATACATAAATACAAATACCTTGGCGTAATAGTCCTTCCAGACTCTACGAGCAATCTGATGACCACCCAAATCAAAGGCCTTGAATTTGATCTTTCCTATGCTTAGTTCCTCCGATGTTGGGTACTGGGTTGGCTGATGCTGAACTAGTCTCTGCAATTTTCAAATTCCAATACTCCTCAATACTTTTACTTTGATATTTTCATTTAGTTTCTCAGCAACCAAGCAGACCCAGAAGCTTAAGCCTTGAGATTTCACATATAATAAGAAACACTGTTCAAATAATAGCTAAAAGCTAAAAAAAGGTATTCATATCAGATTATTACTTTAAAAATTAATTGAAAAACAAATTTAAAAAAAAAAAACACCTCATCTTTGAGCATATGAAGCAGAGTTGTTTTGCCAGCATTATCAAGTCCCAAGAACAAGATCTTTGCTTCCTTTTGATATAAACCAAGAGACGCTAAAATCCCATAAAACCAATCTACAAGAAACATATTTTTTTAAAATTCTGTTTGGACTGATAGAAAATTGAAGTATGTAAACAAAAACAAAAAGGAAAGATTTTTTTCTCTTCTTTTCTCTAAACTTCGATTTGCTGGTTTAGAAAAGATTACTCTGGGATTTTGATTTATACAGAGTACTGAGCTGGCTATGAGTAACTGGTTTGGCCGGTGATGATGCTGACGTGGAGGTTGGAAAGGAAAGAGAAGCTACTGGGAATCGCCGGTTATTTAAAAGGGATTAGCCTTTGTGGAAGACGGTGATTGGTTGGTACGCGTCATAAGGGGGTGGCATGGCCGTTTGATTTTAGAGAAGAACACATAACCAATGGCGGTGCCATTTTGATTGCGTACGTGGCATGATGGAGGAAAGGTCGGATACAACCGAGTGTATCGGAGACCAAACGTGCAAGATTTCATTTGGATGATTGATTACAGGGTCGAGTTACTTGGCAAAACTTCATTCCATTCTGATTAGGTTTTGAAATAATTTTTAAATTTGATATTGGTATGAGAAGTTTTTTTTTTAAATTAAGTATTTAAGTTTGATTTTAATATTTAATTTGATATATAATTTTTTTTGATTTAATACTTATGTTTTTTTGCTAGAGACTATATGTCGAATATTTATTAACTCACATAATGTCATTTGATTTGGGTATTAAATTGAACATTGAAATTAAAATCAGATATCAAATTAAACATTGAAGCCAAACTTAAGTATTAAATAGTATTTAACGAATTGAGTAAACTACTCGGTCATTAACTTTTTTGAACAATTTCATTTTGATCACCTAAATAAAAATATTTAATTACAATTTAATCAAAATCATTATAATAATTAAAAATTTTAGTCAATAACCGTTAACCTACAAATAAAATCTGATGTGGCATTCCACATCATTATCTTTTTACTATTTTTTGAGTTGCTACTGTTTATCGAAATATGATTGCATGAAGCAAGGTAATATCTCTTTTCTATAGTTTAGCAATTTCATATTGAATTTTAGAATTTTTATTTGAATTTTAATTTTTGAAGATAAAAATCCTAAAATTTAATATGAAAATATGATGTAACATCATACTATTGAAAAAATAGATACAAACAACTCTTTCTCTTGTTATCGTCTTATTCTTCCTTTGCTCCTTGCTTCAGGCCACCTCACTATCTCTTCCTTTACCCACTGCTTCATCATCATCACACCATCAAGAGCTTCCAATAAACCATCCCCCCCTCCCTCCTTCAAGTTACCCAGGTTCCTTGAACATCTTCATAGACTCAGGTTTCAGCTCTCTTGTCAATTTGTTCTTTTTTTTTCTTTTGAAAACAAATGAAACTAAAATCTATTCTTCATTATAGATAATATTTTACAAACTGTCATTTAGTATGTAGCTTGGAGACTATAATTAATGAGATAATCAGATAAATAAAATAATATTCTATTAAATATTTCTATAAAGTGCGTTGAATTTCACAAGGTTTATGGAATCTTGTAAAACTTGTGAGGGTGGTGTTATGATCTACTCCTGTGAACCGGAGTTATTTTCTTGCTCAGAATCTCTTACCTCCTATGATCCCTATGCTGTCAGCAGCACTTGAGAACTATATAAAGATAGCTGCATCTATAAATCTCCCTTGAAGCAGCAACTCACTTTAGTGCAAAACATCTCTTTAAAGTTTTGAATTAGTCTCTGAAGTATTGGATGGCATTTTATGGGTTGTCTCCTCAATTATTGGTCGTGTAAGCTCTGATGAACGGCAGCTCCAAATGCGGGATGGCTAGCTTGAGTTCTTAGTTGCCTACCAAGTTATTCAACGGTTCCGACATCTTTTTGCACTTTATGATTGGCCCCAGGTTGAAGGGTCCCCATTCCCTTCATCTATTCTCTAGAGAATCCATCTACTGGTTGTTTTGACATCCAGTACCGGAAATAGTTGACCCATCGAAATGGAACCCGAACCAGGTAGTGAAAGTCAAGAAACAAGATTGCAACATTTGAGGATTCTAGATGTTCCTTTGTAAATACTAGTACTGGAGACATTATACCTCAAATTTGTGGACTAAATGGTAGCACAGTGACCCAGTTATCTGAAGTACCAGAGGATAGACCATTAGATGAACCTCGTATTTTGCTTAGTTTTGCAGGAGCCTTGATTCTCCCTAGAAATATATAATAGAATTTTATTTTATTTTATTTATCTACATCGTAAATGGCAACCACTCGCATGTAAAACTTGATTCCATTCTTCAAAACTGTCAGGGTGTAGTCTAAACCTTGTGTGTTAAGCTTAAGTTACCTTATTCTTTCTTCAGATAACGAAAACGCCGCTTCAATACCATTCTTCTTTCTTCACTAGCGCGTGCTTGTTCTCTGTTTGTTCTTGATGGGGCGGTGATGATGGAAGCAGTGGGTGAAGGAAGAGATGGTGCGGTGGCCTGAAGCAAAGAGCAAAGAAGTATTAAGAAAGAATGGTGGAAGCAAGGGTGGTTTGGAGGAGAAGGTTGGTGACTAAATTCTAGAATTAAGTAGTTTACCGTAACTCATTGACTTGAGAACAACGGCAGACCATGAAATCTTGAAACCACCGCCACCACGTCCAACTCTATGATAAATTTCGCAAACATCTTTTAAACTACTTGGGTTAAGCTTGGATTGATGTACGGAATGCCACTATTTGAACACTTACTAGCCACTCACCACCTTATACCACTACTCATATGCACACTACTTGAATATATGTAAGAAAAAAATAATCACGAAGTTAAAAAAAAAATAAATTAGAGGCAGAATTAAGTTGTATAATTTTTACATTAATAAAAATATAATTTCACTATTTTAATAGCATATATATTTATAATTTTTACATGATTAAATCAATTTTTATTATTTTTTGAGGAGCAAAGTGACATTTTACTATTACTAATTTAAAATTTTATAAATTATAAGGAGGCTAAAAGGGAAATTTCCCACCTTAGTCATGAATCCATCTTTTTGTTCTTTTATTCCAAGTAAAAATTCTTTGACGTATCAACTACCGTAAGGCAGGAGGAGTTCTATTAGACAACCCATGTTTTTCTTTTTTCTTTTTTCTTTTTTCTTTTTTTTTACAAATGGAGAGTTTCAGATATAATTCGTATACCGAACTGATTACCATATGTAACACAAAATTTCTCTACCGATTCCTTCTAGTCGAGCCTCCCGGTCTATCATTATACCCCAAGAAGTAGAAAGAATTACAATCCCCATCCCGCCTAAAATTCTAGGAATTTGTTGATAGTTAGAATAGATTCGTAGACCTAGTTGACTGATCCGTCGTAAATTTAAAATAGTTCTATTTCCTTTTCATTCCTTGTATGTCGTAGGGTTAAAACCAAAAAAATATTTGTTGTGTTCCCCATGTTTCCTTACATTATCAATAAAACATTCTTGTAAAAGTATTTTAACAATATTTTCAATGATGTTAGTGTTGAATATTGGCAATATCCCACATTAGGAAAAGATAGAAATGGAGGGGGTTTGGTTTGTTATATATAGAACCCCTCCCCCTTTGGTTGTATCATCCCAAAATCTTCTCCTTTGTAATATTTCTAGAGGAAATATTAATTTGGTAGTGTCCGAGGACGTAAGCTAAATTGGCCGAACCTCGTTAAAACTCTGGTATTTTATTTCTTATTTGTTTGCTTTTATTTAATAGCTTTATGTTGGTTATATTTATTTAGTTATTATTGCTATAAATATCTAAGTGAGTTCTGTCTAGTTGTTGGGTTTTAAGCGGGACCATTGTGACCCCTCCAATTTAACTGGGAATTTTCTTAGTATAATTGTTGGCATAATAATTATCTAAATATTTCTGATAATATTGTTATTAATATTATCGTCGCTTCCGCAACAATTGGTATCCGAGCCAAGGTTTTGTAGTATGCTCTGTGTTTGCAGCTTAGTCTGATCTTACACATCAGAAACATTTCCGAAAGCTTGTGGGTATTCCGCATTTGGTGGCTATTAAATAGAAGCTATGGCAAAAATGACAGAAGAAAAACCATCCATATCAACAACTTCCACTTCGTACATTTTGTCGAGGGTTGGAACTGCAAATACGAGATTTGCAGTGGAAATTTTTGATGGAACAGGTCATTTCGGCATGTGGCAAAGCGAGCTTTTAGATGCCCTCTTTCAACAAGGTCTAGATATTGCCATTGAGGAAGAAAAACCAGAAGGGGTTGATGATAAAGAATGGAAGACCATCAACCGATTGGCATGTGGTACAATTCGATCATGTCTTTCCAGAGAGCAAAAGTATACATTCAGTAAAGAGACTTCTGCAAGTAAATTGTGGAAAGCATTGGAGGAGAAATTCTTGAAGAAGAACAGTCAAAATAAGTTGCATATGAAGAAAAGACTGTTTCGTTTCAATTATGTTCCTGGTACCACGATGAACGAGCACATTACCAATTTTAATCAGCTGGTGGCTGATTTGTTGAATTTGGATGTGACTTTTGAAGACGAAGACTTGGCGTTAATGTTGTTGGGATCGCTTCCTGAGGAGTTTGAGTACCTTGAAACTACTCTACTTCATGGAAAATCGGAAGTAACTTTCAATGAAGTAACTGCTGCATTGTATAGCTATGAACTACGCCGAAAGGATAAGTTGAAAGGTTCAGGTGAAGCAGCAGTGGAAGCATTGGTAACAAGAGGTCGTCAGCAAAGTCAGTCTAAGGGGAAGAGAAGAAAGTCCAAAGGTCGAGCTGTTGCCAAAGATGAATGTTCTTTTTGCAAAGAAAAAGGACATTGGAAGAAAGATTGTCCAAAATTGAAGAAAAAAGGGAAGACTCCGCAAGATGCAAATGTTGCAGAATGCAATAGTGAAGCAGAGTCAGACTTTTCTCTTAGTATGACATCTTCAACATTATATGCAGATGAGTGGATCATGGATTCTGGTTGTTCCTATCATATGTGTCCCATTCGGGAATGGTTCTTTGAATTTCAAAAACTAGATGAAGGGGTTGTTTACATGGGTAATGATAACACGTGTAAAATAGCCGGGATAGGTTCAATTAAACTGAGGAGTCATGATGGATCTACTAGAATTTTGCGGGATGTACGATATGTCCCAAAGTTGAAGAAGAATCTCATCTCTTTGGGGTCGTTAGAATCTAAAGGCCTAGTTGTGACAATACGAGATGGAGTTCTTAAAGCAACTTCAGGAGCATTGGTGATGTTGAAAGGCATAAGAAAGAACAATCTGTATTACTACCAAGGTAGTACAGTGGTCGGGACAACAGCAGCAGCAATTACGAGTACCAAGAAGGACGCTGAGGCAACACAGCTGTGGCATATGTGTTTGGGCCATGCTGGTGAAAAATCCTTGCAAACTCTAGCCAAGCAAGGATTATTGAAAGGTACAAAGACTTGCAAACTTGAATTTTGCGAGCATTGTGTTTTGGGAAAACAACGAAGGGTGAAATTTGGCACTGGGATTCACAATACTAAAGGTATTCTGGATTATGTGCATTCTGATGTATGGGGACCGTCCAAGACTCCATCACTTGGAGGAAGACGTTATTTTGTCACCTTTATTGATGATTTTTCCAGACGAGTTTGGGTGTTTCCTATGAAGAACAAAGATGAGGTGCTTGAAGTTTTCCTTAAGTGGAAAACTAAAGTTGAAAATCAGACAGGAAGGAAGATTAAGGTTCTCCGATCAGACAACGGTGGAGAATATAAAAGCGATCCTTTCCTGAAGATATGCCAAGATTGTGGCATAGTAAGGCACTTCACCGTAGGTGGAACACCGCAACAGAATGGGGTGGCAGAGCGTATGAATCGAACGCTTGTGGAGAAAGTTCGATGTATGTTATCTAATGCTGGATTAGATAGAAAGTTTTGGACTGAGGCTGTGACGTACGCTCAACATCTCATCAATCATTTGCCATCATCTGCTATAAATGGCAAGACTCCTTTAGAGAAATGGTATGGAAAACCTGCTACTGATTATGACACCTTGCGCATTTTTGGTTCTATTGCATATTATCATGTGAAAGAATCAAAGTTAGATCCAAGAGCAAAGAAGGCTCTATTCATGGGCTTCAATGCTGGTGTTAAGGGATATCGTTTGTGGTGTCTAGAGGCAAAGAAGACGATAATCAGTAGGGATGTTACCTTTCATGAATCTGCCATGTTGAATAAGGTAAATCCAGAAGGAGTGAGTAGTACTTCGCAGCAGGTAGAGTGTACTCCGCAGCAGGTGGAGTTTGAGCAGAGTGTGGTAATTCCAGCAAAAGGTACCACTAGTGATTCTTCATTGGCAGATGCAGAGTCAGATGAGGAAGAGGTTTCTACCCAAGAACCTCAACAGCAATCAGAGCCAATTGCAGTCAGAAGGCAGAGACGAGAAATTCAGAAACCTGCTCGTTTCACTGACATGGTAGCTTATGCACTTCCAGTTGTTGATAATATTCCATCCACTTACACCGAAGCCATTCAGAGTTTAGAGAATAATAGATGGTTAGGTGCAATGGAAGAGGAAATGCAATCTCTAGAGAAAAACAAGACGTGGAAGCTGGCACAACTACCAAAAGGGAAGAAGGCGATTGGTTGCAAATTTGAAGACACTATTGAAGTTTGTGTTATGAGAAGATGTTCGAAGATGTGGAATATCGCCAAGGTGGAGATTTGTTGAATATTGGCAATATCCCACATTAGGAAAAGATAGAAATGGAGGGGGTTTGGTTTGTTATATATAGAACCCCTCCCCCTTTGGTTGTATCATCCCAAAATCTTCTCCTTTGTAATATTTCTAGAGGAAATATTAATTTGGTAGTGTCCGAGGACGTAAGCTAAATTGGCCGAACCTCGTTAAAACTCTGGTATTTTATTTCTTATTTGTTTGCTTTTATTTAATAGCTTTATGTTGGTTATATTTATTTAGTTATTATTGCTATAAATATCTAAGTGAGTTCTGTCTAGTTGTTGGGTTTTAAGCGGGACCATTGTGACCCCTCCAATTTAACTGGGAATTTTCTTAGTATAATTGTTGGCATAATAATTATCTAAATATTTCTGATAATATTGTTATTAATATTATCGTCGCTTCCGCAACAGTTAGTAGATCCTATTCGAATCGTTCTTTTTCTATTCATATCAGCATTTCGTATAGAGGTTATTATGTCAGCAATAGTGTCCTTACCCATGGTAAACCAAAATTTTTGTTGCTCTTGAATTTTGATATAACCAAGGGGGAGGTCATAAGCGTCTATACTGTAAAAAGGTTTTTCGATGAAATGAGAAATACATATATGGTAGAATTGTAACCATAGAATAT
Organism: Gossypium hirsutum; assembly: GCF_007990345.1. Taxonomy (NCBI): domain Eukaryota; kingdom Viridiplantae; phylum Streptophyta; class Magnoliopsida; order Malvales; family Malvaceae; genus Gossypium; species Gossypium hirsutum. Next base: position 8,081,287 of record NC_053425.1, read on the forward strand.
GACCCTAATCAAAATGCATAAATTTGTCTTATACACTATGAGGATGGTGAGAAGAGATATATTTTACATCGCAGAGCGGCTATAATTGGAGATACCATTGTTTATAGTACAAAAGTTCAGATAAAAATGGGAAATGCCCTACCTTTGAGTGCAAATCTCTGCACCCCTACCTTCTTTATCACTGAGCGGTCATTCAGGGGCTTTAGCTGGTGATCCGGGCTGTTTTCCTCTCGACGATGAAGCTTATCCCCCATCGTCTCACTGGCTGACCTCGACCCTTGTTATTTTGAGGTCATATCTAGTATTTAAAGTTTGCCTTGATTTGGTACCGCTTTCACGGCTTGCACCGAAACAATGCTTTACCCCTAGATGTCCAGTCAACTACTGCGCCTCAACACATTTCGGGGGGAACCAGGTAGCTTCGGGTTCGAGTGGCATTTCACCCCTAACCACAACTCATCCGCTTATTCTTCAACATTAGTCAGTTCGGACCTCCACTTAGTTTCCCTGGCTCCTCCTCTGACCATAGGATATGTATCAAAAATGATTGTTAGACACCGATGATTGAAAGAAAACAATGAATTTTAGTAACATTTCTAAACATCGAGTTTGTGTATGTAACATGTTTGACCAATAGAGTAACGGATTGCTTAAGCCGCATAGGTTTTAATAGTGATAACAATGTACGGTTTGAGATGGATTACTTTGACGAAATTCATGACTTTGTAATTGTGGACACTAATAAAATGCCCTTGCAACTTACAAGTAACAATCCTTAATTAAAAAAAGAAGAAGCACATATACCATATTCAAATATTTGTTATAGTTAAGGGATCATTTATGCCATTATCCCTAGTAGATTTATTTAAAAAATTATATTTTCCTTTTGAGCTTTATCTAAAAATATAATTTGGGCTTTGATAAAATTTAATGAAGCCCGCAATGAGGTCCAATAAATGAGTTTATCTGATTACCCGAAATGGGTAAAACCCGACCCATCTATCAATAAACAATTCGGGGGCATTCTCGTCTTTCAACTTCCAACATTAAGAAATTAGGGTTTCAAACCTTCCCAATATATAACAATATCCAAAAACCCTAGTGAGTGCCTCCGCATCTTGATATCTATCAGGTTAGCTTCTAAATCCATTTCTATTCAGTTGAAAATCGCTTCTTTTCTCTACAGGATCAATTTTACACAGCGGTTTTTTGGGTCTGATTCAGATTAGGGTTGAGCAGATATGGCCAAGTCAAAGAACCACACCGCTCACAATCAGTCTTACAAGGCTCACAAGAATGGCATCAAGAAACCCAAGAGTCAACGCCATACTTCCACCAAAGGGGTATCATTTTTATTTTCTTTTTCCGATCGAATTTTGAGTTAACTTAAGATTTTTATCTAACAAATGGTTTTGTTGTTGTTGTTGTTGTTTTTGTATGTGTAGATGGATCCAAAGTTCTTGAGGAACCAGAGGTATGCAAGGAAGCACAACAAGAAGAATGGAGAGTCTGCCGCTGAGGAAGAGTAAATTTAAATGGAAAAGAAAATTATCCTTTATTAAAGTTTTTCTAGTTAGGGCTGTTTTACTATCTTCTATGGAATTTAGTGTTAAATTTACGCTCCTTTAGTTTTTATATTGTTGTTTTATGGGATTGTTGATTATATTTGTTAGAAAAGATCTGAAGTTGTGAGCTTATTAATATCATGAACATGTTTTGAGCTTATTCGCTGTTCTTTTTCCTTGTTTCTTTCTCTTATTATTTTCATGTATTAAGTTCATTGATTTGGCCTGGAAAAGTTCATCCTTTTTAGCTATATAATGATGCATGAACATGGATGACGCTGAGTGGATTTTATAATTTGCTTTTCTTATCTGAAGTGATTTATGTTAGGTGTTATTAAGCATTATAGTCCAAGTAGACTTGGGGTTTTGCTTTTAGCTATTGGTCCAAGTAAATGAAATCTAGAAACTACGGTGCTTGGCTTTGGGTATGGGTATCAAACACAACTACGTGTTGTACAAGTTTTTTCAATTTTCTCCCATGTATTTGGAGGGTCATACTCTCGTAATGATGTCCTACCTAGTATACTTGTTGATTACTGGCATAGTACGGTTTTATTTTTTATGCAATTTTAGTTTTAGGCAAAGACCATGAATCATAACTTTCCCTTTTGACTTTTGAGGATAGTCTTCAATCCGGAATAGTTCTTTGTAAGAATTGTCATGGTTTATACATTACGTTCTAAAAGTGACCATAGATTATATTTTAGCACCATAAATTAGAATTGCGAACCTATTTTGCATTCAAGAATTTGCTCTTGATTCTGGCCACTTCTTAGGCAGAATTTTGTGTAGGGAGGATTGCTGTTTTAGGCATATGTTGTGGAATTTTCTAGGCAGACCGCAGAAAGATTTGAAAATGTTGGCATTTTCTGATTGTTGTATGAACCGGTTGATCTAACCTTTAGGTTTGGTCTTTTTTAGAAAAAAAAAAAAAGGTGGCCACAAAAGATGATGACAGGGAGAGTTATAAATGTTGGGATTTAAATTCTGAATCCCTTGAATGTTGCTTTTTACTAGTAGTTGTATGACTAGTTGGAATTGTATAAGATTTGATCGTCTATGGGAACTCTTGGCATTGGCTATTTTTGGTGTAATTTTAACTTTTTAAGTGCAAAACTGCTTGTGCTCCCTTTGGATCTCAGTCCACCCCCATTGTGAGGAGATCCTAAGAGTATTTTGCCTTGTTTTCTCCCAGTCAAATTTTTACAGGGGATTAAGATCTTCGGTTGAGGGAGGGATCCCCATTTTACTCACTTTTTTTCTAATACATAAGAGCACAAAAGCAAAGAGAAACGCAAAAGGATAAAAGGAAATTAATGGAATAAAGAGGGATAAGGAGAAAAGTCTAGTACAGACCCCTATTTACTACACTATTGCGAAGAGCCATTGCTTCTCTCAGGGTCCAAGGATGAGTGTGCACTTCTGTGGTCTTGAAAAGAAGTCATTTTGCCAAGGTGGTGTGTCCATCCTATTCATCTGGAGGTGGTCAGCGAGAATTGTGGCCCACCTATACTTTTAGACTAGATAGTGGGTCCATTCCAGGAGCTTTGCTAAAGCTTGTACTACCACTGACACTGATCTGTTTAAAACGCCATTTATGTATCCAAGCTGATGTGTTAGTCCACCACCGCTACCTTCCAACTCGGAAAAGGCTATGGTTCTCATCCACAGGTTGGTTTCTTAAAAACTGGCCTATTCGCCTTGGTTTCTTAAAAACGCCATTTCGGTTGCTTGATGGATGACAGAAATAGGACTATGATCAATCCCATCCACCGCTACTCGGTCCCTGTGTATCCAGGTACCCAACACAAAGCTAGCTAGCTATGACAGTAAATAGATCATTCGGATCCTCCCTCTCCAAATTCATTTAAGAACTAAAGCAATCAAATCTTGAATGGATGTAGTTCTTAGATAACCCTAGTAGAGGCCCCAATGGTTGAGAGATTTTTTACTCTTTTAAGTGTTATTCTGGTGTGGTATTGGGCTTGGTGTGTCATGCTTAGTTTTATCCTCAAGTCTCCTAATTTCATTGAGAGTTTAAGCGAGTTCATAAAATGACTCTATCGAGAGTTCAAGAAGTGGCGGATTTATAATGTACCCACCAAAGGCAAAACAAAGATAAAGAGGTAGTGTTGAGGGGTTTGCCGGTTTTAGGATTTTCAACATCTTTGTGTTGTAGGCTGACTTAACACTGAAATCGTTGCTAAAAGATGGGTTTTACACATCTTGGTTCTTGCCCAATGAAATGGGCTCATCCTCACAATACACTTCACAGGTGTTGAGAATTGTATTCTCCAGTCTATGCCCCTCTTAATTTAGTATTATTTTTAACATATTTATATTTTTATTATGATATAATATAAATGTAACGGGTAACTACCCAGTTGGACACACAATTTCTAGGTCAATTTCTTTTTTATCCTAAAAAAAATATTAAATCTAACAACAATTGATCGTATACATCACATTATTTCTACATCATGCTTATACTTTCAATTTGATTAGGAAAAAAAAAATCTTTACTATTTTGTCACCGTTGTTAGAGAAAATTTTTTGTTTCGCACGAATTTATGGTTTTTTTTTTCAAATTTTTCATTTACGATTGAGATTTAAATTTTCATTTCTATTGCTAATTAAAGGGTCTTCTGTTCCACAAGTTAACCAAAATGTAACTTTGTTGAAATCTTTATTACAGGAAATTTTCAATGAAATGTAGTCCAATAATACACAAATACATTTAGGTACTTATTTGAAATAAAAATACTTAAGCATAAATTTGAATAAAAAAATCAAATTTAAATACCAAAATATATAATCACATGTTCTAATTTTACTAATGTCAAATTCTCCTCTATTGAAATCAATCTCACTTAAATTTAATTTCATATTAAAAAATCATTGGAAGTCAACTGTTTGTAATTTAATCATTAAATTAAAAAATTTCAATTCCCACACCTTTCCTTCCAGGCTTCCATTCAACCATAGCCACAGAATTTAAACAAATCTCATCGAAATCAAAAAAAAAAAAAAAACACCTTAAAATGTTTCAAAAATCTATATGCTTAATTATGACATGGCATGATTGGACTATAAGAAAAACTTCATCATCATCATCATCACCACCAATCCATCATCATAACATAACTTATTTTTTCTGTTTATGAAATAAAGAAGGAATCTGTTTTATTATATTTAAGTTCAAACAAAGAAATGATGAGGAATTTAGTAATCTTTCCACCTTAATTTTCCTACCGTACCATTCATCTGTTTCTGTACAATTCACGAGTGGACAGAATCCAAAAAAAGGTACAAACTTCAACATTTCCCAATTTCCAAACAATTTAACGCAATCCCCTTTACCCGTCATTTCACCACTATAACCGTACCTTCACATCAATCATTCAGATGTCTCCACGTGGCAGATGACGTTATTAAAACTACCTTTCGATGCTGCGTTCTTACGTGTCAAATCCAAATTCGGTACGCGTTTTAAACGAATCTTTGAGCGTTTTTTATTGGATGGCGGCATGGATCAGAGTTCAAAAGCTTATTATTAATTTATTATTTAACTAATGTGCGTTTTAGATTCTCATCTAAGTCCTTATATCTTTCATACATTTATAATTTAGTCATCCATTTTTATTTTCAGGATTTGAGTTCATGGAGTTTTTAGATTTAAAAATTTTGATTAATTATAATTATCATTAAAATTCATTAAAAAAGTCACTTAGTAATTATATAACAATCAAAATAATTATTGAGAATGTTGATTAGGGTTTTATTCTTAAAAATGCTCATTCAAATTTGTTAGGATAAAATAATTATTTTTTATTGGGGTAGTATTTTTAACAAAAGCTGACAGATTAAAATAGTTAACAATATTTTGTTAACTATTTAAGCTAACTAATAGTATCACAAAAGTAGAAGCACTCAATTATGTCAACAATTAAATATATATATGTATATATATATATTAAACCTCAGCTTTGAGCATAGTTTAGTGGTCAAAATTATAATTTTACAGTTGTCTTATAATGTAAAAAAAAAATGCAACCTTAAAAGAAATGAAATGTTTCGTGTTTATCTCTAAAACTCGTAAGGGGCATTTGGTTTGCTTAATCTTAGATTACGTTTTGTAATAAAATTACGAAAATGTAACATTACAAATGGAATGTGAGATTAACTCGTTTGGTTTATTTTGCTGGAATGTAAGATTGTGATGTTTGGTTGACAAAATATAACATTACTTAGAGGCATATTTTACTCAATTGTTTCTTGTTATAGAATCTATTTTTTTTTTCATGTTTAGTTCCTTTAATACTTTTTTAGTCTCAATTTTTATAAAATTATGACAAATTCTTACAATTTACATATTAATAAATAAATATATTGTGTTGAATTAAATTTATAGATCATAATTATAATAATCCATTAAAAGTGATTGTAACACCAATTATTATTATAATTATAATCATAATTAATATATTAATAAATAAATTATTTAATAAACTATTTAATAAAATATAATGAATATAATTGTAATACATGATATTTATTGGTCCACTATTAAAAAAATATTTTTTATTTTTATTATTTTTAAACTTTATTTAAGAAAAAAAGGCTAAATTGATCATAATAATAAAATTAAAAGGCAAATTAGTCCAAAATTTAAGATTACACCAATAATCTAAAATTTCTTAAGGAATGAGTTGTAATTAAATTAAATCATATATTATGAGATGGTCGTAATATGAGATTATGAGATTATCAAAATGTTAGAATCTAAACACCGAACATTCAATTAATTAATAACATTATAAAAATATAGAGATAAAATTATGTTAAAATTAAATATAAAAATTAAATATTAAAATTGTACATAATAAAAGACTAAAACTAAAATTTAATCCTATTTAAAAAATGTAAAAGAAAAAAGAAAAAAAGAAACACCCGTATCGCGAAGAAACAGATCTTCGTTAGACATTCCTTTTATATATAATTTTTTACAGGATTTTTATACATAATGTATGGAGAAGCTCTTTGCAAAAATTTTAATTTTTTAATACATAATCTTAAAAGAGTATGTTTTAACAAATTTTTTAATTTTTGATTGTAAAATTTACAAATTTACTAAATAATTTATTTTATTAGTTTAGACAAAAAAAATATAGGTAAGAGAAAATAATTTTAAATTACCAGAAAGCAAATACGTAATTAAACGCAAAAATAAGCCCAATTATTTTCAATTGTTTATTTGTTTAAAAACAACAAAATTTCAATTGTTAATTATTTATTATTTATTATTTTCTTTTTCTTTTCCCTTTCACTCATCGAAGGCCGGGGAACGACAAGCTCTTAGCGCAGGAAATAGAAAGAAGGAAAGGAAAGAGAGAAAAAGAGAGTAAAGAGAGGAAAAATTAAGGTTTCTTCAGCTTACGTTAATGGCGGTTAGGGTTTTCTATTGATCCGCTTCCCAAAAGGAATTCTTATTCTCTCCCGCCTATTATTTCAAGTGCCCGCTCGTTTCTCTCTCTTCTCGTTTCCCAAAAGCCCTAATTCGAGGTCATCCCTCTAATCTCTCTCAATTTTAACTTCGAATTTTCAATCTTGACGATTCCACGGGATTATTTGGGATTCAAAAAGTTTTCCGAACCGGAGACCGAGAAGCTTCGATGGGTGCTCAAGAGAAATCTCAAGGCAACTCCAATTCGCTGCAGGTCAGTTCATATCTCTCTGTCCTCGTTTGGACCCTAGAATTTTGTTTTACTTTTTGCTCCTTCACTACTAGGATGAGTTAGGGTATTAATTATAGCTTCTTCTTTTTTATTGAGAAATGATATGTGAATTTACAAAGTGAAGTTCTAATCTTTCAATTATTTTTGAATTATTTTTTGCTTTATGGGTAAAGGTGTGACTCTTTTTATCTATTCCATAGTATTAGTCATTAGGTTTTGGTTTGAAGTGTTTGGAGAAGTGAATTAGCTTCAAGTGGGGTGCCAGATTGTCTTTTTTCTTGAGCTGTTAGAGAAATCGGTTTGAAGTTTATGTTTTTGTGCTTTTTCATGGAATTCCCCCCCCCCCCGATTCGGGTGCTTAATATGGGTCTGAAATGCATTCTGGGCAGTGTTGTAGCCTTTAATCAATTTTACGCTCAAGAGACTTGGAATAAGTTATGATTCTTTTGGAGTATGACTACTGTAGTTTATGTCAAAGGATGTATGCAACTGTGCCAAATATTCGAAATGAGTATTAATTCATTGCACCTGTCATCATGCTTATTTTGGTTAGGTTTCTAGTTAACTGGGATTTTATCCTGTTTTGCAATATTAGTACACTGTTAGATGCTTCTGCTTTTTTGGGGGAAATTTTTTTTCCTGTATGAATATGCTAATTTTCGTATCGGATTTTAGTATTCTGTTATTTTGAGTGCCATAGTTCATACTTCTAGATGATTGAATTATCATTTTGGGGGGGTGTTGTGGCAGATGGGAAAACGATAAAAAGTTTTCCTTATTGTCAGTGGGATGGTTTAAATAACATTTAAGGTCTAACTTTATGTTACTGGGACTTTGCAATGATATCATTGTTTAGTGTGCTAGACTTTTACCAATGAGTTTGGGAATGCTATTTAAATATTCTCTACATTTTTGGGTCAAATCATAAGAAAATCATATATTCTTACGAGTAGAATGGCTCAGATAGCAGCTAAAGGTCTAACTTCATGTTGTGGGACAGTGCAGTGTTTTTATGATATCCTCTGGTACATCAGACCAACACCATTTTCAGTCACTGATGTTGTTTCTTGAATTTTGCATGAGTCTTTGAATGCTATTTAACTCTTCTCTCCTTTTCTTTTGGTCAAATTATTTACGTATAAATTCAGAGAGTTAAGGTCTATCGTTTGAATGAGGATGGTAAATGGGATGATCAAGGAACTGGGCATGTCACTGTTGATTATTTGGAGGTCTGTTCAATTCTCTTATCTGGTTCAGATTTTTCTGTTTTGAATCTGGATATGCTGGATTTGGTTTCAAAAATAAATTATTTTGATGAAAACGCCTCTCTTCTTAAACGAACGCGTATATTATTTTTCAGAGATCAGAAGAGCTGGCTTTGTATGTTTTTGATGAAGAGGACAACGAGACATTGCTTGTGCACCGTATCTGCCCTGATGACATTTACAGAAAACAAGAAGGTATTCTTCTGCTTTCATTAATAGCAATGTTTGTTGTTTGTTAAAATATCAGTTTGATTTCATGATATGTGCGTTTATCATTAGATACAATCATATCATGGAGAGACTCCGAGTATTCTACAGAATTAGCGCTTAGTTTTCAAGAGAACACTGGATGCTCTTACATATGGTAAGTAATGTTTATAAGTTGTTTCATCCGCATTGAATGCTTTTGATCTCAAATTTTATATCCTTTTTCTTACAGTTCACTGTGCTGGAAGTTTATGACATCAACCTTTATTTCCCTTTCATCACCCCTCTACTAATCCTTTTTCTCTATACAGGGACCACATTTGTAATGTGCAACGAAATATACATTTCAGTTCTCTCAACAGTAAGTTTGTTTTTTTGGAAACCCTTGAAGTTAACTCTCCACCGAAGTTGGTTAAACGTTAGATCTGTGTAAATGGTTAACTCCCTTAGTCAATCTTGTCCAAACAAAGACTTAAGTTCTGGAAACTGGAAAATTTGTAAAGAGAATTAATTTTGTTAATCAAATAATGTATTTGTCTTCTGCCTTAGATGTAGGCAGACCTTTATTAAATGGGCTTCCTTTGTTTAGTGGCCATATCTTCAGCCATGATGCACAGAATGATTGTTTTCTTAGAGTATGCAATGTATTTATATTAGGCACAGTATCGAACTTATCATTGAGCAATTTTGAAATACCCTGATGAATAACAATTGTCTCATATATTATTACCGCAGGTGAAACATTTCACTCAATGAATAGTGAGTTGAGGGAGTTGCCAGCTGTGGAGCTTTCTACTCTCCCAATAATCCTCAAGGTTCTAATGAACAAGCCGTTCTCTGGATTACATTCTGTTTAAGTTTGTTTTTGTTGCTTGGTGTGATTCCTGGATTTCTTTCCTTTTCAAACATATTGGAAGTTTTCGCTCAATGATTTTCTTCCTCATTTCTTCCTTATTTATTATTTGAAGTTGTTATTTATTTTATGCTAGTCTTGATTATAATTATTTCAGCTTTTGTTATAATTACTTGTAATCTGGAGTAGGTTGTCTATTTTTGTTTTCTTTTAGTAGTTTCTATATTTTCTGTATGATCTGCTTATATTTCTTGGAAAGCTTCTTCAAATTAGTCTGCTCAGGTATACCTGTCTAAATATTTTTTCATTTTGTTCATCAATTTTCCCTGCAGACTGTGACTGAGAGTGGCATTGCTGATCAGATGCGGCTGACAGAACTAATATTGAATGATGTATGCTTCTTTGAAAACCATGCTTTTTCGTGTTAATATCTTCTGTATGTAGATCTTGTGCAGTTTAGTATTCGGTGGTTAACTGCCAGTCACTTAACCATTGATAATGTTGGTATTCAGCCACATTAAGTTATCAGTTGTGGCTGTGTTATCAAGGTAATAATTTGTTTTCCTCTGGCTTCTCAACTCTCTGAGCTTTTGTGTTCTCAGTGATCTTCCATGTCATATGGGAGAAATATCAAACATGTTGCATGTTTCTTCTACATGTAACTATGAGCTTTATTTCTTGGTTATTTTTAATTTTTTCCCTATGCTTTCTATTATTTGGTTTCCTGGTTTTATTTGTTTCTGTTTCAAACTTATGGTTTAGTATCTGTCTTGACTTTCTATTGTGTTAATTCTAAATGTTCAGACGTGCTAAATTGAGTTTGATCTCAATGCAGCAAGATTTCTTCCAGAAGCTGATGGAGCTATTCAGAATTTGTGAAGACTTGGAAAATATGGATGGTCTTCACATGATATTTAAAATAGTCAAGGGGATAAGTTAGTACACTTTTTTGCTTAAATGCTCTTTTTCTTTATTAAAACATGCTTGTATTTATGACTGATTCATGGATCCATGATTTATGTTATTGGTTATCTTACAGTTTTACTCAATAGTGCTCAAATTTTCGAGAAAATATTTGGAGAGGAATTGATCATGGATATTATTGGTTCTCTTGAATGTAAGTATATCACTATTTGTTTACAGATGTATTATTAGGGACTGTTGGTGGATAGAATTGAATGTTCAATTTGCAACTTCATTTGATTGTTTGGATGCGGGCTTGTAGTTATAAGATATTGTACAATTATTTTTTATGATAATAACCTTTTTATATATTTTGCCTTTTTGAATGTTCCTATGTTTGATGTCCTATTTCCCCAAAATTTGTCTATTGCTTAATAGTTTAGCTTGTTTTGGTAAGGCAGTTTCTTCTTCTTTGGTTTGCAGATGATCCTGATGTTCCTCAGGTGCAACACTATCGGAATTTTCTGAAAGAACATGTTGTTTTTAAGGAGGTAATTTATTTTTACATGGGTCTTGCTGCTTATAGTGGATGTGTATGGAGGGAGTTTAGATCAGGTGAAAGAAAATCAGTTCTGTAAAAAAAGGTTCATTCTTATTCTTTTACAGGCCGTTCCAATTAAAAATCCGATGGTCATCTCAAAAATACACCAGGCATACCGTGTTGGTTATTTGAAGGTAAGGATCTTAAATGTTAAGGCTAAGGCTTATGACTCTTCATGTCTTTGGTTTTGTAATTCTTGCTTCTGATTGCTTCTGTCAGGATGTTGTTTTGGCAAGGGTATTGGATGAGGCAACAGTTGCCAGTCTCAATTCTATGATTCATTCTAACAATGCTATAGTAAGATTTTTAGTGATTCTTGTTAATATGTGAGGCCTAGGTTTTTTGTTTCTTTTCCACTTAACTTCAGTGTTCTCTTCTAGGTTATTTCTTTATTGAAGGACGACAGCACCTTTATTCAAGAATTGTTTGCTAGGTTGAGATCACCCACCACATCTGCTGAATCAAAGAAGAATTTGGTAATCATGACATTGAATTTTAATTGTATAATGATTTTTCTTCTGGTTATGATTGCTGCTTCCTTTATTCTAATGCTAACTGTTATGAGCAGCAGATTGTAAGATATCTAACTTTGTTGACCTTTAGTTAATTACCCCTCTTTTTTTTCCCTTCTTTTTTCTTTCAATTTGAGTAAGATGCATGTTCTTTTATCCATTTAGATGTTAGATTTTAGGCTGAAATAACCCCCCCAAAAAGGAAAAAAAGCTTTTGAACTTTATCACTTTGTCTAGGCGTGTCCTTATACTTCTATTGTACCCAAATATTACATTAATCTTTAATTTGCACCCAGATATGCCCTTTACCTTTAATTATACTCAAATAAACCCTAAACTTTTAATTTGTATTGTATGTAAGCCCTTAACATAAATCTTTCATTTGATATAAAGGCTTTTATGGAACAAATTGAAAAATGAGGGTGTATTTGGGTACAATACAAGTATAGGGGTTTACTTAAAAAAGTGAAACAGTTAGGAGTTTCTTTTAGTATTTTACCTTATATTCAGTTAAAATTTAAAATGCTTAGATTTAACTGAGGTTAAATGAATTGATGTTTAGGCCTAGATTGTGAGTTCGCTTAGGCCTCCTTTGCTTTTAATCTGTCTAAGGCGGTTGATTTTTGCATTTTTTTTTCTGTGTTTAGATGTTAGCATTTTACTAGGTTGCAAAAGGTCTTGCTTTGGGTGAGGTCAAATATTTTCATTTTGGAATATTTGTTATCTGTGGATCTTCCGATGGGTTTAATCTATGTGATCTATTCTAATTGATTTGGTATCACTCATGTTTTTTTTTTTTCAATAGGTATATTTCCTGCGTGAATTTTGTAGTTTAAGCAAGAGCCTGCAGATGGTGCAGCAGCTTCAACTATTTAGGTAGGCTTTTCTACAAGTTGGACATCTGGTATTAGCATTCTTTTCATGTTGCTTTCTTGATTCTGAAAGCTTCCGCTTCTCCATAACTATATTTTAAACAATTAAATTTATCTTATGGCTGAATTGGTTTCTTTTCTTGATCATTTTAGGGATCTTATAAATGAAGGTATCTTTGACATTATCAGTGATGCTCTGCAGAGTCAAGATAAAAAGCTTGTACTAACTGGGTAATGCAATTTTTGTATCTCTCTTTAATATGCTTTTTTCTTTCCAGCGTAGCATGTAACTTTTTCCCTAGTTAAGTCCTAATAATAGGTCTCAATAATGGATGCAGGACAGACATCCTCATACTATTCTTGAATCAGGATCCAACCCTTCTGCGCTCTCATGTTGTTCGCCAGGAAGGGATTCCTCTTTTAGGACTTTTGGTATGCATTTTAATTTTATTAGTGATTGATGATATGATGTTAATTTTTGTGTTGAAGCAGTACCATTGGATGAACTTAAGAAATATCCTGTCACTGTTTTACATGTGTCTATATATGTGGAGATAGAATTAGAACTGATATAGTTGTTTATCCACAGGTTAAAGGGATGATAACAGATTTTGGGGAGGATATGCACTGCCAGTTTCTTGAAATTCTTCGTAGTTTATTGGATTCGTTCTCATTGACAGGAGCTCAGGTGCCTACCTTGATCTTTATTTCTATGTGCTGGTGTTATATTGTATTTTGGTAGATGGGAAATTGTATAGACTTACACTGAACCTAAATTCCAACCTTTACTTGTCTTAAGTTGCTTTACTGCACGAGAATATGTACCATATTCTCTACTTCAGTTCTTAAGGAACCATAGACTTGTATAAAGTTACATCCTAGCATGGTGGAGGATGAGAAATATGAAAACAAGCTGAATTCAGCTTCTCATGCATAGAGTTGTAGAGTCGATGAATGAGCTGAGTTTTCATAGAAGTTGGCTAGGTTCTACTTTCATGTCTAACTAGCTCAATCAAACTTCAGAAGGCTTATGCTTGATCCTCTGGTTGCTGTTAGATTATTGAGAGATCCTTACCATATAACATACTGAGATATCATGACAGAAGAAAGATTAGCAGTTGATTTTCATGCCTCATATTTTGGTTATCACTATGCTGGTTTCGTTGCTAGTTCCTACTTTTTAGTTACTAGTTCCATTTCTTTCTTGCAAGTGCTTGACTTTATATTGTTTTTGTTGCAGAGAGATACCATTATTGATATTTTTTATGACAAGCATTTGGGCCAGCTAATTGACGTCATAATATTATCATGCCCTTCTGAAGATGTTGGCCAGTCAACAAGTAATTTGGCAAGCAGTGCTGGAAGAGTTGAAAGTCAAAATAGCACAAAGCCTGAAATTCTTTTAAACATATGTGAATTGCTTTGCTTTTGTGTTGTGCATCATCCTTATAGAATAAAGTAATCTTTTGTATACTTTTGTATAATCTAGAAAATTTTGATTCTTTAATCTAAGATATTAATTGGCCTTTTCTTAATTGTTCAGGTGTAATTTTCTGCTTAACAATGTTATAGACAAAATTTTGTTACTTACACGGAGAAGGGAAAAATACCTAGTAGTTGCTGCGGTTCGCTTTGTTCGCACTATTCTCTCTCGTCGTGTAAGTGAGTTCGGTTTAAGCTTTAGAATAAATTCTATCCTATCAAGTTGAATAGTTCACATTCACTCATGACATCTTTAGAATAATAAAATGGCATTGATATGAATGAAATTGGAGGTGAAACCGTTTACTATGTGAATGATGCCTGACTTCACTTTTGACTGCTGTTAGTTGCATGTGGGGATGTTAGTTTCTTAGTTTAAAGATCTGTTTATCTTTTAAGATATGTAGTAAATATATGTGGCTTTGACTCTTCACTTTTTCTCAAGTTATGTCTGACAATTATTTTACATCTTGCTCAAATTGGACATAGGCTGACAGGGGTTTATTTGACACCTTTATGACATCCATATAATGGACGCATCCATGGAGGGGTACCATAAATAACATATATTGTGTTTTGCTGATTGTTGGCACATCTCCTGCCTCTAGTGTTTCTACTGTTGTTGTTTTAGATGGCTCAGTTAAGCATTGAGCTCTTATGTTTGTTTGTATGATTTTTTGAATTTTTTTTTTCTTTTTTTTCTTTTTGTACATTTGTAAGTTGCAATTTCTAGGAGTATGACTTTCCCATATTTAAATTCTTTTAACTTGTTGCAAATTAGCAGTTTTATGGATGCTAAATATTTTTGACAAGTTGAGTAAAAGCTATTACATGTTCTAACTGGTTAAATTAAGCTTTCATCTTGCAGGATGAACATCTGGTAAATCATTTTGTTAAGAAAAACCTTCTCAAACCAGTTATAGATGCTTTTGTTGCTAATGGGAATCGTTACAATGTGCTGAACTCTGCAGTCCTGGAACTTTTTGAATATATCCGCAAGGTGCATATATATCTGGTCTGTATAGTGATATTAGAGTATCTTGATGATTCTGTCTGTTAATAACTTTGTTTCATGCAGGAAAATGTGAAGTTATTGGTTGGATATATAGTTGATTCATTTTGGAATCAGTTGGTTAAGTTCGAGTATTTGGCTTCTGTTCAGTCCTTGAAAGTCAAATATGAACAGGTATTCCGGTTACTGCCCTGTTTTACTGCTGGGACTTTTAGGTCTAAACTTCATTGATGTGACACTCTTTTTGCAGTGCTTGGAAAATTGTGGAACAAAAGCTAATGTTAATGTGTCGGACTCAAGAAAACGAATTGATGAGCGTGCTCTGGAGAAAGAGGAGGAAGACTATTTCAACGAGGACAGGTATACTTTCATCAATAGATGAGTCAACGCTTTTCCTCTGATCCATTTCCGCTATAGTGATTATATCTGGCATGCATATGCAGTGACGAAGACGATACATCATCTGAATCTCGCACTCGGAAAGTACAATCTCAACCTGTTTCATCCGATGGAGTTGCTGCAAGCTGCCCATCATTAAGGTATTTCAATGGCCTCATCCTAGATTGATTACTGAAAATGCTGTATGGTGTGTTTGGGTTCATAATTTATATTTTTCAATCTGATTTTGTAGCCCAAGATCTGGCGGACTGGTCGACTATGAGGACGATGAGGATGATGAAGACTATAGACCACCTCCCAAGAAGCATACTGAGACCTCAGAGGACGATGAAGGAACCTTGGAGACCCTTAGGTTGAAGCGGAAGTTGATTTCTAGAGAGCATGAGAATGAAGTAGCTTATAAGAAGCAGCGTCTGGGTAAAAGCTCCAAAGCAAGAGATAGTGTATTTGCGGCTTTGTGTTCGACCCTAAGCCAGGCAGTGCTGCCAAGTAAGAAAACTGCAAACGCTATGCCTTTATCTAGTCAATCAGCTGAAGGGACCAAAGCCTTGGGTGAGGGAAATCATACAGAGAAGGAATCTAGCAGTTCTAGAAGTTCTGGTAAAAGTAGTTCGGAAGAGGACAGCCATAGAGAGAAGGAACCTCCTAGAAATTGTTCAGATTGCTTGCATAGCCCCTCAGACAATAGACAATTAAGTGGCGATGACTGTCCCTTGGTACCACCAAAATCCTCACCTGAAATGACTGTAAATGGATCTTAAGTTATTTTGGAGAATCATCATGCGCAGTGTCACTTGTTATCTTGTTTGTTGTATTCAACTCAAGGATGTGCTTGGTGACTGAAGGGTCTCGGTACGGGCTACCAAAGAACTGGATTCAGAGAAAAAATCAAGAAGCTGATGAGAAGAAATTTCGGATTGTTTGTCGGAGGGAGGGAACGGATGATCACCATATAAATTGGAAGTGAAGGGCTGGGAAAATTGTACTGAATTATATATGCAAAAGCCAAGTCTACCAGGCCTTTCTGATGCTTTGAGCTGAGCTTTGGACTTTCTGCTTTTAGCCTCACCACCAAACTGTTGCTTCTTTAGAACATTACCTGTTTTTTGTCAAAATTTTCACCTTTTCTTTTCTTTTAAGAAAAAAAATCAAATATTGTTCTAAATATTAGCTTTGTGAACCAGCCGACAGAATGGGAAGTAAAATTGGGGATGCGTTAGTGTCCCCTTTGTTCAGATTTTGTGGTGGGTGTGGCTGTTATAGGGAGAAACAAAAGGGAGGGTTTAGGAGGATGAAATATAATATGTGATTGTGGGTAGAAGGGGCCAAATTCTCTGTGATTGTAGGGTGAAGAGTGAGTGAAGACCTCATTTATAGACAGACCCTCTTTGTATATTAGAATTTAGTAGTAGGTAGGTAAAATATACTTTTGAAGGGGGATTTTCTTCTTTAATTGCGGGGAAAGAAAATAAAAAGCCTAAATTTATTCCCAAATTGAAATTTACGGTCTTTTTCCTTGTTTGTTTCTACCTCTTTGGAATCATACACTGAGCGGAGGCGAAGGAAAGGAGTGTATAATCATGTCGTGTAAGAGCACAAAGCAAACAAGAGCAGGGAAAATCAATCCTTAATACCCAAAATTGCCTAGAAAGAAAATAGTAAATATGCTTCCTTCATCAACATATATACACAATACAATTATAAAACCTTCTCTATAATAGCTTCATTTATTTATCAAAATTTTAGATGTTATAAAGGACAATTATTATATATTTATAACAACATTTGAGACACATACAATAATAATATTTAGATTGTATTTTAATAAAACTTGCATATCTTTATTTTATAAAATGTAATTAAGATATTTTATTGAAATAATATTTTAACTAAAATTGATTGTGTTTATTTTACTTAGTATAAAATTAAGTTTATTAAAATCATAAAGAATTAATTTAGTAAAAAGTGAATTTCATATTTTATGATAAAATATTAATTTTACAATAAACTTAATTATTATAATTAAACATTGTGTATTGTAGAGAAGATTGACTGTGTAAAGATGAAAACACAAGTATATACTGATTTCTTTCTTGTTCACATGAATTGATTATAATATTTTTGTATCTTATTAATTTTTATAGTAACTCAAAATAAAATCATTTGAAAAATAATAAGGTATAGGGGGTATTATAATTGTATATTTTAAAAATTATAGAGTACATCTTCACGCTGAATCTTTAAATATTCATTGTCGTTTCTACATTTAAAAAAAAAATAAGAATATAAGTTTTGGATTATTCTGTAAAAAAATCATATACTAGTTTATTACATTGTTTGCTGCTTCTATTTATTGTTGCATTTTTTTATGTAAGAAAAAAGAAAAAGAAATACTATTATTAAATTACCGTTATCTTCAGATTATTACTGATAAATTTTTTTTATCAAATTATATACGAAAGAGATTAACTGAAAACAAATAAAGTTAAATTTAAATTTAAAAGCTAATGTCCCAAACGAAAATATTAAAATGTGTGCAAATAAAATGAGTAGAGTTTAAAAAGAATATATAATTCCCAATTGTGTATTAGTTCGATTGGTATAAGGTTGTGAGTTCAAGTTCGTTGAAGCGCATTATCTTTTAATTTGAAGGTTGAGGGGGGGTTATAGGTAATTTTAGATATTGTATAAAAAAAGGCGGATATAACAAGAGGAAGGCAATACCCTAATAACAACGCAACTAACACGACTTGAACTCAAACCACACTTAGAACGATGAACACTTTGACCATCATATCAAAAAAGAATATTCTAATTAATAATATTGTTCCTTCAACATCTTTGAAGTATGGCCTGACAAAATATAATTTAAAATAATTATTACAGGAAATAATTAAATATTTGCAAAATATAGGAAAAGAAAATTTGAAACTGGATATAAGAAGAATATACTGAAATTACGTTAATTATTCATTAACCTACAATATATACTAAATCAAAATCTATATATAATTTTAAATTTAATCATTTTATTTTATAAAATTATAATTATTATTTTTGTTTCTAAACAAAATTTTCTAGCTTATTTTTTTTAAAGTGCAACCATTTAATTATCATAAATTATTCTGGGAATGAAATGCCCTTGTTAAGTTATAATTTTTGAAAGTTTGTTTAATAAAGCCTGTACATAAATTTTATATTATTTTTAAAAATAATATAAACTATTAAAGGATGTTGTATCTTTTGAAATAAGTTTATAATAATTTTCCCAACAGTTAAATAAAATAAACAATTACATATTCATCATGAATCATGAATCATGTAAAAATATAATTCAAATTAATTAAATCATAAAATAATTGAATCTAAGTTAAACATATATAAAATATAAATAAAATATTTAAATAAACTAAAACCAAATTAACAACTATGATATGAACATATAACGTAGGAAGGATGTAATCCTAAATTTTTAAATTAAAGGTGGTCTTAAAATCTTATTCTCAAAGTATAAGCCATTCAATTCAAGCACGTGAAACATGACAGGAACTTTAATTTTTTAATTATAATTTTGTATTTAATATATTTTAAATAAATATATACTTTTTTTCTGTTTTCATTTGTATTGAATGGCTGGTTCGAATGGAATTTTTTTTAAAAAATAATAATAATAATGGATGTGGCTCTTGGGATTCGAGCCCAGGTCTCCATGGCCAAAACGTGAAATTCTTACCACTAAACTACAGCCATATTCTTGATGATCGTCATATATTAAATTAATTATAGATTAAATTTTTAATCTTGTTTTTGTGATGCTAGGCTGGTTTATAGTTCAACCCAAACTTCCAATTTGATCTTTTATTCCTGATGGCTGCCATCGATTGCAAAAGTAATGTTCAATAACACAACTCAAACCATGGCCTTTGGCCCAGGAAAATACTGAGAAGAACTGATTTTAACCAAAGCACAACTATAATTTAAAATATTAGCTTAAAACATTTACCTAGTACAAATTATTATAATTAAGCGCAAGGTGATACAGCCATAACATATATGTTTTCTGCCTTGTTATTCATATATATACTTGACATGGGTATTGCTAAGACCATAAAAGTTACTAATAGGGAGGGCGGCAAGGAACTGGAAATGTGGGTTGATGGTGATACTGAAATTGTGGTGACCGAGGCGGAGGCGGAGCAGGAGGATAACTGTAAAACTCATAGGGTGTTGATGATCCAACGGGGTGTCCACATGTAGAACAATGTGGTTTGCTCTTGCTCTTTCTCTTGCACTTACACTTGTCAGGGTGGCTGCTGCTGCCGCATGTGGCCCCGTATTCCAAATGGTGTTTCTGAGTGACCACGTTGTGAACCCCTCTAGCGGCTCCTTGGATAGCGCCTTCAATGGCAGCCAAAGGATAAACCAGGCACCTATCAGCTGCCCGGTGCATCTTATCGATTCCGTGTTCTACTGAATCACTCACATGATTCCTCACCTGCTGTTGGTTCCTCCTCATCGCCTCAACCGGCTTTTCTTTGTTTTCCCTTTGCTTTTGGCCAGACTTATCCACCACCTTCCTACTTATAAACAAATATATGAATTTTCAAGGATCCTTTAAAAAATTTGAAAAAACTGAATATGTTCGATGCCTACTCATATCCGAAAAGTCTAATATGAAGAAAATACAGCAGTAGGAATAAAGTTAATGGTTGAAACTTAAAAGTAAAGCTATATATATATCAACAATTTCTGACGGTGTAGAGTTGATATTCTTGAGTGACAGCATCGTCATCCAACTTCGTCAGCGAATTAAGGGCTACCATTTGTAAATTCATTGATATTACTTTTCTTTGATCTTCTGCATGAAGCTTTAAAGGTACCAAAATATTTAATTAATGATTTGATAAGTTTTTTTTGACCTAAGCATAAATGATTTTATGTTATTCTGATTTCGATGTATATTTAGAAGATCATATTTCATGATTTATGATGAATTAAAGTAATAATTGGTTAGATGCAGCTGAAGAAGAATACCAAGACCATATTGAGGAGGAACCACCCAACGAATAGAAGCAAGAAATACCTTTCTAGGATAGTACTATCTATATCTAATATAAGTAAGTAGAGATAACCTAAAGGTATGCAAGCAATTTTGAATAAATGTGGTTGATGCTAACCTTATTTCATGGTTTAGTACACTTCATACTGAAACCTTTTCTTCCTTAATCTATAATCTCCCTTCACTCCACATTCTTCTTTTTCTCTTGTGTTGCTTTGGGTTCAGTGTATTTGGAGCTAATTAACCAATTATGCAGTTTGTTCCAGTTGGCGCTTTCATTGCTCTATCATGACCGATGGTACTTGTTTAATAAAATTAAGACTAAATTGCAGGACATCATTCAGATTATAATGGCAGCTTTCTATTTTGAAGGGAAGGCTCCAGGGTATCGTTAGATGCAGCAACTCCCGTGTTGGTAAAATTTCACCGAACTGATGATTGAGCTGTTTAAGTTTACTGATCTGAAGGCACGGCAGGGCTTCTTGGCATTAACATCACAAACATCTACAAGAGAAATATATCGAAATCGTTTTGGGACTTTGTCCAATTAAACTACTGGATTACCATTGTCATTCTTGGTGGACTACATTTCATGATTAGGAGTTGAGATTAAGAATGAGGTATTATCCTTTAAGCCTATTAGTGTGAACCATGCAATAAGCCTAGCTTGTTTACAGAAGACTTAAGTTTAGCTAAGAGTGGTCCACTACTTGAGAGCATGGGATATGTGGATCTTTAAGTTTATTAGACCATCCTTTCTACCCACCTCCCTTTAGGGATGCATCTAAACCCAACCCCATAACAAATACTCTACTTGTCATTTGATGGTGAACATTACAAGTTCCTTGAGTATTCTTTATCTCTCAGTAGGATACCAACAAATTTGAAATTCGACTTGAAGATGTGATGAAAACAACCTTTTTGAACACATGGCGAACATTACAAGTTCCTTGTAGCCTTTTAACCTTACGGATGCTTTTTGAACAATCCAAACTACAATGAATGAAATTTTCCAGCAATACTTGCATAAGTTTGTACTTGTATTTTTCGACTTTATCCTAATGCATAATTGCTCCTTATCCAATCATCTCAAAATACATACGTGTTATTCTTGAGACATTAAATGAGAATAAACTAGTAGCGAAGAAGAGTAAATGCATTTTTGGGTAAAGTAGAATTAAGTGCTTGGGTTGTAATGTCTCTATGGGTTGCAAGTAGATCCCTCCAAAATTGAAGTTATCCTAAAGTGGTCTATGCCCCCCACAATCTCAAGGAAGTTAGGGGGTTCTTGGGTATAGTAGGGTATTAAAGTGTTCTATTAATGGATTTGGTAAAACTGCATCTTCTCTGTCAGACTTGTTGAAGAAAGACAAATTTCGTACAAGATGCTTTTGAACAATTAAAGATGACCTTAAGTAATGCTTTCATCCTTGCCTTACTGGAATTTTCAAGGGCTTTTGTAATAGATATGGATGCATCTTGAACTGGTATCGACTTTTATCCCAATAGTTAGTACGGATGGGAGGAGGTATTAGAGCATATTCAATCACTAAAACATTTTTATAAAATCATTAAATGAAGTTTAGGATTAGAAAATTAAGAAATCATTTAAAATCATTTAAAAGTGATTTGAGGATGATGGGAAGTGTTCGGGACTCAAAACAGATCTCAGAAAATCAAAACAACTCGAAACAGTGCAATGGCCTGAGCCAAGACTTGGTATCGGCACTTCTAGGGAGAAGCACCAATACTTCTCTTTGGCACAGTAGATTTTAGCTAATCAATTGCAGAATGTGGTTGGACGTTGATATTTGACTTCCGTTTATATTCAAATAAACAGAATATTCTCCCATCTGGCAACAATAATAGTATCCAACACTAAAATCTTTATCTTCCAGTAGCTTCTCATTTACTCCATCTCCATAGTTTTATATATATCTCAAATTTTTTTTTTAAATTTTATGAAAAATCTAAAGCTAAAAAATTTGAAACTTCAAAACCATAGAGCTTGTTTTTCCATTAATAATGAATACAGGAAGATATCAAATAAGATATCCTCAAGCAAAAAGACTATGAAACAGAACTATTATAACATCTCATTCACTGCTGCTTCTGCTGATGATGATGCTATAGAGACTTTCATAATTCAACAGTTGAATGGAAGCATCAAAGATTAAAGACTGGTAACATTTAGACATTGGCTTATAGAAATTTCCAAACCGAAATTGAAAGCATCGGCGTCCCCTTCCAACCGACGAGCAAGCATTTTCCGTTCATATCGAGTGTACAACAAGTCCCACACGCAAAAGTTTTGAGAATAAGGTCTGCTTGGTACTTGGATGACATGCTTAATTCGGCCTCCTCCATCCCGTACCGGACGAAAAACGCCCTCCAAACATCGAACTTCACGTTCCGGACCTTCCTGTCGGTGCCTTCAGCCGCTACCATGTTCCGAATTCCATCACCAAAGAACACTGATTCTAAGATCTCTCTGTTCTTACTATCCTGTTCCATGCAAGTAGCTATGCAATCAAAGTATGCACTGAAGTAAAACAGGACTTCGATGAAACGGTTCACGAAGATCGGTGAGTTATGGTTGGCTTCGACTTCGGTTACCACCATTAAACAAGGATTCATAACCCTGAGTACCTTCATTATATTTTCGATCCGGTTCGGCGCCACAAGCATGCTCCGGAAAGCAAACGCGGCGTAGGAAACTATGGTTTCTTCAGCATCAAGTTCAAAGAAATCTTCTTTAAGATCTAACATATCTGAGACCATAACAACCTTAAAAGCAAAAGGCACCCCCAAACTCTGAGCAAAACTCGAGAGCCTCTTACCGGTACCATCAATTAAATCCTTTGCTTCGGTTGCAACCGCGGTTATTTTCAAGAGCTCGAGACGATATTCGTGTTGTCGAGATGCAAGAGCTTGGATTAAGATGGTCCATTGAATACCATTTTTTATTGCAAGATCAATTATGTGAACCTTATTGGCCTCAGCAACATTTTCCACAATGGCTTGGATCCCTGCAAATTGTGAAACCTGACCAAAAGGGAAAGCTCCATGGCATGCCAATACAGTAGGGTTCAAGGCTGTCATCTCTGTGTCGTAATTACACAAAGGTTTCCATTTTAAACTCTTCGATGAACTTCTTCCGGTCTCTCTTTCGATCTTCTCTCGAAGGGCTTCGGAGAAATAATAGACCACACGCTGAACCGGATTTCCTGTTTTCGATGACATGTAGTCACATTGTTTCAGCAATCTGCTTGCACTTTCATATTGTTGGTACCCTACTTTCTCTGCAGCAGCAAGAAGGAGCGCCGCAAGCTCGATATCTCTCGTCTCCCGATCCGAAAATCCCGAAAAAGAAAGACCAAAAGGATGATCAATCCCAGAGATTCCATCAATAGTTTGGCCACATGACTTGAGAAACATCTCACCAGCAACCCTCATGACTTCTTCGGTCGAAAGCTTTCGGTCTTCGTCCTTAGTGTCGGATACGGTTATGTCATCATCGCTTTTCCTTTCCCCATTCAACCGTTTGAATCCATTGCCATAGTTGTTTAGCAGTCCAAGAGAAGATAAACCAGGGTACTGTTTTCCCTTCTTTGCCTCACCAATATCTTCATAAACTCCATTGTTGATCCCACCAAGCTCTGCAATTTCATCGAAACATGCTTGAATCAATGGAGATTGAGCATTGAAACTCACACCATTAAGCAGACCATATTCTATAAAACTTAGTTGTTCTTGTTGCTGCTGCTGCTGCAGCTGATGATGATCTTGTTTGAAGAAACTGAAACCAGAGGCCCCCATTGATGCATCTCCATAGAATCCATAATCAGAAGGCAAGGAATCAATGCCACCAGTTTCACCCCAATCTTCAACACCATAAAAACCACCAGCTTTCCCTTTATTACCTCCATCAAAGCTCTCAAATTCATTATTAGAAGAACTCAACTTATCTGGAGCTCCATAAACATTCAAGTCACCAAAAGAGAACACATCATTCCCCATGGTAAACTGCAACGGAAAGTTAGAGAATCCTCAAGGAAACTAATACAAAGTATTTCACCAATTTCAACAATTTGTATATGTTGTTATATGATGTAACCGAGAAGATTTTCTTATTTTACAAGGAATATAATACTATATCGTTGTTTGAAAAAGCATAGCAATCTTAATATATACGTACCGATATTTTCAAAGTAACCTTGTAACAGTACGGGGAGACATAATTATTTCTCACCCCTTAAATTAAAAAAATAATACATTTCAACTATTTAAATTCGCGTTCTTCTATAGTAATAATAATTTAAATATGTGTTTAACATGAATTTTAGATATAGATATTGGAAAGGAGCAAACCAGGATTATTCAAATGCCTGATATCATATATTGTTGAGAAAGTAATCAATCAAACAATTGCATGGTTACAAAGAATAGAATGGTAAATAAACAAGAAACAAAAGATCATTAAATGACAAACAGAAAAGTGCATATAATAATAATAATAATAATAATCAAACCTTGATAAAGACATGAAAGGGAGATCTTACAATGCTGCCTGCAACAACGACTCGTACTTGGAGAATGACAGACAGGCAATTGACGTATGTTTTGTCCCTAATGGACATCTATTTAAATTGCCATTATTTTTTATGAATTTTTGGAGGAAAATCAACTTATTAGCTGACTCATCAACTTGGGTTTCTTCCCAATGAGGATGGCTATGTCACAATTCATCAAGTTTTATAATTACAAAGCTCTAAAAGGATCTTTCTCTATGCATAATTGGTAATTCATTCAAGGATTTTCTCTTGGGATAATTGATTTTTTGAATGGAATAGTTTAAGCTATGTTTTTCAAACTAAGTTGTTCGGCATTGATATATTAATATATGTTCGATAAGAGTTGGAGTAATATGACTTCAAACCCAAATTCATGTACGAGTCTTGAAAGTGATTGAAAAAAATGACATAATGCATTACGTACCCTAACATTAAATTTTTTTTTATAAACAATTAAAATTAGATTTAGTTTTAGTTCAATTGGCATGTATATTGTTGTCAATAAGTTCGAGTGCGCTGAAACACACCATCTTCCTATTTATAGATTAGGAGTTTATGGGTAGTTTTAGGTATTGTGTCAATAAATAATAGATATGGTCATAACTCATGTTTTCTGTTGAAGTTTCAATTAATTTTTTTAAATAAAAAATTAATATCAGGTCAAATGTTCGAATGTATTGTTATATCATTTTAATTATTAAAAATTATTTATTTATTGTTATATTTTAAATTAATTAATTTTATATATAAATTTTTTAATTAACTATTGAAACTAAGGATGTAATATTTTAAATAATTTTAATTTATTATGAGCTTTTTAGATTTAATCCTACCCAACTTTACTTCATAAATAATCTCATTAAAGCAAAACTTTTGGAAACTTGTCAAAACCCTGGATTAATGGGCTTTTCATACAAAAATAGCCTAACTAAGTATTTTAATGGGCCTCGTTCGTACTTTCCAAGCCCAGCTTAATTATAATTTCAATTTAGGGTAAACTACACTAATTCTTACCTAGTTAAATTTTTTTTTACTCACTCAACTATAAAAAGTTATAAAATGATCACCCAACTATTAATAAATTTCTTTTTTGATCACCCAACCATATTTGACTTTTGGGTGTTTTCATTTTTTAGTCAGTTAGTTAGTGACCTAAAAAGACAAAATTGAATAATTGGGTGACCATTTTTGTAATTTTTATAGTTGAATGACCAAAAAAAAAATTCACTAATAATTGAATAACCATTCTGTAACTTTTCATAGTTGGATAGCAAAAAATTACTAACTGACCAAAAAAGAAATTTACCCTTCAAATCATTCTCCTCTCAGTTTCTCTCAATTTTGTATATTTTCTTTACATAGCCTAATAGAGGTTACGGCAGAGGTGATGGTGGTGGTAATTACGGTGGTTCGATATTCGATCAGATAGTATTACAATGGCTAAAGACAGGCAATGTTCAAAGCATATTCACTTTTCTATTATAGGCAAAATCTGTCTCTTTATGCCTGACATTGATGTTCAATGAATAATCTTCCAAAAACCTTTCCAAAAGGAAAAAATTCGAGTACTGCATCCAACATACATCAAAATCTGAATAACATAGAGCATAGCCACATAACAAAATAGAGGAATGAAAAGAGAAATGGAGCTTTCATTACTGTGGTTAGAGGCATGAATACATTGTCCACGAACAAACAAGCCGTTGGAATGAGTACAATTACAAAAGTGAGCGAGCTTGGTTACTATGTAGGAGCTCAAGCTCAAGCTCGAACATTAGAAGTGAAAAATGACATGATCAATGGTCACCTTCGATTCTCATCTCACGGATGATATAACATTTCCACATCGATCTGGGAAACCGGAAGAACTCATCTCAACATGCAATTAAAGGTTGAGCCTTTGCATGTATTGCTTTGTAGCAATCAAGACTGCATAGTGGAAGCTTTGACTTGGAATCCCGATACTTGTATGCATTTGTACAATTCGGACCAGCACACTTTTCTCTTGGTGGGGGATAACTAGAGGGAAAAGAAATGCATAAATAACACAAATAGATTACCGGAGAAAGCGTATATAAATTGTCAAAAGCATGAGACAGATGGATTTGTAGAAGTACCCAGATGGCACCGAATTGAATAACTGTGGTAGACCGATATCTTCCGAAAATATAACCGTCGTTCCACCAGGACCCATAACCCATCTCACCGTGTTAGATGCGAGAGTTTCGGATTTGGCTGCCTTTCCCTGCATCAATTATAACATCAAAATGAATGAAATCAGAAGTACATGGCACCCAGAAAAAAAGCATGACGTGGAAAAAGGGTCACAGACCTGTGCCAATTCGTCCCGCTGCTTCTTCATCTTATCTTCTTTTTTCTTTCTTGCGGAATCTTGACCGAGTATTTTTCTGATTGCCTCAACCTACAACAATTCAAAGACCCTACTGAATACTGTTTCTTGAATGATTGTTGAGCAATTGTAAAACCAATCAAAAGAAGAAAAGAAAAAAGAGGGTAAAACCTCGGCATCCCTGGCTGCTTTCTCGGACTGCATTCTACGCCTCTGTGCAGCCTCGGCCTTCTTCAACTGTAGCTCCACTTCGGAAAGTTTATCCTTTTGTTCTATGACCACCGATCATTATTAAAACAATTAATTTAAAGCAGTTAGCATGGAAAGCTCAAAGATGCTCAAGAAAGGGAAAGAACAAGTGGGGTAATTCCTTACTTTTAGATGGCGCAGGAGGTAAACCGTCAGGGAACTCAACAAGAGCCGCACCCGGACCAGATAAGAGATCTTTCCCAGACTGAAGAGCTCGATTTCGTGTAGTGGGAGTTGATTCGGTTCTTCCTTCGACAAACAAATCAACTGATCCCCTTCCCAGCTTCTTCCTTTTAGATCCAGGCTCATCATCGGATATACACTCGTCTTCTTCCACATAATCTCTATCCTCAAAAGCAGCACCTTCTCCCCCGTTTCTCTCATCCTCTTCATCTTTAAGGTTCAAGTGACCATTTGAAGCATTTAGTCTCCCTAGATAACGGATTTCCTCATCTTCATCATCATCATCACTATTTATACCAACATCCAATACACGCCTCTTAGGAACCCGTTTGCTCTTACGTGTTGGCTCGTGTCTGTCAGTTTCATTCCCAGCTACACATACACCAGTTGCTTTTCCCCTAGAGGAATGCCCCTTCCCATTACCAGAGCCACTTCGGGATAAATCCTTCCATTGAACTCCGTAGCCTTCTCCCTTATCTGAAACACAGGAGCCTTTCTTGCCCTGCAGTGATTGTTCATGCAACAAACCATCAGCTCGCAAGAGGTTGAACTGGATATAAATAATACCCGAAGAACAAATGAGACACTGTAAAGTTATACACACGCAGGCACACACGCGCGCACACATACACATATGGCAAAAGTAAAAGTGACAACAACGGACTGCCGATCATGACAAAACAAATTCTATACAAAAGGTAAAAGCAGGCAGTGATTTGTCCGAATTAGATGAAAATACCAGGAGAAAGGACTTCTCTCGGGTTTGAGCAACATCGGAGAAATGGGAAGACTTAGTTAAGCCAGGCTCAACATCAAAGGCATGATCCACAGTGGAGTTTGTGTGGATCGTACGTGTAACCCCACCAAGCTTGAGCTTAAGTTTCAGCTTATTCTCACTTCCAAATCCATTAGAACCATTCTTAAAATTTTGATCTTCATTGCCACTACAACCTATGGCTGGTGTTGGTGATGACAATAAAATGTAATTATGTGTAAACGTCTGCGCAGCAACACGTGGACGTCGTAATATGCCACTCCTCTTCTTCTTTACGGCACAGCCAACGACAGCTAACTCCGACCCACCAAAGCTTTCCATAATGGCCAGGGAATCCAACTCTTTAAACAGCAAATGACAGAAGTAAGCTCAAAATGCACAAGTAAAATATTAAGGAAACAATCTAAAGTCTAAACCACAAAAGATATTCAATAATCATATTAGCAATAAATGCCAAACAATGTCCTCAACTGGAACGAAACCCCTAAAAGAAAAAAGAAGAAAAAATGCAGCAGATTATCAAATCTCACACTTATTTAGTCAACTTTGGTCCTTTATTAGTCTAAATCAGTATTAATATGGCAGAAAATTTCTCATTACTAGAAAAAGCAACCAAACCCAAGCTAAAGAACTTTCAGTTCGAAGCTTAAAACCCTCAATGCTAAGGCAAAGATTCATAAAAAAAGACTGCATTTTTCACCCTAAAAAATTACAACTTGAACCTTAAGAAAACGTATCATTTCCCAAAAACTAGCTTCAAACTTTACACATTTGAAAGTTCAAAAGCAAAAAGAAAACTCAAAATTTTCCTATTAAACAACACAAAGGGGAAAACAAAATGAACAAAAAGAAAAGGAATAAAGAAAAAAAGCAAAGACTTACCCAATTACAAGAACTGAAAAACAGAGGTAGGCCTTTTTACAGATAGAGGGTTTTTGTTAAATTTTATTATGGTTTTGGGTTTTGAAGAAAATATTGGGTTGGAGAAAGAGCAGAGGGTTTTCCTTTTCCAGAAATGGCTTTGGTAAAGGATACTGTAAGTAAGAATTTCCTTTTTTCTGCTCCATTTTTATTTTCAATTTCTTTTCGCTCCTAAACTAACTGAGCCGTAAGAATTATTTTTCCTTTTTGATTTTTTTTCCTTTTTTAATACGGAGCAGAATCTTAAGAGATGGATAGGTCAAAAGACCAATACCATTATTTAAACCATTCGGCTCGAGCCCAATTTTCTTTTTCTATTTTTTTATTGAAGAATTTTAAATATATATATTATATTAGGTATATCCATGATATCATATGGATGAAATATATTTATAAAAACATTTATACATATATTATAAAATAAAAAGATAGCGAGTAAAGAATAAAAGAAATGAGAAAATAAGAGAGAGAACGTATTTTATTGATCAATATGAATAATCTATTATGTTTCCCCAAAGTAACGTTGACTATTACAATTTAAAATACATAAAAATTTATTTGGATTTTGATGGATATCCACCTAAAAGTAAAATATTTATAGCACTCCCCTTTCGATTTCTATTGGTTGATAATCTGTCTCGTTAAAACCTTACTAAAATAAAAGTCATGTGGGAAAAAAATTCCTATTCCTAGTGAAGGAAAATTAGGACATATATCTTTAATACGTATAACATGTTGTCTCATTAAAAATCTTACCAGGAAATCTCAATAAGACAAGACCTCGATTAAAGGAAAAAGAGTACAGCGCGTATCTACTCTCCCTCATGAAAACATTACATAATATCTCATATTCTACGTATTCAACCCTGAGCACTAGTTTTTCAAATGACTATTTGAACGTATTTGCTAAGCATTTATGTCACAATTGTTTTGAAAGTCATAAGTGAGAAATTTTTTGGAGAAATATGTTCTGATCTATTCAGGAATTTCAACTATAATCATAGCAAACTTTAATCATGATTCTTATATAAAAATAGAAATAGGTATTTTGAATCATTTTATAATCCTTCTTCAATTGCTATTCACTAAGTCAAATTTACCATATATGTTCAAATTATTTCAATTCATATAAATGAATAATTTCCCTAGAATTTCAATATGCTTCTAGTATTCTAAATCCTTCAAGGATTTTAATATAAACTTTACTATATAGTGATTCATAAAATGTTGTAACAACAACCATTAGACGCAAGTCAAATCTTTTATGAGCCACCAGCTTAATAATATATCTAAAATTTATTGCATCCTCTACAAAAGAATAGTATATCTTTTTCGTAATCAATGTCAGGACTTAGTGAAAAACTTTATATTTTTATTTCGTTTTTGCAAAACTACTTTATTTGTACCCTCACTAACTTTATACATTTAGATATTTGGACTACTGGTCCAAAAAATCCACAAATTTAATTATACTTGAGTTGTGTCTTGCTATTTTGATCAATCTATTTCATATCTATATTTCTCAATAGATTTATTCAAGATTATCCCTGTATTTCATTATTTTAACAATAATATTGCATGCAAAACCATTATTGACCACTTTTGTTATCGGTTCTACATTTTCTTAAATTGACATAATTTATCGAGTGTAACATCCTCAAAACCCCCTTGGTAGTAAATAATATGAGATAAAGTTTTAGTGAAATAAGTTATAAGATCAAAGAAAAAGAAAGTTGCAAGATATCAAAAGAGGGTTAAATCAAGAAGCATGACATGGTGTACAATTGATTTCTAGATAAAATGAAAAAATGATATAAAGATGATAAAAGAGAATATTGAGTAGTATTAAAAAAAATAAAATTAATAATTAAGAAGTAGGTTTTAGTATATTGATTTAAAGTAAGGACTAAATCATAAATATGTGAAATTTTTTTGGTTCAAGTATAAATATTCAAAATTTAGGGGATCAAAGTATAAAACTAAGAAAGTTGAAGCATCAAAAGTGAAAATAATCAAAATAATCCTTCAAGCATCAAAAGTAGATGAATTTGAAATGTTTTGAAATGGTTGTAGGTGATGGAATGATTGATGCATATGAGCATGTTATATTCGCTTAAAGGAATATGCTAAAATCTTCAATTGTCCAAATTGACTTTAATGATAAAAAAATTATAATATTTATTATATTTATTAAAGGCATTCACTTCAAGTAATGTGAAAAAAATAATTCAAACAATAATGTAAGCATAT
This sequence comes from Gossypium hirsutum, assembly GCF_007990345.1. Taxonomy (NCBI): domain Eukaryota; kingdom Viridiplantae; phylum Streptophyta; class Magnoliopsida; order Malvales; family Malvaceae; genus Gossypium; species Gossypium hirsutum. The sequence goes on from NC_053425.1 coordinate 8,113,054, forward strand.
ATCATATTTCTTACCAATAAAATTATATAGATATCATCTGCTTTAAAGAATGATAAATTAGTATAAATCATTGAGCATTCTTTACTAAGAATAAACATTTGTCAACATTTTGAATTATCCATCTTCTTCTTATCTATTTATCAATAATGACAAAAAGTTAAAATTTCATAATTGTTATGTCTTGCTACATTCACGTTAGCGAATGAAGTAGAACTGGTGGAACGAATAAGTCGTTATTTTATTTAGCCATTAGAAAATAAAATATCAATTCAAAATACTTTTAAATCCCTTTTAATAAAAGTTTTGCATAATCAGTTAACTACCAAGAATAACTAGCTAGATCATGTATAGAAATAAGCTTAAATTAAATATATGAATAAAAGTCACATCTCAAACATAAAAATATAACATAATGAAAAACTAACTTTTTTTTTCATAACCATCATCGCAAATATGAATGAAATTTAATTCAAATTCCAACCATTCATGCTTATAGAACTTTTCATTTACAATTGCTCATGTCATTTCTCTATACCATTAACAAATGGAACAATATAAAACGTATACATTATTACCTTTAACAATTCTTTAAACTAAATCAAATTTGAATAATCATAAATTTTATTGGTTTATTAACACAAATTTGCATACTAGATATGTTTTAGTCAGATATATTATTTAATTAAAAAACTTACTATAAAGACATAAATAAATCAGTTATATAATGCTCATTTTCATGAACAAATAAAATGTTTAAAATAATATGTAGTCCATGTAATCAAAACTTAAACAGAAGATTATATTGAATATTGAAGCCATATATCAAGTTGATTTAATATTAAAATGTACATTTTTTGTTCTATGTTGAGTCTTGACGATTTTATCAAGAAATAAGCAAATTAAACTCCAATAGTAGACTTTAAATCAAATCAAAATTTATTAATAGCAAACTTCGAAAGTGGATCTTATTTTTTCGGTGTACAACAAGTACATAACTAATGAATTTTCATACATAAGTTGTCTCTCTTCTTTAAAAGTTTATATTGAGAATTCTTGTTGTTGTCTTATTTATCTCTATCTTTTCACCTCTGGTGGCGAAAAGAAATATTACTAATAAGATGTCCAAAAATTAATTAATGAGTGTCACAATTCACAAAAAGTATGCAACTCATACTAGAGATTCCGTCTTTAACAAAATACATATAATCTTTAAAAAAATCATTGATTTAAAGTTTAGTAATGAACATCAATAGCAAAAAATTCCTCAATATGGATTATAGAAATCCTAAAATTGACATGCTAATATTTAAAATGATCATCATAATAAAAACAATGTCAATATTCCTTTATTGTTTAGATTCGTCACAATCATATTGATAACATAAGTTATCTCTACTGAGTTTTTGGGAATTCTTTTATTTTCTTGCTTTCTTCTTTTTTTCCACTCCTGGTGGTGAGAAAATTTATTACGACAATTGTTGAAACCATTTTTAAAATCGAGTTTTGGAAAATGGGAATCGACTTTAAAAAAACAAAAACAGGAGTGGCCACCAATCTTTTTAGGTGTGATTGGATCACCTTATAAAATGTTTTATTTTAAAATATTAATTTTGGTCTACGAAAATCGAGAAAATAGATTCGGGAGTCGGTTACGTACGAGGAAGGATTAGCACCCTCGTAATGTCCAAAAATTGGTACCTAATTGATTATCAAACTGTCTTTAATGTCGGAAATTTGAAAATTTTAAGATACAATCCTCTTTTAATATTTTTGATTTTGAAAATTATGGTTCACTTGTATCAAATGAATCAAAATATTACATCCAATAAGTTAGGACACAATATTTTAAAGATATTTGACACTAAGTTAGTCTTTTTGAAAATCCCTATCTTGAAATAACAAAACGCCATATTCAGTAAGTTAGGACACAACACCTTGAAATTCCAAGACAGTTGCTTGCATTTTGAAAACCTTAAAACTTAGAAGGGTGCTTGATTATTTGAACTTAACGAGAAAAGTTCTAACTCAATAAGTTAGGGCACTACTTTTTTCGAAATTTCCAAACACCAAGCATTGCCTTTATTTTTGAAAACTTTAGAGTCTCGTTTTTTAAATCGATGCTTGAAGGAGCATATTAACATAACATTTGAGATAACATGTTATAATAATAGGTAAATAAAAGCACAATAGCATAAATATCATACATTAACTATATAAGAAATAAAACATGGCAAATTTTAAATTAGTAAAATATACATAAAACACAATTATATTTAAGAAAAATAGGTAAAAACACATAAACATGTAATTCAACATATATTTAAACATATTAATAATAAAAATGATGCATGATACAATTTGACACATATATATAAAACAAATGCGATAATAATAAAAAATATATAGCAACACATATATTAATCAAACAACATTTAATAATATTATGAGACTAACATCTAATATATAAATGATATAAAATATAATGACATATGAAAGATTTAATCCGTATTAAAATATAAAATAAAGTGAGCAATTATTAATAAAATATACCTAAAATAAAAAAATAATGTTTAAAATAAGTTATGTATAATAATATAATATGAATAAAATATAAGGAAATATAATATAAAATAATAAATATTTTGCATATGAAAATATGGTAAAATAATTAATATATGATATATAACATAAAAAAACAAATTAAATATATCTGTATAAAATATTTAATAAAAATATATAAGTAAAATGAATATTATAAGAAATATTAAATAATATAATATAGTATGTAATAGAAAAACATAAATAATTGTAATGAAATATAATATGGTGCATGTATAATAATAATAACAATGTAACAAAAATATGATCAAATAATTAATAAAATAATAAATATACAACATATATTGAAATTTATGAATATATATATATTTACAAATAATATAAATAAAATAATAAATTACTAAATATAATTAGTATTTATAAACATATATACATATAAGGTATCTTAAATAAATTAAATTAAAGATATATAAGGATGAAAATTAAAATTAATTCGAAAATTTAGGTTTAATTCGCAAAACAATAAAAATTTTGGGCCTGATTGAAATGCGCCTTAAAATAGAGGGACTCATTGGGATTTTTGCCCTAATCCCAAAACGACACCGTTTCCCCTAATGCGGTTGTAAATCACTGGGAGGGCCAAATTGAAACAGAATTAAAACATTAAAGCTAAATTAAAAAATAAATAAAATGAAATTAAAAATATAAAAATTGCGAGAGGACCAATTGGGCAATTAACCCATTTCATGAAAACACGCGGATCCTCCCCAGGTAATCAGGTCAACACGCGGATCCTCTGCCTAATACGGTGCCATTTTAGTGCTTATTGAATTAAGCAAAACGACACCGTTTTTGTTGGATTATATAAGCTAAATTTAAGCCTAAAACTCATTTAGCAATCAGTTTAGAAAAAAAAATGTAAAATCCTCTGAATGAGGAGACGGGGGGGCTCTCTGGCCTTGGCCTCAGGCCTCCGACCACTGGACCACGAGTGCCCACGCGCTATACGCACCGACGTATACGGTGGCTGAAAGGCTAAAAGCCTTCTTTCCTCTCGGCCAATCGCAGGTAAGCTTTCCTTTCTTTTAAATTACCTGTTTTCTTTTTTAAAAAAAATGATTTTTATGCGTTGAACAGAGACTAAAAGGTATAGCAAAAATCACCTTTAAGTAAATAAGTACTTCTTGTATCTTCTGTAAATATGCGTGTATATTTGTTGTATATCTCTCAAACAAAATTTTTTTCCCCCATTTACATTTTTGAGAAAAGGCTTTATAGCCTTAATCTATTGCTTATTTCGGAAAGAAATCGAAAGATTTCTTTCCAAAACCTATTATAATCTATTTGCTGCAATTTTGCTTTAATTTCTTTCCTTTTCCTGCAGATGTTTGCGAGAAATCCGGCGGTGATGAAGGCTTGACGATGGTCTACCGGAGGCGTTGATCACGGTGTGACTCAGGGCCTGGAATCATGGCCTTGATGGGGGCACGATCGGTGGCTATTGAGACGGCGAGGCACTGATGGGGTATTGGAAACCTGAGATAGAGCATTGATGGCCGTCTCGATTCGGGGAACTGGATAGACGCTCCCCGAAGCTTCCAGAAGACATTGCGGCGCCAGGAGGGAAAGGCAGAAACCCTAGGGTTTCTTGCCTTGGTGTAATAATTTGGGCCAGTTGGGCCACTTTAGTCCTGGGTCTGTCTGGGTATTTGGGCTTGGGTGTAACCGGGTTTTAGGTGGTTTACAAGTTAATGGGTTAGTTTAGTTGAGTTTTAGGTATTTGATTGTAGATGGGCTGCTAAGTGTAATGGGTCTGTTGGGTTTAGGCTAAATGGGTCTATTGGGCTGGTTATTTATGGACTTTTAAATGGACATTTTGAATAAATAAATATTTATTCAATTCTTTTATTCTGTTTTCAGTCCGGTCAAATTTGGGCTACTACAACAATCCCATATGACTATTATTATAGTCCAACTTACTAAATCCATGTCCAAGATTATGTTTTTTGAATTTATTGCATATTGTTATATTCTCTGTAGGGAATGGTTAGGTTCATGATTAAAAATTGTTGTTCAATCATAAGTAAACATGATATTAACTCTTGAAATTTTTTTTCACGATGCTGCTACTGTAGGAACATATTTGAAGCATGACAAGATGAATGAGTCTTCTCTTGCAAGTTCTCATCAGTAATATTTTTTCACCTAATTTTAATCGAGAACTTATTCTAAATATTGTAGAGTTATACTCATAATTTTAAAACTTAAGTGCATCCAACCATAACTAGCTTTAGATAGGAAATCTTTCAAGTGCATCAAATCATAAAACTATCATATTCTTATGGCCATATATTTCTTTATCTAATCATAACCTATAATTAAATCACATAATTCATAATAATATCACAAATATATATAATTTCTTAGTGCTTCATCCACAGACACCTACTTTAAATCACAAATATATATAATTTTTTAATGCTTCATCACAATTACCTACTTCAAACTATTTCAATTGGTTGAAATATTTATAATTCAATAATTCAACAAAATTCAACTAAAAGTAGGAAACCAAGTTGGGGAGAAAATACTGCCTCATATGACATATATAAATAACGTTAAGATCACATATATTTTAAAAATAAAAAAATAAACCAATAAGTCAGAGAGGATCATGATTGTTTTATGCATTAAAAGAGCACACGAAAAATCACTTAATAATTTTGATATATAAGTTAATCATAATTCAACTATGAAAGAAATTAAATAACTCATGACAAAACATTGAGTCTAATCAAAGGGGATTCATCCTAAAAAAATAAGTTATCAAAAGTAATATATGTCATATTAATAACAAACGTATCTAATCAACAATAATGACTTTTACATAAAAAAAATTAACCTAGAAAGGCAAAAATCGAATACCATCAGAATGTGAAATTTATATAAAAAAAATTAATAGTAGTCATACCTTAATTGAAAAAGAAAATATGGTCGAAATATAAAGTATCTTACCAAATCTATACTTTACATGTGCTTGTACAATGATAAATCAAATATTGAGAATAAGAATGTAACATCCATAGCCCGGTCCGGTAGCCCGAAACTGAGTTATAGGTTTTATAAACAATCATAATGCTTTTTGAAATTAGATCTCTTAACATCCTAGAGACGAAGTTGTAAGGGTGAAAAATTAAGGTGAAAAAGGAATTGGATTTTTGGGATAACTTCAAAAGATTATGAAGTGAAAAAAAAGAGAAACTTATCGTGCTAATAACGTGTTATAAAATAAAAAGACAGAGAGTAAAGAACAAAAAGAATGAGAGAGCAAAAGAGAGAGCGTATTTTATTGATCAATGAAAATAATCTACAATACTTTTCCAAAATCTATATTTATAGACATAAGAAGTTTAAATAAAATAGAACATCAAAACTTAAATTATCTTGATCTTGATCTTGATCAAAACTTATATTGATCTTGATGTACACTCACTTAATAATAAAATATTTATAACAATAAATGAATATTATAAAATTATTAAAAAATTAAGCTTTAGCACACGAATTATTACTTAAATTGTTCTTTTTTTTTGGTACCTAACTTTTTGTGTCACAAATGATATTTAAATTACTTTGTTTTTCAAAATTACCACCTCTATTGAAATTGTTAAGTCTATTTTATAAAATAAAATAAAAAAAAAACAAAAACTTAACCCAAAAACTACTATCTAAATTGTACTATTTTCTTCAAGTTGATACTTAAACTTATTTTTGTCAAAAGTGGTATTATTCTTCTGTTTCCCATTTTACACCAAATGTTATCTCTGTTAAAAAATGTCATCCAATAATAGATTTTCACATTATATAAACTTTAAAAAATATTTTTAATATTTTTTTACTTTATTTTTCTCTCTTTATTATTTTTTTTGTATTTTTACTCTCTTCTTCCTTTATTTTTTTTCTATTTTTTAAAAATAAACAGAGATACCATTTTAAGAAAAAAAAATTTAAGTACCATTTATAATAAAAAAATTATACCAAACTGAAAAAAATTGATATAATTCAAATGCAAATTTTTGGGTTTTCATTACTTGTGGAGAAATGAGAACAATTCCTGGTGCTTAGGTTTCAACATTACAACTCCTTTTATATGAGCAAATCAAGATTCCGGCGACTTTCCTTCTTGTTTTGATTAAGTGTGTCTGCCTTTATTCGCTTGAATATTATGGCAGTTGAGGGGGGTATGCGTGTGTTAGTGTTACGTGGCTGTTCTATTTTGATTTAGAGGTTTTATCTCGACGACATATGGTACAAGTGATTGGACAAGGCAGGTCTCTGTCAAAGATTGTTATTGGAAAGAGATTTCTTGAAGAGCGGTGCCTCGGGTCTAGCGGAGGCTTTGTTTTTGCGTTCTGATCTTTTTCTTTTAGTGTGTGTGTTTCTTTTCTCTACGTGTAGGGAGTATTTTTTTCTTTTTCACGTGCGCTGTGCATGTTGTCTTTGAAATTTTAGTCGTAATCCTCTTGGGGTCCAAGAAAATCTGGTTTGTTAATTTCTGTTTTGACTTTTTACGTTAGTTTGCATGAAAAATGGGGTACTTCAATTACGATTATTGATTTTCTTGTTTTGTCTTCTTATGCATGCATGGGGTTTTAACGTTTTTACTTAGGTTATTGAAATTTAGCCTAATAGTTTCGTTTTTCTTTCTCGTTAAAAAAGGGAGCCTTGGTCTCAAATACTGGGTAGGTGGTTGTTTTTCTTTCTCTTTTATCAAGTCTTCTGTGTTCTAACGTTGTATTGGCTTGCAGTTTTTCTTGTATCCAATTTGTAAGATCTGTCTTTTTCTCTTTGTTGATCTTTTTGCTTGATTTTTTTTTGGGTGTGCTGGATCTTTAAACTTTCTTCTTTCTTTGATTGTGGTTTTTTTTTTTCTCTTTTTGGTTTTTTGCTTCTTGTTTTTTTTCTCTGTTTCCTTGTAGGGTTTCTTTCTTCTTGGGAACTTGTCTCGGTGTTTTTTCTTTGGTCTTTAGTTGGATTCTTGTCTCTTGGCTCTTGGTGCTTTGGTATAGAGATCTGTATGTACGTTGGCAACGATGGCTGATGATATCAATATGTTGCTGGAAAGGCTGAATTTCTAGGAAGAAGAATCTGTCCAGGTTATGCACTCAAGTGTTGAAAACAATTATCAAGGATTTGAGTCATGGGCAGTGGGCAAAATAATGGCGGATGAAAAACCAAATAGAGAAGCAATGTATAGGGTATTCAGGTCTCTATGGTATACAAAAGAGGAGGTAAATTTCGTTTAAGTTTGGTTCTCAAGAAGATAGAAGTAGAATCCTCAACTTAATACCCTAATTATTTGAAAATTGCCTATTCTCAATGATGCCTTTTGTGAAGGACAAAGATATTGAAACTTATGAGTTTAACATAACTCCCTTTTGGCTAAGGGTTTATAACATACCACTAGAATATACGGATCGTCAAACAACGATGGATGTGGAAAAAGCCATAGGGGAGTTGGTGGCAATTGACTGGAAGGATAGAAATGGGGGATGGACTGAATTCATAAGATTAAAGGTAAAAATCAATACTTCAAAACCATTACGAAGGATAGTGATGCTCGTGGGAAGAGAATGGGGGAGATAATATATACGCTAAAGTATGAGAGGCTATCGAATTTTTGCTATTTTTGTGGTCGATTGGACATACCTCTAAAAGATGCCATAACAAAGTTGGAGGCCCTGAATCAAGTATGTTAAAACTATAGTATGGGAGTTGGATGTGAGCAACTATAGTGAATCCAAACCAAGAAAGGGGAACACGAAAAAATGGTGTAGAAATAATGTCGACAGGGATACTTCCTAATGAGGATAGAGAGGAAAGTCATATAGATGCAATGAAAGATAATGGATAGTTAGCTCAAAGAGAAAAAGAGGAGTAGTGTGAAGATGACTCAATGTCTACATCTCCCTTGGAAAAATGGAACCATAAAGCTATACGAGATGGAATAGTAAGATTCAAAAATAAGAGAAAAAGACAGAAGGGTCCAAATGGAGATAACTCAGATGAAAGTCCATCCAAACTAGTGAGGAGAAAGTTAATGGACAAATTTTCACCTTTTAAGGCGGTGGCTGGTGATCAGCCCCGCCAGGAGCCATGAAAGTCCTTTGCTGGAACTGTCATGGGGTTGGGAATCCTGCGACAGTTTGTGAATTGAAGTAACTCATTGTTGTTAATGCACCGGATATTGTGTTTTTATGTGAAACTACAATTCATTCAAATTGTTTCTCTCGTATTAAAAAGCTTGCAGAATGTTGAATTGCTTGGCGGTTAACTCAAATGGGAGGAGCGGTGGTCTTGCTATGCTATGGAAAGATGGGGCTGAGGTGGTTATCCAGAGATATTTGAGCAATCATATTGATTCATTAGTAAAGGTGGACAACAGGATCAATATACGATTAACATGTTTTTACGGCCATGTGGATTTAAACTGTAGAGACCAATCATGGGAAATCCTCAAGAGAACTGGAAGAGCAGTCAAAGAATAATGGATTGTTGGGGGAGACTTTAATGTCATTTTGGATTATGCAGAAAAGGAGGGAGGGAGGAGGAAGCTAAAAGTACAAATAGAGGACTTTAGAGAAGTGTTAGAGGAGTTGACATTAGTCGATATTAAACCCACGAGGGGTTGGTTCACATAGATTAACAACATGGACGATAATGCTCTAGTAAAAGAGTGTCTAGATCGTTTTGTGATGTGTTCTAATTCTACTTCTATTTTCTCGTTTATAGATGCTATTGTTATTAGACAGACTAAATCGGATCACGACACAGTGCTACTGGATACGTTGGGTAAAAAACTAAAAGAGAAATGCAGAGATCCTAGGCTTGCCTTTCGTTATGATGTGTGTTGGGCAAAAGATAAAAGAGCAAAGGAGATCATAAAGGATAGGTGGTGTAGAAGGGACGAAAATACTCTAGGAAAGATCGATGGAATGCGCAAGGTTTTGAGGCCATGGCCATTTAAAAAGTATAATAAAATGAAAGCTCAGATTAGTGTATTGGCTAAACATATTGATAGAATCATCGACGGGCCCACTATTTTATTTGATATGAACAACCTTAGGGAAGCGCGTCTCGAGTTAGGCAATCTTTACTCTGAGGAGGAAAGTTACTGGGTGTAAAGGTCCAGAATCAAATGGTTAAGGGAAGGGGATAGGAACACTAAGTTCTTCCATGTGAGAGCCACTAGCAGACACAAGAAGAATAATATTGAGAGACTTCAAGACCATGGTGGACTGTGGGTATATGAACTGAAAGCATTTGTAAGATTGCTGGAGATTACTTCCAAATTTTTTTTATTTCGAGCATATATAATAATGACGAGGTGGAGATGAAATATATCTCTGTATGCATTGAATAAGGTATTAATAATATGCTCATGAAGGATTTTACAGATGAGGAGATTTTAGCTGCTTTCAACTAGATGGATCCTCGCAAGGCACCGGGTATTGACGGCCTCTCGGATGTTTTCTTTTGAGAAAATTGGGAGGTCGTGGGTAAGGATATCCTAAACTTTTGTCATGATTTTTTAAAAGGCCAAAAAGATTTTGATTGTTTAAATGAAACGATAATTGTTCTTATCCAAAGAATAAAGAACCAACTACTATGTCTAATTTTTGACCTATCAGCTTATGCAAAGTTATCTACAAAATTATTCCGAAAACTTTGGCGAATCAGCTGAAGAAGGTTCTGCCATCTTGCATAAGTTAGAATCAAAGCGCCTTTTTCCAGGAAGAATGATCCACGACAACATCCTAATTGCGCATGAATTAGTACACTACATTTAGAGTTCAAATAGTGGCCCTAATAAAGGGCTTGTGGTTAAACTTGACACGAACAAGGCGTATGATCAGGTTGAGTGGAAATTCCTTAAAGTCGTGATGAAGGATATGGGTTTTGTTGACGCTTAGATCAATTTAATTATGAAATGTGTTTGTTTGATTAAGTATGTGGTAAAGTGTAATGGGGTTTTAACAAATACTTTTTCTCCGGAGAAGGGCCTGCGCCAAAGGGATCCTCTATCTCCTTATCTTTTCCTATTTTGCATGGAGGCATTTTCAAGAATGCTCAACCGTGCTCAATAGGATGGGATTATTCGAGCTGTTCGAGCTAGCATTAATGGGCCAAGAATTAACCATTTATTTTTTGCTGATGATACTATCCTATTTATTACAAATAAAAAAGTGGAAGTTGAAGCTTTATCTAAAATCCTAAATGATTTTGAGAAGATCTCTGGCCAACAAATAAATTTTGAAAAATCTATGGTTTATTTTAGCCTAAAAATCGCTATGTCTCTCAAAGGGATCTTTTGAGTAATTTGCTTCAAATGCGGGTTGTTGATAAATTGGATAATTACCTTGGGCTACCTCTTTATGTCGGAAAGAAAAAATCTTTACCTTTTAAAGATATTCTTAACCGTTTTTCATGCAAAATTAATAGCTGGTCCAAAAGGTTGTTATCTTATGGTGGCAGAGAAATCTTTATTAAATCTATTCTTCAGGCTTTACCCACTTATGCATTTTCTATTTTTCTTACCCCTAGAGGTGTTATTGAAAACATGAATTCAAAGGTACGAAAGATGTGGTGGGCTAGCAAAAATAAGGATCGGGGATGGGCTCTGCTCGTGTGGGATAATGTTTGTGCTCCGAAAGGAATGGGAGGTCTCGGGTTTAGAGATTTTCACTTATTTAACCTGGCGTTTCTTGGTAGGCAAGTGTAGAGGCTCCTCACTAAGACGGACACACTGTTATAATGTTCTTAGCTCTAAATATTTTCCTGATAGAAAGCTTTTCTATCCCAAAAAAGTGGATAAACCATCGTTTACTTGGAGAGGTATTATTACAATGGCAAGGAGATTAAAATAAGGCTTTGGGTGCCTGGTGGGCGATGGCAAAATTGTGGATATAGGCAAAGACAACTGAGGGTTTGAGGGGTTGAATAGGGAATCTTTTACCTGCCAAAGGGAGCAAGTGGGCGAGAGGAAGTTAAATGAGTTGTGGATCCAAAATAGCATGCGGTGGGACAGGAATAGGGTAAGGTACATTTATGGTGAAAATATGAGGGACCAAATTTGTGATATTCCCATTCTTAGCCATTCTCCAAAAGATGTTATGGTGTGGTTCCATAGTAAACGTAGCCTTTTTAGTACAAAATCAGCTTATTCTTGGCAAAAAGATGGGTATGGGTCCCCATAGGATGTATTGGAAGATGATTTGAAAGCTGAATATTCTTCCTAAAATTCGAGTTTTACCTGGTGATTGGGACATAATGGCTTCCATTTGGTCTAAGTAAACTCACAATGCTGACGATGTGGTGCCGAAAGGGAGACTCCTATTCACGCAATTAAGGAGTGTCCCACAGCTAGGGAGACTCTAAAATGTGGTGGGATTGACGATAGACTAGTGCGAAATGAGTTCGAACGGTGTATTGATTGGGTGGAAGCTGCTATGAGAATCTTTGATAAAAAAGCTATGGAAGACTTCATCACCTTCATCTGGAACTCGTGGAATAATAGAAACAACTTCACCTTCCAAGGCAAAGAGAAGAATGTGGCCACGATTTGGAATAGAGCTTTGACACTTAGCAATAACTTCCGGATTTATAACCTTAGAGAAAAGCCGATGATTCCTCCTTAGCCTACTATTCGTAAATGGAAGAAGCCGGCTCAGGGGGTTGTGAAAATTAACGTGGATGCGGCTAGTGATAAGGAGCGAATGGGACTGGGGGTTTTTGTGAGGGACGAAGATGGCTTTGTGCTGGGAGGTTGTGTGCACAAAAGAGAAGTCTCTAAACAACGACAAGGCCTAAATCATGGCTATTAAGGAAGGAATTTTTTTAGCAAAGAAGATGAACATAAAAAAAATTTCTCTTTGAATCTGACAATGCCAACATTGTAAACAACATTAATACCAAGGGGCAGGATATCACATTTATTGGGCAGCGTGCGAATGATATACACCTGCAATTAAAGTCTTTTGAGGCTGCGACTGTCACGTTGGCTCCTAGAAGTAGTAATAGGATTGCTGATTTCATTTGTAAGTTTGTTCTTAAAAACAATTGTAAGTGGGACTTTGATGTAAACTATCTTAGTGAGATCCATGAGCTTGTTATCCAGGACGTTATTAATCGAAGTTAGGCCTTTTTGGGCTATTTTTGATAAATAAATAAAAAAGAAAAAAGAAAAGGTTTCAACATTACAAGTTTTCAAAGAAAGAATCTTTAACGTGCAATAGCACAATTATAAAATTTGTAAAAAATATATAAAAATTACTAAAAAATTATTTTAAAAAAACGTCTCTACCTTTGTAACAGCCCGATTTAGGGACTAGTCGGAATAGTGGTCTTGGGATCACAAATCAGGAGTCGAATAAATTATTTTATAATTTCTTAGATGTTATAGCATGTTTTTAGGAGTGCATGAAAAATTTGGTGAGTTAATTGTGACGTTTATGAGCCCGATTGTGAAAAAGGACTAAATCGCATAAAATGCAAAAGTCCTATTTTGATTTCAAAAAGTGCCAAATAGCCAGAGAACCTAAATTGGGGGGTCTTTAAAGGGCAATTAGGCCCTTTAGGGAGGCATGGTCGGCCATAGGAGACAAGGGTGGTCAAATTTTCAAAATTCGGTAGGTTAGGTGGCTTATTTTGACTAAATAGGAGACATTAAAAGAAAGATGACATCATCCTTTTTCTCATCTTCTTTCTCTACCGAAACTCATCCATTGAAGGGGGTTTGAAAGCTTAAAAGTTTCAACAACTTTAAGCCTTCACAAGTAAGTGATTTTCCAATCCTTTGTTGAATATTTTTGTACTTTTGAGATCCTTGAAGCATGAACTTTCAAATGAGGGTACTATTTTGCAAAATGATTAAGAGTGTAGGGTTTTTCCATGAAAGGGTTTGTAATTTTTGCTGAGTTTTTATGGAAGAAAATAAGTCTTGGGTGTATTATAAACAATTTTTGCGAAAGGTGTTAGCATGAAAACACCTAAAAGGACTATATTGCATAAGTTGTAAAAAAGATGTTAAGTGTGTGAAATAGTGGGGATTTGGAGTTTCTATAAGAGTAAAAAATGGTTTGGCTAAGCTTAAGATGCGAAGAAATTCGATAAAAATCGATTTTCGGGCTTAAGGGTAAATTGGTCATTTTGCCCAATTATGAATTGTAAAGTGCCTAGGTTGATAAAGTGACTAAATAAGTGCATTTTTTTTATTATAGATCAAGAAATACCAAATCCAAACCTAGACCGGGAGAAAGCCAAGCAAATCGACTAAATCGACTAGTCTCCACATTTTGTAATCTGAGGTAAGTTGTATGTAAATAGTACAACTACAATATTAATGTATGTGTTGAATTGTACTTGAATTTAATATAGCATGAATTTCTTGATTGTGGAATTGAGAAAGCAAGATGATAATAGAGATAGTAGAGTTCCCGTTTGAATCTAGGAAATAAATCGGATATTCATGCCATAACATATGGGTTATTGTGAACTAGTGTAAGACATGTCTAGGACATGCATCAGCCACATTATGAGAGCTAGTGTAAGACCATGTCTGAGACATGGCATCGACATTGAGACGAGTGCTAGAGTAAGACATGTCTGGGACATGCATCGGCCTCGAGACGTAAGTCAGTGTAAGACATGTCTGAGACATGTATTGGCTATGAGATGTGTCAGTGTAAGACCATGTCTGGGACATGGCATCGGCATAGATATGCTAGAGCCTGTGTAAGACCATGTCTGGGACACGACATCGGCACATTACCCTATATTTGAGGCTTAATGAATATCTGATAGTGTTCCAAATGGTTCAGCAGTGAAAGTTACGATTTCAAGTTAACGAAGAGTGAAAGTTACGATTTCAAGTTAACGAAGAAAGTATAACTTTGTTGTAAGTGGTACAAGTACCTGTTTGGTATAAATAGAATATGAGCCCATTTTTTATGATATACTATGTGTACTGAATATTTATGAGTAAGCTTTGCTTATGCCCAATTGTATGTTATGAGCCTGTTGATGAATGATAAAGTTATGTTGTATAATTATTTATGTGCAACTTACTAAGCTTTATGCTTACTCCCTCTCCTTTTCCATTTTCTTATAGTGTCGCCTATTTAGCTTAAGGACCAACGAAAGTCAGAGATATCGATCACACTATCAATCGAAGTTTTCGGTATAACTTGATTTATATTTTTGAATATGGCATGTATAGGGCTTAGACTTTACTAATCTTTGTGTCATTGAGAATCGGCCAAATGTGTTGGCTTGGGTTAGAAACCCATCATTTTGTATTAAGCCTTGAATGATGGCTATTATTCATTTTGATTTATATGCAAAGATGTTATTTTCATGGATGAGTAAAATGCACAAATGGAATGTTATTTATTGTGGCTGATTTGGTTGTATGAGATAGCCTTATATTGGTTTTGGTTGCCATTGAGCAGGTTATGTAAATAAAGATGGCTAAAAGGCTTGGTAAATAGCCTTATATTGTCCACACGGGTAGACACACGAGCGTGTGTCTAGACCATGTGTGACACACGGTCTGCCTTATGGGAGTGTGGTCCGGCCGTGTGTCCCCTGCACGCAAAAATTTTAAGTCAGTATGCATGATAATAAACACACGGGCAGAGACAGGGCCATGTGTCTCAGCCATGTGGGAAACACGGCCTAGCACATTAGTGTGTGCTTTGGCCATGTGACATTTTGGGGATGCTGACGTCAGAAACAAAATGTCCAAGTTTTTGCACACGGGCTGGGACACGGGCATGTTATGGCCTTGTGAAGGACACGGACCCGGGACATGGGCGTGTGCCAGGCCGTGTGAAAACCCCTATAAGTGTGCATTTAGAATTAATGGCTACACGGGCATGTTGCCCTTCTATACGGGCGTGTGCCCTATTCCAGAGCCAAATTTTCTATAGATAGTTTAAGGACCCGGGTTGATCTAGAATAGTTTTCAATAGTCGATTTGGGGCTCGTAGACCCATAATAAGAAGTTTAAAGTAGAAATAAAAATGTTCTTAAGTGGACCAAGTCTTGACGACTTGGGGAACGTTTATGTACATGAGATCGAATTAGGTAATGCCTCGTATTCTGCTCCGGCGTGGGTTAAGAGTATGGGGTGTTACAACCCTCACTTCCTCTTAACATTTCCTTCTTTGCTACTATCATCTTATGCAAATCCTCCGCTTACTCTACCACTCATTTCTCCCTCCGTTCTTATGATTTGTACACCATTGCATATTGTCTCATCGGCTCCAACGCTTGTTATTCCTATTGTGTTCATTGGTGGGAAACTTGTGGGTGCAATGGATAGAGTCGTGGCTTCTCATATTGATGCCACTCTTATTTCTCTTCTCAAACAAGCTGCTGCACTCTTTATCATCTTTGGGTTACTCATTAGAAAGGAAAAAATGATATAGAAAAGCATGGTAGAGGAAGAAAATTGGTAGTTTGGAGTCTACTCCATTTTGATACAACAATGGTTGATATCTCTTAGGCTGAAGCTTTTTTTTTCCCTCATTGTTGATGTTTTGCTTACGAGTGGGTCTTTGACTCTTTGTTGGTGTGCCATTTGTTGGTTTGAAGCATTTTGTTGATTCATTCATTAACTCAGTAATGGAGGGATAATGTAAATCACATTAATTCATAGGTTTAATGGTTAATTTTTCTTTAAACTATAACTAAAATTTCAATAGTATCGAATCAATATTTTAGTTATAGTTCAAAAACCAAATTAATTATTAAGTTTATGAATTAATATGTAATTTCATTTGTATATTATTTTTTTTATTTTTTTATAGTTATGACCAAAGTAAAAACTTATTAATAATTTGGTGGCTAATGATGTAGCTTACCCAAATATATTTGATGAATAGTGATTTAACAGTCTACGTTGACATCTATTAGCAAGTTAACAAAAGAGTGACTATAAAAATCAATTTCGAATAGTGGAATAACCATAATATAAATTTACAGATGGTTGAGTGAGTATAACTGTAGTTTATTTAGTAAAGGTAACATGGAAGCCCCTATACTGGAAGTTGGATTACATTTTACCCCTTCTATTCAAAAAAATAGTAAATGAGTCCTATACATTAGATCAAAGAGTAAGCTAGTCCTTCTGTCAAAAATTTCATCCACTTTTGCAGTTAAAAACCAGTATCTATACGTCAGCATGAGGTACACAGGTCACGCCACATGTCACTGTCTAATTATTTTGTCAGCTACATCAGTTTTTAACCGTATAGATTGGTGAATATTTTTAGCAAAAAATAAATTTACTCTTTAATCTAATTTACATGATTTAATTTGTCCATTTTTTAAATAGAGGAACAAAATATAGTTTAACTCTTAATACAGGAATTTCCACGATAATTTTACGTAGTTTATCCTAAATATTATTACTCCAGATTGACTTCATTTTTCCTGGATAGGAATAGCTACCAAATTACAATGAAAAAAAGTAACCGCTCCGGTTCAAGGAAAAAAACATGAGAGTAACCGCCCAAAAACTTGTCACTTCGATACGTTTCTTTTATCCTCAAATCCACCAATTTTCTTTGGTTTTTAAAATTCTTTGCAGCAAAAACAAATGGGAAAAGAATGGAACTTACAAACAAAAAAACGGTGCTGTGCTTCCGGCCTGTGTTAGCCATTTGCGTAGCTTCTGCTCCAATAACTGCCTCATCCCCAGTTCCCCCGCCTATATCACAGTCGCTGACGGCGGCTTCTTCTGATCCTCAGATCAAAAGCCTATGTGCGAAAACTGAATACCCCGATCTTTGCTTAACCACTATTGCACCTTTCTTCAATGGCAAAACCGACATCGCATCCGTTGTCGAAATGCTAATAAAAGCCGGCACTGAACAAACCAAACAGGCCAATGCCACCGCAACAAAAATGGCTGCCGACCCTAAATACGCCGACGATCCGAAGACAATCTCGGGACTTAAAGGTTGCTATGAAATGTATGATGATGCTTTGGATAATATGCAGAACGCCATGGACACCATTCCAGTTTACGACATTGGCACCATTGAAACCATGGTTAGTGCAGCCATTACAGATTATGGAACATATGACGATGGTTTTACACAGCAGCCGAATCCTGTTCCTGATGGAGTTTCTCCAATGGTGGATATCAATGAGAATCTTCAAAATATTGGTAGCATTATCCTTGCCATTACTGATTTAATGCACTGATTTAATTTGCCCTTATACATATATACAAAGTATTGCAATCACGGATTATGCAAAATGCGCTTTTTTTTTATTATAACTTATCAAATATTATACAAATTATAAGAGGTATTTGATTCATCAAATATAACATTCCATCGGTAATGTTACATTCTGGAATGTGATTACAGTATTTGAATTTCAATATTTCCATTATCCCATAATTTGATCATCTTGTAGTATGGTATAGGATTATTACTGCCCATTCATTATCATATCTTAAATTAAAGATGTAATATTAAATTTTGGATCAATTTATCCTTTATTTTTATTATTCTAATTAATTTAGGCTTTTTTTTCTTAAATAAAGTTAACTAATTAATTTTTTTTCTTAATAGCGAACTAGTAGATATCATACATCACAATTATAATCATTATATTTTATTTAATAATTCATTTATTTATTAATTTATTAATTATGATTATAATTATTGTAAGGCCCAATTTTAGCCTGGGGCCCAATAAACAACAACCCAAGATACAAAGCTCATTTACAACCCAAATACCACCTCACTAAACCACCCCATTTGCCTGCAAAAAGAAAGAGGAATCAGTTGTAAAATTTGACTATAAAAGCCATTCAAAACTATTGTAAAGGGGGCTGATTTTTGGAGAAAAAAGGAGATTAATCAAAAATTAAAGCGAAAGAGGTGTTTTTTCGTCTATTCTAGTTTTAAGTTCTTTGTTTATTTTATTTTATCTTTCAATTTTATTTTGCTTTTTTTTCTACGTACAAAAGTAAAAATAAAGGGGAAGAAGCTTACCCATTTTTAAATTGCCGAAAAAATGTTTTTTTAGGTCCTGCCGTCGTGTACGGTGGCGCCGACGACGGCACATGAAGGTTCGGTGACCGGAGCAAATCTGGACCGGTGTTTTAGAAGGGAGCAGGAGAGTGTTATTATTATTATTATTATTATTACTATCATTCTATATACTATTATTGTTTTCTTTTTTATTTTTATTAGTAATAACATAATAGTGTTTTTATTATTTTATTATTATTTTCACCTTTTTATTACTATTATTATTAACCTATTATTATTATTTTTATTAATATAGTGTTATTTTCTTTTATTTTATTATCATTATTAACATATCATTTTTATTTTTATCATTAATATATTATCATGCTTATTATTATTCCATTATTATTTTCTACTTTATTACTGTATTATTACTATTATTACTGTCCTATTACCAAACTAATCAATTTATATTATTATTATTCTATTATTATTATATCTTTTCCCTTTTTGCATTTATTTATTCATTTTATTTTCATTTTTTTTACAAATTTCTATTTTATTTATTTATTTTAGATTTTTACATAATACCTATTTCCAACTCTTATACAAATTATTTATTTTAAATGTACTTATTGTTTATTTTGAACTTTTCTTCATATGATTTATTTCGCTTTTTTATATATGTATATACATTACTTATTTTAGATTTTGTCATATATATATATTTAAAAAAAAATCATTTTGTATATTATTGATTTTCGGATTCTTTTCTCACATTATTATTTTGAATTCATTTATTATCATTTTCAAATTATTTTTACACTCTATTTCGATTTGCTTTGTTTTTAATTTATTATATATGTCTTTTAATTCATTTGTCTTTGATTATCATGTTAGTTTGTAAATAATGTATATTAGGTGACCATCACAAATTGTTTTATTAGTGCATTTGATCTTGTTTACGTGGCAATTGCATTCGCATATCATGGTTTCAAAGTAAAAAATACACCTCTTGCACTGGATATTATTATTCAAAAGTTTTCGAAAATAAAGCAATATTTCGTGTTTGGGAATTCGAGAAATCGTGCCCAAACGTGTTGGGTTTCGATTTACCGTTTGACCAAATAACCGAATATCCTTTTGAAATTTCAATGCATGAATTTTGGCAATCATGAGATGATCTTGGTTTCGAGGGTTTGAATTGTCGTATCTTAACGTACTGGATGTGATATTTTATTCCTTCGGAACAAGTGAATCTTAGCATCCAATTCGAGTATATTCAAAC
Source organism: Gossypium hirsutum (assembly GCF_007990345.1). Lineage (NCBI taxonomy): Eukaryota > Viridiplantae > Streptophyta > Magnoliopsida > Malvales > Malvaceae > Gossypium > Gossypium hirsutum. Next base: position 8,132,953 of record NC_053425.1, read on the forward strand.
ACTTTTAAATGGGATTGTATTTTTAAAATCATTTCAAATTTTCGACATTAGGATATTAATTAATCGATTAGGTACCAATTTTGAGCGTTGCGAGGGTGCTAATCCTTCCTCGTACGTAACTGACTCCCGAACCCGTTTTCTTGACTTTCGTAGGCCAAAATTAATATTTTAATTCAAAACGTTTTATTAGGTGATCCGATCACACCTAAGCAAAAAGGATTGGTGGCGACTCCATATTTTGTTTCAAAGTCGATTCCCGTTTTTCAAACTTAAAATGGTTTTGACAATTATAATTATGGCTGGGGTTGCAATCACTTTTCCTACATTATTATGATTATGATTTATAAATTTATTTCAACACAATATATTTACTCATTAATATATATAAATTGTAAGAATTTATCATAATTTTTTTGAAAATTGAGACTAATAAATATTAAAGGAATTAAATTTGTTAAAAAAAAAACAAATTCTATAACAAGAACAATTGAGTAAAATGTGCTTTTAATTAATCTTATATTCCATCAACCAAATACCTGGACCTTAACATTCCAGCCAAATGAACCAAATAAGGTAACCACACATTCCATTTATAATATTACATTCTCGTAATCATATTACGGAACATAATCTAAAATTCGGCAAACCAAATGCCCCCTAACAGTCTTAGTTATTTTATGAAGGGATAAAAATAGTTAATACATGATTGACATGTGACAAATGGCATGGAATTTAACGGCAATAATGATTACATTTATTTGAAGTTTCGGTAGTATCAAAAAACTCGGTCCGAAGCGAATTTTAATTAAAACAAAATTGTCGTAACTCAAAATAGAATAATTATGTGTCAAATAAGGGATTGTAGAGTTGAATTATTAAGTAGAATTAAATTAGATAAATGATTTAATAATAGTATAGAAGCTAAATTGCAAGTGTCAATAATGAGATTTGATTGAAAAAAATGTTGGAGAGTCTAATTAATTAGTAATTAAACTTAGACCAAAGGAAAATTATACCATCATTATAACATACTTAGTGCTCGAGGATGATCTTTACCATTGATTGTCACTAATAATATCAAGAGCCAAGATTTAATTCATTTTATTTTTATTAATTAATTCATGCTAATGAATAAGTGTTGGAGGGAGAGAGAATGCATAAAACAAATAAAAAAATTGCTTCATACTCATCCTTTTCACACCGAATAAGAAAGAAAGTAAGAAAGAAGGAAAATGTTGCTTGAGTTGGTTAAGAATTTTTCTTAATTTTAGTTGAAATATTGATAAATAAAGCTCAAGTATTAAGTTTAAGAATTGATAAGGTCTTGGTTAAGTCACCATTTTTGAAAGCTTAAGAAAACTTAATGTGAAAAGCAAAGATTCATGCATGTAGTTATTAATTAGAATTATGGTATGAAAATGTGAGAAATGTAGTAATAAGTCTTGAATTAAGCTTGAGTCAAGTTTGAATTATTTAATTAATTATGTGTTGTTAGAGACATTATTGAAAAGGATGAAAACTTTGAGGTTTAATTTGCTAGTGAATAATAGTGATATGAGGTCCCTGTACTATATTTATGTAGTCAAAATTAGATTCAATTGGGTAAATCGTGAGATATGAGTGTTTCAAATATTAATGTTTTTAGGGACCAAATTAAATTAAATATATCTATATTTAATTGTTGTGTTTTTATGCTTGATATGCGAAACTAATGAGATTTTCGAAATTAGAATTATCGTACATAGTTAACGACGATGTCAGGACGTTGCGAAACAAAGGAAAAGTGAAAGCCATAGACGAATAGCCTCTTTCTAGGTTTGTGCTTTCATAATTCGATTTTAATAAATATATATATATATATATATATCCATAATTCAATAACTAATTAGAAATAAAAGGGATGATAATGTTGCACGTGGTCGAGAAGTACGGATATACTTTATTATGTGTTATGATCAAGGTATGATAAATGAGTTTGTGAAAATGAGACTATTTGATATGTTAATTTAATCTACTTATGCTTGCTATATGTTATTTGATTACGATTATATTGGGTATGTTTTGTGATAATTACTAATGAAAAAATGCCTTATTAATATTGTTAGATACAACCATGAGTATTGTTGGCGTGTCTTAGGGTTTATTTTCATAGGAGATTCAGTGTTATTCGCATACATAGTTATATATATATTGTGATAGTTCTCTATTTCTCTGAAAGTTGAGACTGTATCACCAACTCAAATTCCCTGAGAGTATGAGCATGTTCTGGTAAGGTTGGTGGGATTTGTAACGACCCAAAATTAGTGGTGTCGAAAAATACAGTTTCGAGATCTCATTTTTGTAAATCGAATTCGTAAATATTTAACAAAAATATAACATTTACGAAGTTATTATATAAGTGAATTGAATTTTGGATATGTAATTTTTATTGAATTAATGATTAATTAAGGTTAAGGGATTAAATCATAAAATCCAATCGTTACGGATTTTTAATTGGAAAATCAATTGAGAACTTAAGTAGAAATTAAGCCAATTATTAAATGATAATGATACCACTTTAGAAATGATAGTCGATGGTAGTGGAAGATTTTATGTATATATATACAAAGTTTTTATAATATTTAAAATTATATAATGATAGTCATATAAAGTATATTAAATCAAACAATTGGAAAGGGAGAGAAAACATTTTTCTCATCTTCTTCCCACAACTGAAACCATTATTTCCAAAATTGAGAGCTTTAAGCCTAGGGCTCTAAATTTTAAGCTTTTAATCGGTTAGTTCAATTTAGTCTTTTTCTTGTAATTTTTATTTTTTGAGATTATGGAAGCCTAATCTAACTAGCCCATGTATTAATTTATAAAATTGTTAAAGTTTTAGAAAGTTACCATTGTTGATTTCTTGAAGTTTTACGTATTAAATTGATAGATTTTAAGCTTAGAGGTGAAAAATGACTAAATTATGAAGTTAATTGATAGTTTCGTACAGTAGGGACCAGACTGAATAAATTATAAAATTGACTGTATAAATAAGAAATAGGAGGTCCCTAATGGATTATAGTGAAATTGGATCTCAATTTGGAGTTTTAAATTGAAAGTTATGTTAATTTTGGTTTTAGGGACTAAATTGACTAAAATGAAAAATTTATATAAATTGACAATTGGTTCTGAATTTGGTTGAACATTGATGATATTTTATGTTTATATTAATCTATAGCTAACGTCAACTCGGATTCCTCGACTAAAGTCGATGAGTGCTAGACACACTTTTACTTCAGTTATACCGATGAGCGCATGACACAATTTATTTACTTTGGATTTATCTGATGAGGCACTGAGTAACAAATCAGTGTGATTAGTTGGATTTGTGTATCCATTCGAGTTCGAGTCAGGTTAGGGAATAAAAATTTGAAATGGACAATGATATATGAATGATCATTGTTGTGAAAAAATTATGTAAAATAGATTTATAAATTTGGAAGATTAGGACAAAATTAAATAAAATGACCAAATTGATTCGATATATGTGATATTAAAGTGTTATACTTATACACTAGTTAAATGAACATACATGAAACCATTATAGATTGTATATTAATACCTTAGATTAAATTTGGCTTATATGTGCATATATTAAATGATATTTGAAATTGAAATGAATTGTATGTAATTAGCTTCATTTCATGTTTATTCGAATGAATTATAGAAATACTATTGAGTTTATCACTCAGTGCATGGTTTTATTTTCCATGCATAGGTTAGGTTAAGTTCACAATCTCAAATATCGAGTTCAACATCCAGATAGAATCTCGGACTCAAAGATGTTGGTGAAATTCCTTTTTTAGTTAATGTCATGTACCTAATAGAGTCCTCTTTGTGTTTTGATATGTTTGGAATGTTGAATTTGGGAGTTGATATGTATATATATGTAATAGGTAATAACAAGTTGGCATGCAAATGTGGTATAAATGAGTAATGACTTGTTAGTAATGGTATGTTTTGTTAATAGTTGGAATGCATATAAGGAATATAGAATGGTACTTGTGAAATATGAATTAGTATGAATCATGTGGTAATTGGTTAATGCTTGAAGTGTGGATTCTTGGAAGATAATAATGATATATTTGATGAATGCTTGAAGTTCTAGATTGTTTGGAAGATGAATGTGTTAATTATATATGCTCGGGAGAATTAATTGAAGGTAGATATATATATTGTATGTATACTGAACTTGGCAGGAAATTAGACCTTAAAAACTTGCTTGGTTTGATTGCTAGTATATGTGGATTGAATTGTAAAAGTTAAGGTTATGGATTGGAGTAGTTAATGTTTTGAAGATACTTGTTAGATGCTAAAATGTTGTTTACAACAATTGAATGTTGTGTATGCTTGTTTAAGTATAGGTAAATGAGAAACTTACATGATTTAAAGACTGAAAATTTAGTATCAGTAGGTGGCATTGTGATGTCGTTCGAATGTCGTCATGACGAGAAAATCATGTTGCGACGTCGAATACAAGTCGTTGAGATGAGTTTCGATCCCAAGCCACGACGTGACGAGAATTTACGTCATCGCTACGAGGAGGCCATTTGGCCAAGTCAGTATGTCACGTCGCGACATGAACGGGGAACCCCCTCATCTCGTGACGTTGAACTTGAATTTTGAAAATTTTCATTTGAGCATTAATTTGATTTAGCTTTAGCTTTAGAGCTTACGTAAGCTCGTAAAAAGCTTCATAATGATTGTTTGATTTATTGATTACGTGTTTGATTGGTTTAAATCGTTAAATTATGTTAATTGTCCGTGAAATGATAGTAGTTGTTCTGGCAACGAATGTGATATCTTGTAACTCGAATCTAATGATCGGGTTAAGTTAAGTTATGGGGTGCTACAGGATCGGTGCATTTGTGCCCTATCAATACTTCAGTGTGTATATTTGTATGATGGTGGATTGATGTGAGTATCCATCTTTGAGTCTGATTTTGTTAATTGGAATTAAAATATGAAATAATATGCTATGTGTGTATTGGTGATTAAAATGTGAAATTTCACGTTAAGTAATAGTATTATTGAAATATGATTATGATGATAATATGAGAAAATGTATTGGTATGATTTAATAGATGCAAATACCTTGTGGGTACATCATAATTTCAATATGTAAAAGCAAGCATCACATTTATACGGATATGTTTATGTGATATATGATCATGGAAAATCTTAAGGGTTTAATGATTTGATTAAATGTATGTTTATATAGAGAATGGTAATGATTTGATTCTTAGTGACATGAATAATTATGTACCTGACTCGTTTATTAGAATACTTGAACTCGAATTATGTTAGCACCATTGAGTATATATTAATCAGCGTACAATTTTGTTTGTTTCTGTGCACAGTTCTCGAACGAATGTTAAAGTAGATTGTAAGTTCGTAAGCATCTAACTTCGTAGATCAGCTCAAAAGTTAAACTTGTACCTATTTTGTAGGTATGTATATGTATATGTATATGTATATGTATATGTATATGTATATGGTTAAATGGCATGTATACCTAGGCTGGTTTTATGGTTTGTTGGTTAAGTTAATGATTTATGACATATTTTGGTAACTTTCCTTATAATATTTTGAGAGTTGAGCTTCAATCCTTGCTTAGTTGATAATTATGTATAATTATATAATTTAATTATGCGATTTAATTTGTTGGATATTGATGCATTCGATGCTAAAATTAGGAAGTGTTTGAACGCGTTTTCATATGCTAAATTGATGAGTTTGTGTTGTTAACAGGTTTAGGTGAATTTTTGGTTAAGTTTTGAAAGCATTAAAAGGTGCATTTAGTTTTTTTTTATCATAGAGTTTCGAGACAGTAAAAACATGTCTCGAGACCACAAGTACAAGATTTGTCATTTGGTGTAATCCATTACTTAGGGTCTCGAGACTTACCATGCAAGTCTTGAGACAATCTCACTTAGGTCTCAAGACAGAGTGGCCTATATCTCGAGGCAAGGGCACATTGGAGCTACAATAGTTTTGCCCTGTTCCAGGTCTCGAGAAAAGAACCAATTGTCTAAAAAAAAGCTAAAAATTGAAGTTAAATTAAAAAAAAAGGGATGTTTGTCTCAAGATTGGTCTCGAGACCTTGTCTCAAGACATGAATCCTAAGTTCTCGAAACATGTCTATTTTGAAACAAAAATACTAAAAATGAAAATAAGTCGGTCTCAAGACACAATGTTAAATTTGAAAAAAAAAGTTTGGATTTGAATCCTAACTATATTTTAAACCCCATATAATTCTCTAATTGTTTGAATTATGAATAATATGTATTCAATTAATTTATTTATATGGTTGTTTGAGATTGTATGGAAAATATAATTGCTTGAATGTTATGTTACATAATTATTGTGGTTGATTTAGTCTGAGTTACTCCAACAACATACTGTGATGTCACACATTCGAACTTGACAATCGGATCGGGAGTGGGGTATCACATGTTTCACTAAACAATATGCTCAAATTTTAATTTTCATTGGGGCTGAGATTAGTTTGATTGTTAATGGCAAGAATGATTTAAGAGGGATCATATGCTTAAGGCATAGTTTGGTCTTCATAAAACTCTCAATTCCACAAAATTATCGTCAATATTAAAGGAAACATGTGTTAAAAAATTATGCATTAAGTTATGCTTAACAAATTAATATTAAATAAGAAAACAAGAGTTTTAAAAACTAAAAAAAATGGAATTCATTAATTTAAATAAATTAATTAACATAAAAGTAATTGAATGCTTAAAATACAAAAAAAATCATGTCATCTATCACATGTCGATCTTACATTAATTATTTTTGTTACCTCATAAAAACTAACATTATTAGTATATTGAAGTAATTTGTATAATGTTTGATAAGTTCAAGTACCAAATCAAGCAAAAACACAAGATTAGATATCAATTTAGGAAAAAGTGTCAAGTTTATGTAATAAATTGGACCAAAAAAGATTAAATACCAAATTAAGAAAATGTGTCAAATTCAAGTACTAAATTGGACCATAAAAAAGTCAAGGTACCTAATTTCTTAATATGTATGTGAAGTTTAAAAATAAAATAAAATAAAAATAAACCTCTATTGATCTATAAGTAGAGGTGCTCATGGGTCGGGCCAGGCTCAACTAAAAATTTAGACCCATTCATTGGGCTCGGGCCGGATCGGGCTCAAAAAATGGGCCTAAAATTTTACCCAAGCCCGACTCAAATAAAAATACTAAAACCCGGACCCGGCCCGACCCGGCCGTATTTATTTTTATATTATTTTATATAATTTTTAAATATATATAATACATCAAAAATACTAAAAAAATTAAAATAAATATTTTCCAACAAATTGAAAATAAATTTTAAAAAATATGTAGACTTAAATAGCACTAAGATAGATGCAACTTAACAAGCAAATACCTCTAAAATAATAATAAAATTAACAAATGACTTTAAAATAATAATAAAATTAATAATAAAATAAGTTTTATATAATATCCATACAATAACAACAAAATAGTAGCAACTAATAGTAATATGGTAGCAAAATATGGAGAAAACAACAAGAAAATAACATTCAAAAACAAAAAAAATAGCAATTTTTTTTGTCATTTAGTGAATTCAGGCCAAAAAAATACCATACCCGAGGCTCGACCCATTTTTTAAACGGGCCTTATTTTTTTGTCCAAGCACATTTTCGGGCCTATATTTTTGCCCAAACCCTCCCACATTTCGGGCGGGCCTTCGGGCTGGGCCAGGTAGCCAGACCCATGAGCAGGTCTATCTATAAGTGTGAATTCAATCTAGTTAAATCAAGTTTTTTTTTATTAAAATATGTCATAACTCATAAGTTTCTATACTCTTCATAAACTTGGAATTTGGTCTTTGTACTTTTTATTTAAGGAATTTAGTCCCTTTACTTTTCATATTTCAAAATTTAAGTTCAATTGTTAATGTTGCTATATTTTTTTTTGTTAAGGCTCCGTTTGGTAACGTGTAAAAGCTTTTCTGTAAAAGCTTTTCAGGTTTTTCTGATGTTTGGTTGGGTGAAGATGATTTCCCAGGTAAAATATTTTACAAACACGGGGAAAAAGAGAGTCCTTTCTTAAGGAAAATATCTTATCCTTTTAAATTCGATAAGACATTTTTCGAAAAATGACACCTTCTTCTCCCCTTCCCCTTCCCCTTCCCCTTGGGTTGCAAATCAGTTTAGTCAAGGAACTTTTTCGGTTCCTCATTCATCTAGGTAAGGCTCATTCTCCTTCTTCCGCTCTTCATTCCTTTTCCTTCTTCTGTTCTTCATCTTCTCTTCCAGGTAAAAGTCCGTCACATATTCTGTTCTTATGGAGATAAGTTTCTACATACCCAACACCAACACCCAATTTGTTGGTGATGAAAATCGTCATCCTGTTCAGGTAAGTCTGTTGTCACTTCTTTATTAGGAAAATGTGAATTTACAACTAATGATTACTTTAGTGATGCTATGTACCATTACCTTCTAGGTTTTCCGTGAAAAAATCATGTCAGTGGCTGATGTTGGTACTGGAGTTGAGGAAGCTGTTGTCACTTTTGAGGGCATTGCAATCCTCACACCAAGGTAGCTCATTGACATTGGGATGAAAAATCACCTAATTAGAATGTGTCATTTGTGTATATTTGATTTTTGGTTTGTTTCTTTTGGTTTATACAATTTTGTTTTCTTCCTTTAAATGTATGACTTAGTATGCTCTTCATACAGGGGTCGGTATAGTGTTAAACTTTATCTGTCATTCTTGCGACTCCAAGGACAGGCTAATGATTTCAAAATTCAATATAGCAGTGTTGTGTGTCTTTTTTTGCTTCCAAAGGTTCAATTCTTTCACTGATATAAGATAGTAATGTTCATTGGTATAAGAGAGGCAAAATATATTTACAACCTCTTTAACATACTTTTCTATACTCTGTTTGTTTGGTAGTTCAACCAGCCTCATACTTTTGCCTCTTGATTGATCTATTGTCCTAGATGCAAATAACAGGTACCCATTTTAACTGACATGTTTGGTTATATTTCCCTTTCTGCTCAAAATGCCAGATTGACTATGTTGAATTTGAGAGGCATGCTGCTTGTGGCTCAAATATGCATTACTTTGATCTTTTTATAAGATTAAAAACTGAGCAAGAAAATTTATTTCGGAATATTCAGATAAATGAATATCAAAGTTTGTTTGACTTCATCAGGTTAGGTTAATAGGTTCTTCCATTGAGTTAGTAATTCTAGTTCTTTTGGCAATTCATTAACTGCTCTTTGACATGTAGTTCTAAGGGTTTGAAGATTATGAACCTTGGAGAAGATGAAACCGCAGATAGTGTGGCTGAGATTCTTCAAAATGATGATGATGATGCAGTTGATCCACATCTTGAACGCATTAAGAACGAAGCTGGTGTGGATGAAAGTGATGAGGAGGTATTTTTTTCTTTCTCCATCTTTATTTAGGTCTTTAATATGCACATGGTTCTCTGTTTTTGAAATATGCATTGATTACAATTTTCACTTGGTCATCGAGTGACCCCTAAACATATTGGTTTTAGTAGTAGTTATAGGAAAAACATCTAAAGACATTCTAGATATTGACATCTGAACTATTAGCTTCTGGCTATCCCTATTGATGAAGTTGTAAATGCAGGATGAGGACTTTGTTATTGACAAGGACGACGGAGGTTCTCCAACTGATGATTTTGGGGAGGAAGAATCTGATGCTAGTGAAAGTGGAGATGAGAAAGAGGTAAGTCATTTTGTCCCTTCACATAGTTTATTTTTATAAATGGAAATTGTTGACAAAGTATAATTTGGTATCTCACATTGAATTGCCAATTACAGAAACCTACGAAAAAAGATCAAAGGAAGGAAGCTATTGTTGCTGTAGCTGCCTCTTCTTCTAAAGAAAGTAAGAAGAAAGGTAGAGATGGACAAGATGATGGAAAGAAGAAGAAAAGGAAAAAGAAAGATCTTAATGCACCAAAGAGGGCAATAACCGGCTTCTTCTATTTTTCACAGGCGGAAAGGGAGGTGGGTCTTGTAATACCCCCTACCCGTATTCATTATCGGAATAGGGTACGAGGTATTACCAGAGTTTACGATTTTTTTTATATATTCAATATAGCCCATTTATAAATATCTAACCTTCCCTGCAATATTAAATCGAGACCAATCCACTTCAACCAAACCAATTCAACATATTTTAAAGATAAATTCATGCATATTTATAAAATAACGTCATCACATACCCAAAACCAGGTTTGTTAACCATACCAATGGCTAACTCTACATTCATTTCACAGAATCATTTACTTTATTAGCTTATACATGCCATTGATTTCCAAAATAAAGTTTCTTTATATACCGAAGTCCTGAGGTCGATAGTGTGATGTGTCTCCGACCAAATCCGACCTCCGAGCTCTTAACACTACAAAACAGGAAAAAAGGAAACGGGGTAAGCACTTTGTGATTAGTAAGCTCATGTAACAAGAATTATACTTACCTAATATTTTCAATACAATACAATAAACATTCCTATATCCATTCAATGCATTATTACCTAATATGCACAAACTCAACATTCAAGCTAGTACAATAATTTCCATGTACCAATAATATATACTATGATTGATGAGCTCATCAATACCATGATTTCCATTTCCTTGTTATTTTTCCATATTTATCCCGTTGAATTTATCGGAATTTCGATGGATTTTTCAGAGGTACACTTTTAGTGTACAATTCCGGGTCCGTCAATTCATATTCATGTGCGCACATTTCCATTTCAAAGAGCACACTCCCGCGAACCTCAACCTTGCAGCGGGATTACCAGTCCAGGCTAAATCCCCTGCAATATAAACTCATAGAGAATTGTCGGGATTACCAGTCCAGGCTAAATCCCCTGCAACGACAATTACTCTAATGAGCTTGGATCTGAATTACCAGTCCAGGCAAAATTCAGACCCTAATTCAGATTACCCGTCCGGGCTAAATCCATTTTACACATATTCTTCGGGAGGGCTATATCAAGATAGGATCACCCATCCAGGCTAGATCCTTTTTACTGTCAATTCCTTTTCAGAGATCCATCGAATTTTCCTTTCATTCAACCAGGATTTCTTCCCATTTTATCAAATATATCAATGTTTCATTAATTTTCATACAATGAACATTCAAATCATATTCACATCAATAACATACAATCTCAAACATTTAATAATATAATTCAAGTTACATGAACTTACCTTGATACTTGTTTGTAAACAAAAAAAAATCTACTAATCCTGAACTTTTTCCTTTCCTCGATCTAGCTTCGTATTTGAATCTTCTGGATCTAAATAAATAAATTTAATTATCAATTTAATACATTTCATGTTCATATGCAACATTCTCTATAATTCAACTATTATTTATAGTTCATTCAAAGCTGTCTACTTGAGTCATAGTCACTAAATTATTTTTATCTTGAGATAAAGAACTCCAAATTAGGATCTTATAATTTTCCCTGAAACTAGACTCACATATCTTATTACCATAAAATTTTCAGAATTTTTAGTTTAGCCAATCAGTACAGTTTATTCTTTAAAATCACCCCTGTTCTGCTATCGACAGTTCTGACCCTTCTTCACTAAAAATTAATTATATATTCATACAGAATTCAAATGATGTTATCATTTATTTATATTAAAAATAGACTCATTAAGGATTCTATACATATAAAATTAAGCCCATAATTATTTTTATTCAATTTTTTATGATTTTTCAAAGTCAGAACAGGGGAACCCGAATTCATTCTGACCTTGTCTCACAAAATTCATTATATCTCAAAATTTACAAATCCATTGCTTACACTATTTCTTCTATGAGAAACTAGACTCAATAAGATTTAATTCCATATTTTTTTCATCTTCTAATTCGATTTATAAAATTTATGGTGATTTTTAAAAGTTAGTCTACTGCTGCTGTCCAAACTGTTTTTGTGCAAGCTGTTTATTACCATTTTTCCCCTAAGCTTTTAATAAATGATAATTTCATCCCTACTCAATTAGCCACTCAATTGAACTGATTTTTCTCAATTAATATTTTATTCTATCACCTTAAACTAGTTTACAACCTTTAGGAATCATAATTTCAGCAATAGACTTTAATTCCAAGCATTTTCACAATTAGGTCCTAAAAATCAATTTCTATTGAAATTACCTAATAAAATCATCTCATAAGCAAATTAAAGCTTTAATTTCATTCTATTTCATCATAAACTTACAGCACTCAACCATGGTGACTTTAAATTTCATCCATGAAATCAAAAACTAATGAATTTAATAGTAGGACCTAGTTGTAAAAGTCTTAGAAACACAAAAATTACAAGAAAAAGGAAAGGATTAACTCACTTGGTGAAAAAATTATGAAATACCAGCTTATAGAACCCTCCTATGACGTTTTTAGCTGCTGTAATTGAAGAGAAATGAAGAGAAATCTAGATATTTCCTATTTAGTCCTAGCTTTATTTAGTTAATTTTGCAATATTCCAATTTTACCCTTAATTTATCAATTTTGCTGCTGATTTCATACCCTTGCCGTCCAGCCCAAATAAATTTTGGGTCTAATTGCCTTTTAAATCCTTTCTCATTAGACTCTTAAGCTATTTAATCATTCTAGCAACTTTTACACCTATTACAATTTAGTCCTTTTTATTTAATTGACTACCCAAACATTAAAATTTCCTAACGAAATTTTAATACCACACTAATAACATTTCATAAATATTTATAAAATTATTTTCGACTCGGTTTTACAAGATAGAGGTCCCGATATCTTGTTTTTACCCAATTTCTTCAATAATTTCTTTTTCTAACTAACCACTAAATCAGTAAAATTTTTCTATTAATATTTTCATACGATTTTCCTATCATATCAATTTTCATGAAAAAATATTGAAATAAATTTCTCTTTAAATCGGATTTGTGGTTACGAAACCACTGTTCCGATAACCTTGAATTTAGGCCATTACAGGTCTTATATATATACACACACATTTATAGTGAAGAAATAGGGCAGCTAATGAACCGAATCCCTTGATTTGTAATGCTCATCTACATTAAAACACACTATTTCGACTTATATATCTATCTACTGTGAGCAAATTCGGTAACACCTTGGGCTCTACGTCAAATGTTTAACTTTGCAGGCTGTCTTAGTCTGATGTATCAGACAAATAAATAGCAAGAACCACAATTATATTAAACTTTGCAGCTTCTTAATTACCATTCTTGCTTGATGTCTGTTCCAAATCGATCTTTTATTGCCATGACCGCTTCATGGTATTTAAGTTTGATATTAGTATTTAAGTTTGGAAGTAGACATGATTGTCTGGTCTTGATTGTTGTCACTCTAAGATTGATGCCTTGCACCATACCGGACAATCACTTTTGAAACAAATGAAATCAGTAATCACCCTTGTTCGGTGTGTAACTATGTGCAGCGCTAATATTAGAGTATAAGGCTCCTGAAAAACATCATTGACTGTCATTTTCTGCTAGCAGCCTCGTATGTGGCTTAACGAAGTCCACCTATGTTCGCTACTAGTCTTACAATAAATACAAGAGTGGTTGTTATTATGTTTCTATTTCTCAGGTTGGAGTTGGACCTGTGTTTTACTTATGAATTACTCTAAAACACAAATGAATGGTTGCTTTGATGCAGGGATCTCTTTAATCAACCTTTCCTATTGAGAACCAGAAAAACGTTGTGACAATGAGGACACTGAAGAATCATCTAGATAGGACAAAGAGCCTTCCATTCGTGAAATGTATCGCGGATTTCCATTTGCTGTTGTTTCCAACCATGTCTCATGGCCTTGGTTTCGATGTTCTAGCACTAGCAGCGTGTGTTAGCATAGAGACAACAGTACCAGAAGGTTACCAGCTCCTAATCGAGTCCATGGCCAACACATCCTGATTCACTTATTATGCTTGGTCGTCTATTGGAAAATGTTGTATATTTATGATCATAACAACTTACTCTTTGTCATTGTTTACTAGCATCATTACAAATCTCAGTTATTCCTAGAATGTTAATATTATGCTTTACATTCAAAGCTGAAAATTGGTGAGCTGTCTTAGATACGAAATTTATGATAAAAAAATGTTTTCATGTAAGAAGCATAGAAAAATTTTGGCTTCAAAAATTTTCTCAAGATTGAAGATATTGATACTTTTAATGTGGTGTAATATTAGTTATGCACTTGAACAATATTATTATTATTATGTGGTGTACTACTAATTATGTATTTGGATAATATTATTAATTTCTAGTATTAATTATGGTTTGGAAGCTAATTTATAATTATTCAATCTTTGTTTTTTTATTTTTTATAACACAATTACAAATAATTTATTTGACTTTGGTTGTTTTTAATTTATGACGGTTAATATTCTAACTTAATAATTGAGTATTATTATATGTTTAATTTGATTTATTTATAATAAATCATTGCAATATATGTAAAAATAATTTAAAATGTAATTTTATTAATATATATAAATTTATTAATATATGTAAAAATAGTTTTTCCAAAAAATATTTTCAGAAAATCTGCCAAACAACAGAAAATATTTTACACAGATTCATCCAAACACCAGAAAAGTAAATCATTTGCTAATTATTTTCCATAAATCATTTTCCGGAAAACATTTTACTGGCAAACAAACGGAGCCTAAATTTGTTAGTGTAATATTTTGAAATAAAAACACCATTGTAATGAATCTAAATTTAACAACATAATTTTAACAGTATTAATAGTTAAACTCGAATTTTAAGATCTGAAAAGTAGAAAAATTAAATTCTTAAAACTAAAAGAATAAAAACTAAATCTCAAATTTATGAAAATTACACATTTTTTAACTTTTTTTTAACTGCTCAAATGTAATTCATTTTTCATATTTGATATACTAAATTTAACATTAAGTAAATATTAAATATAGTAAGTAATTAAAAAAAAAAAGAAATGCATTTAGATGAATCCAGTTTGCGGAATTTATTGATCACCCCCTTTAATTGGCAACTGAAGTTATCAACATATACAACACATCACGCAGGGGGGGGGGGCGCTCTTTTAAATTCCAAGAAGGAAAAAAGGGATAAATTTGCAATTGTTTATCCCATTCAAAACTTTAACCAGCTCCGAGGAAACCGGTGAAATAAGTCGTCGGAAAAAAGTCATGGGAGCATGCACTTATTCATGGTGCTTCACCACAGTCACGGCGCAGGAACCATTGTTCACCACATAGTTACTTACACTGCCCATTATAGCCCTAACAAAGACAAGATCAAGATGATTAAAATCATATCCAAAATGATGAAAGCCATGAACACAAATGATAATTCACCTTTTAAGCTTGCCGAGCCCTCTATTTCCTACAATTATGCAGCTAAGTGGGATACTATCAATAGCCTCACATAACTTCTCACGTGGATCACCCCAATAAACTTTCATAAGAACCTCAACCGGAGAATCACATACAAATACCATTTATTAAGAACTGCAACTAAATGAAGTTCGAATGTTAAATGGATTTTTGGTGAAGAAATGTTACTTCTTTTTACTTAGCACCATTGCTAACAATTTCCACTACTTCAGGGTCATGCTTTACTCCATACTTCTTCATGGTTGCAGGATCAGAGAACTCAATTAATGGAACAAAAGCTAAAAAAATGGACCAAAAAAAAAATCAACAAAAACAGATTTAAGAAAAACAAAAACTTTTTATATCTGATTTTTAGAACATAGCTACAATGGTTGATCTTGGCATTAAGATTTCGAGTGTCTAACTAAAAATAAATAAATAAATTGGAAGATTTAATTAAGATGTTCAAAAGATTTGATAATTCTAATTAAAACTTTCGGAAATTTTAAAGGCTTAATGAAATTTGACAAGAAAATTTGAAAGGATCTAATTAAAATTTTGAAAAACTCTAAAAGATTTAATGAAAATTTTCAAAATTTTCAAAATTTTCAAGAGGCCTAAATAAAAATTAAAAAAAAATTAAGGGTCTAAAAATAATTTTCAAAAATTTTGGGACCACTCATTACCATTGGCCTCTACATAGCTAGATAATAACCTAATTTTTTCTCGAGAAACAAACATCAAGAAAAATTCCAAATAAAAGAAGTTAAAATGTGCTCTCAATTGCTTTACTTTAACAAAGTTTGAGTGCTTAAAATTTTAAAAATTAAATTCGCTTAAAATTTTAAAAATTAAATTCTCTTATATTTTTTTATTTAAAGATCTTAATTTATTAAAATAGTTAATTTTTTTATCAAAATTTATCAATATGACATGATGACATCTTATTAATTAACAAAAAAATAAATTTGTTAGATTGAAAATTTTGAAAGAAAAAAAAAACACTCCCTGTATTAATGATTAGCAAGGAGAAGCCTAAAAAAATTATCATCTAAAATTAAATTATAAATTTTAAAAAGTTAAAATATAATTTTATTATATTAATTTAAAATTTAATATAGGGACTAAATCTCAAAATTTTTTTAAAATGCAGGACTAGTTACACATTTTGACCTAGAAAAAAAAAAGGAAAAGAGAAGATTACATACGTGAACCGATGCTTTCCCAGAGTTGCATCTCGCCCTTCTCATAATTTCCTTCGGGTTGTCTGTTAATAAGGATAAGATGATCATCTTTCCGGATAACGTTTTCCATAGCCCATTTTAACGCACTCTTGCTACTAGATGAGAAATCTATAGCCACCCCAATTCTCCTTTTAGTCGCCAAATCTCACCGTAGAATATACGTATATGTGCAAGTTAAAGCTTACTAAGCCTTTTGGGCTTCTTGTTTTTTTTCCTTCTTCTGGATTGATCTATGTTATTCGTGTGGGAAGAGTTTGCGGTGTTTTTATAATTTGTTATGATAATGAATAAACAACCAAATAATAAATAGCCAATCTACAAAAAAGGGTAAAAAACGGTCGCGAGTTTAGTGAAAGCAAGGGAGAAAATGCCTGGGAAAAAGTCTTGTTAAGTGAGAGTTTGCAGTTTGTGGTAGGGTGTACGAGTTTTGATGTTTTTAAACCGCTACATGGAGATCAATTAGTTATTATTGTCTATGGGAGTGACTAGTTGATTGAGTTGTGTAGAAGCCCAAATTGTCCGGGCCCGATTATATCAAAACCCAACCAAACCTCTAAACCCACTAAAACCCTTAACCCATGACCCATTTACATCTACCCAAACCCATTACAAAACCCAAATATTAAACCCAATTCAAAAGCCCATTAAGCCCTCCCCAAAAAAAAAAAACCTAACCCCCCAAAAAAAGAAAAAAACCTAACCCAAAAAAAAAGAAAAACCTAACCCCCCCAAAAAAAAGCCAAGAAACCCTAGCCACCTAGCCACTTTCCCACTTGCCCTATTTTTCCTCCCATTTTTGATATCCATTGTGTACCACCACCACCTACAAAATAGAAAAAGAAATAATAGAAAATCATGTAAAAGATGGCTACGAGATTTGGTTCTGAACCATCCCGACATGCTGAAAAGGGTAAATCTATTCGCTTTGGCCATTTATGGTTTGGTCATTTTCCCAAAAGTTCTCGGACATCTCGAAGTTGCAGTAGTTGATTTCTTCGAAAGGTTAAAACAATGAGTCAACCCTGTCCCGACTATCCTAGCCGAGACCTTCAGGTCCTTGAGTACTTGTCGAAGGGTTGGAAAGGGACGATTTAGTGGATGTGCTCAGTTGCTCAATGTTTGGATTTTGAGTCATTTTTGGAAAGTAGAGCGCACTCCGTTCTATATGTTTTCAAAAACATTTGCCCCGCTAGAAGCTTACCTCAAGAAAGAATGGCCGAAGGAAGTCACCGAGCAACATTGGGTATCAGTCTTTCAGAATCTTCGCGCCGAGGATATAACATGGAGAGCACCCTGGATCCGTCCTTCAGTTCTGCTATACAAATGTGGAAGCTAAGATTGGGTACCTTTACTCAGGTTATGGGGAGGAGTTGGATATGCTCCGCTATTGGTCCAAAGGCAATTTTCTTCACGACAATTCCTACCCACAACTGGAGGATTAGCACAGTTCGAGTTCGCTTTCGCGGGTGAAGGATATATGAAGAGAGTCCGAGACACTGCAAAGTCTTGGAAGGAAATTCATTTCATGGAATTAGCCTTGTATGCTGATACCCTTACCCAAGATTACGACATATAGAGGAAGCAACGGGTAAATAGTCAGCAAATCTCGTCAACAAACTACACTATCCAGAATCCTTTCTCGGAGGAAACGCCGTCTAAGCTAGAGATGGCAAGACAAGAATTCGAACGAGAAAATGCCAAGATGTCTCGGGACCTTAGTGCCCTTCAAGAAGAAAACTATCAACTGAAGATTGAAGTTCAGGTTGAAAGGTCCAAAACTGAAAAAGTACAAAGAGAAGCCGAGATCGTGAGAAACGACTTAAGGGACCTTCATTTGGAAAACAAGAAATTAAGAAACACTATAAAGAATAGTGGGTTGGGTAAGTCGTCAGCAGAATGGAAGGAAGAAATTAGCAATATCAAAGGAGAAATGGAATTTTGGAAGGGAAAAGCAAAGAAAGAGGAGGAAAAAGCTGCATGCGCTACGATAGAGTTAAGAAGGAAGAACGCTGAGTATGAAATGATGACTGTAGAATTTGCGAATAGTCAGTCTGAACATCAAGAATTAAAAGGAAAAGCACAAGATCTAGAAAATATGCTGCAATCTCATCAACAACAGTTAGATAATCTCCTGAAGGCTCTAGAAGAAAAGAATGATCAGTACGATAGGGACATTCACGCGTATGAAGGAACTCTCCAAGAAAAAGAAATACAACTCGACTTCTTGATCAATGAAATTCGCAGGGCGACTATGCAAGTTGTTCAATTATCAGATGAAGCCGAAGTTTTCAGTTGCCAATTTCCTCCGAACCAAAGATCGAGTATATCAGAGTTTTTAGAGCAAGTGAAGAAACAAGGCAATGTGGCTAGAAAATTCGTGTAATTGTTGGAAAAATGGAAACTTTTTGTAATAGACTCTTTTGATAAATGAAATGCCTAAATATGGGGCTATCTTGAAATCAACACCAAATTCTTGCATATTTATTCATAACTAACATTTTGACATTCATGCACTCATTCATGTATTCATTCATACATTGCATATCCCATATTCGGTCGCTGAAAGATAAAATATACAATTCGCAGTTGTAATACCACAAGACTGGAATCACGTCATCCGTATAAAACGTGAAGGCAAGCTAGAGTAATGGAGGCCGAATTCAACGAAAGGATCAAACGGATGGAAAGGATTCAAAAGGAATTACAAGAGCAACTGGCCAAATCGCAACAAGAGACGAGAGATCTAATGGTGAGATCTTGAGAGGAATCACTCGAGCAAAGAGATCAGATGGCCAAAATGATGGAGATGATGACAACTTTGGTCAAAGGAAAAGGACCCATGCAGAAACCCGATGCTATGGAACCTCAGTCAAGAATTCACCACGATCAGGATCCACTCTATCCCCCGGGATTCACTCCACCGCCCGCATAGACAACACAAAGAGGGTATACTCAAGGGGAACCCACAGGCTTGGAACATCGACCTATGCCACATGCTCCACCCACTAATTTGGGGCAAGGAATATTCGCGACAAACCCAGGGGCTAGTCTTGCTGATCCACTAGTTCCAGATCTGGATGACCCAGTAGAGGTAGCCAAGTTGAAATTGGATAACCATGACGCAAAATATATGAGTCTAGAGGAAAGACTCAAAGCAATAGAAGGCACTGAAGTCTTCTCCGCACTAGGTGCCAAGGAACTCAGTTTGGTACCTGATCTAATTTTGCCTCCGAAGTTCAAAGTGCCTGATTTTGAGAAGTATGATGGGACAAGGTGCCCAAAAGCACATCTCATTATGTTCTGTCGAAAAATGACCGGCTATATGTTGTATCATACGACATGGCTAATTTTAAAGTTAGACCCAATAAAATACATGATGGAATCACCGGCACTCTCAGGAAGAATGGCACGATGGCAGATCCTCCTATCAGAATATGACATTGCCTATGTAAGTCAGAAGTCGATAAAAGGGAGCGCAATAGCTGATTTCTTAGCGACTCGAACGACGGAGGAATATGAGCCCTTGAAATTTGATTTCCCAGACGAAGACTTAATGTGCATCACAGAAATGGAATCCGAGTCATCAAAAGAGAAGTCATGGAAGATGTGCTTTGATGGTGCGTCAAATGCTTTAGGGCATGGAATTGGAACAATCCTGGTATCACCAGACAGGAATCATTATCCGTTCACTGCAAGACTGAATTTCTTCTGTACCAATAACATAGAAGAATATGAGGCCTGTATCATGGGACTTCGTGCAGCTATTGAACGAAACATCGAAATCTTAGAGGTGTACGGGGACTCAGCCCTAGTGGTTTACCAAATCCGTGGAGAGTGGGAAGTGAGGGACCCAAAATTGATTAAGTACAGTGATTTAGTAGCTGAATTGATCAAAGAATTCAAAGAAATAACTTTTCATTACTTCCCGCGAGAAGAAAACCAATTGGCTGATGCCCTGGCCACATTGGCTTCAATGTTCAAAGCAAGTAAAGAAGCAGAAATAATGCCCCTCAAAAATGAGCATATACGAGGTCCCTGTACACTGTTATAGCATTGAGAAAGAGGCAGACAGACGGCCATGATTCCATGATATCTTAGAATATATCAAGAATCAAAGCTATCCCGAACAAGCGAATGAGAACGACAAAAGAACAATCAGAAGAATGGCAGCGGGATTTGTTCTTGATGGGGATATCCTGTATAAAAGAGGAAAGGATCAAGTACTTTTGAGATGCGTGGATGATGTTGAAGCCAGAAAGATACTTGAAGATGTCCATGAGGGAATCTGTGGGACACATGCCAATGGTTTTAGTATGGCCAGAAAGACTATGAGACTCGGTTACTACTGGTTGACGATGGAAAACGATTGCATTAGTTTTGCCAGAAAATGCCACAAATGTCAAATCTACGGCGATAAAATTCATGTAGCCCCTTTGCCCCTTCACGTCATGACTTCTCCGTGGCCTTTTTCTATGTGGGGTATGGATGTCATAGGGTCTATTTTCCTGAAAGCTTCTAATGGACATCGATTCATTTTTGTGGTCATTGATTACTTCACAAAATGGATAGAAGCCACTTCGTTTGCCAATGTGACCAAGACTGCAGCTTGCAAGTTTTTGAAGAATGAAATCATTTGTCGATATGGTTTGCCTGAAAGAATCATTTCAGATAACGCCATAAATCTGAATAACAAGATGATGAAGGAAGTATGCGAGCAATTCCAAATAAAGCATCATAACTCCTCGCCCTATCGCCCAAAGATGAACGGGGCTGTTGAAGCAGCCAATAAAAATATTAAGAGGATCATTGGGAAAATGACTGAGACGTTTAAAGATTGGCACGAGAAGCTTCTATTTACTTTGTTTGCATATCGCACATCTGTACGAACATCTACGGGGGCAACTCTTTTCTCTCTGGTTTATGGAATGGAAGCTGTGCTACCTATCGAAGTTGAGATCCCTTCTTTACGAGTCTTAATGGAATCAAAGATAGAAGAAGCAGAATGGGTACAAGCTCGATATAATCAGCTGAACCTCATTGAAGAAAAGCATCTCAGGGCAATTTGTCACGGGCAGATGTACCAAAAAAGAATGATCGCAGCCCATGACAAGAAGGTACGACCAAGAGAATTCCATGAAGGAGAACTCGTGCTGAGAAAAATTCTCCCAATACAAAAAGATCTGCGAGGGAAATGGGCACCAAACTGGGAAGGACCGTACGTCGTAAAGAAGGCATTCTCAGGAGGAGCTTTGATCCTTACCGAGATGGATGGGAAAGAGTTGTCGAATCCAGTGAACTCAGATGCTGTGAAGAAATATTATGCTTAAGATGAAAACCCGAAAAGGGCATCTTAAAAAAAAAGATCAAGGCGAAAACCTGAAAAGGGCGTCTTGATTAGTACAAAAAGATTAGGATGAAAACCTGAGAGGGTGTCCTAATGAAACAAACCTGGCGGTCGAACGATAGGTCAAGCAGTGAGGCTACAGTATTTGAAGCATTTCTGAAAGCTCGAAATCTTCTACGCAAGAAGCCGCGCTTGAAAAGATTTTTGATTGAGGAACGAGGAAGAGTTCATGTGTTGAATATCTAGAGCATTTGTATCCGTTGAATACGATCCTTTCTTTCTTTTTGACATTTTTTACTCTCATTATTTAACTTGCTTTGTTTGCCACATTTGAAATAGATGAATATGAAATATCATTTTTGTCCCTATCTGACCTTTTCCATGCATCTCATTATGTGTTTTTTTACATAATAAATGGTGAAATGACATACTCTAAACAAAAGAAATGTTAAGCATTACCTGGATGAAAATTTGATAGGCACAAGAGTCTCAAAGTAAGAACAAAGTTCAATCGGAAGCAGAAGAGTGATATCTGAGAAATGTCGATTACTCGTGAAGCTTGAAGACAGGTATAAGGACTGAAGAGAAAGTCGAGAATCAAAGCAATGAACACAGATCCTCAACAATCGTGGCTAAATGGACATACGACAAACATGCTTAAGAAGCACTGCATATTCATGTAGGCATAAAAGCATTTAAGACAAACATGTGCATATCATGATAACATCATACATGGCATATACAGGTACTCCAGCAGAGCAAGAAATCTTGAATAAGAGTCGCACTGAATCAAAGGAAAAGACATCTGAGTTCCACCAGTTGACATCTTTTGGTATTTTGATGTTTTTATTTCTGTTTCAAAAAAAAATCAACTCATACTGCGAGAGGTGAGTTGAGCCTCAGGACACGCTGAGGTAATTTCAATTTCTGTTGTCAAAAAAATCAACTTATACTGCGAGAGATGAGTTGAGCCTCGGGACACGCTGAGGTAATTTCAATTTCTGTTGTTAAAAAAATCAACTCATATTGCGAGAAATGAGTTGAGCCTCAGGACACGCTGAGGTAATTTCAATTTCTGTTTTCAAAATTCAACTCATATTGCGAGAAATGAGTTGAGCCTCAAGACATGCTGAGGTATTTTCAATTTTTGTTTTTCAAAAAAAAATCAACTCATATTGCGAGAGGTGAGTTGAGCCTCGGGACACGCTGAGGTAATTTCAATTTCTGTTTTCAAAAATCAACTCATATTGCGAGAGGTGAGTTGAGCCTCGAGACACGCTGAGGTAATTTCAATTTCTGTTTTCAAAAAATCAACTCATATTGCGAGAGGTGAGTTGAGCTTCAGATCACACATGTGGTACTTTTTCAATTTATATTGCGAAAGGTGAGTTAAGCCTCGAGTCACATGTCGAGGTATTTTCAAAATCTGCTTTTCAAGATAAGTTTCAAAAATCAACTCATATTGCGAGATGTGAGTTGAGCCTTGGCTCACACGTTGAGCTATTTTCAATTTCTGTTTTTAATGTCTGTTTTTAGAGAGTCAATTCATATTGCGAAAAATGAGTTGAGCTCAGGATCACATGCCGAGTAAAGAATAAAGACTGGAATTAATCGAAGACACAGATTTTATATCCCTGAAGTTACAGTGAAGCTAATTGAAGTTACAGTGGAGCTGATCGAGGATATCAGATCTTGCCTTTCTAAAGTGGCAGAAGAGAAGACCAAAACCTTATCTCACTGAAGCGATAGAAGAGCATATTGAAGTTGTAGATCTTATCTTTCTGAAGTTACAGTGAAGCGGATCGAAGCCACAAATCTCATATCCTTGAAGTTACATTGGAACAGATTGAAGCTACAAGGCATATCTCCGAATTTGCAGTGGATTGAACCAAAGCTACAAGATGCGGTGGACTGAAAAGGGACTAACTAAACAAAAAGAGTTCCAAAGCAAGTCAAGACCTAGCAAGACCGGGCAAGTTTGGTCTTCCTTGAAAGTCTTTGCTCTATTATCGTTGCACGACAATGAGCAAAGAGGGGCAGCTGTAGAAGCCCAAATTGCCCGGGCCCGATTATATCAAAACCCAACCAAACCTCTAAACCCACTAAAACCCTTAACCCATGACCCATTTACATCTACCCAAACCCATTACAAAACCCAAATATTAAACCCAATTCAAAAGCCCATTAAGCCCTCCCCAAAAAAAACCTAACCCAAAAAAAAGAAAAAAACCTAACCCCCCCAAAAAAAAAGAAAAACCTAACCCCCCCAAAAAAAACCAAGAAACCCTAGCCACCTAGCCACTTTCCCACTTGCCCCATTTTTCCTCCCATTTTTGATATCCATTGTCTACCACCACCACCTACAAAATAGAAAAAGAAATAATAGAAAATCCTGTAAAAGATGGCTATAAAAAGCCATTCAAAAATCATGTAAGGGAGGAGGGAATTTTGATCAATACAAAGAATTTATCTTCAAAAAATACCTAAAGGTGATTTTATCTTCTTTATTTTACTCTTTTTTTCTTTTTATTTTTTATTTTTTTTCCTTTTTCAAATCTATTAATCTATATATATACATCATAATAAAAGATATAATAAAAATATATATACAAAACAAATATAAAAAAAATTACCTTTTCCAGCCACCACGTGCGGTGGCCGGCGCCGGTGACGGACGGCGGCCGACGGTCGGCCGGTGACCGGCCCCTGGCCGAATTTACCTTCCCCCCCTCCCTTCTCTCTTCTTTTTCATTTATTTTTTGTATTTACCTTGGATTTCATATTATTTTGCTATTTAATTTAGCTTTAAATATTAATCATGTTATATATGTAATATTGTTATCACTATTATTTTTATATATTGTTATTATTATATTATATTTAGATATATATATATATTTCTTTATGTTCCGTTTCTTACTATTATATGCATATATATCTATTATTATATTTATTATTAATATTGTTAGCATTAGTACTTTTACTTAATGTGTATGTAGATATACATGTACATATTAATAGTTTTTTATCATATGTATATATTGTATATATTATATTTATATTATATATATATTCTTAATGTTATTAGTTGTATACTTCTTGTATATTTCCATGTATATACTTTATATTGTCTCATGTACATACTCCGAAATACTATTATACATATACATATTTTTAATACCATATTGAGTATATATTATTGTATTTATTTTTATTCCGATTATACTTATTATTAATGTTAGTACATATATTTCACCATAAGTGTATATATACCTTTTTGTGTATATAATATTATTTTCGTATATTTAATTATTATTCTAAAAAAGGTTATAATATGTACATATTTATGAAGTATTATTAATAGTATTATTTTTAAACATCATTGTTATTTCTAATATATATATTATGTACACTTTTTATTTCTATTTTGTTTTTTTATTTGTCAATATTAATTATTATAATTCTAATATTTTGATATTTTAATATTTTATATTATTCACATCACTATTCGCATTTTTTACAATAATATTCTTAGATTTTTACTATCATTTTAGAAACTTTTTACATTTTAATTTTAAGAATAAGGCAATGTACCGATTTTAACATTAAGTCATCGATTTCATCGCTATGTTGGGTGAAATTCGTCGGCTTGTGTTAAAAAACGGGACACCCTTTCTAAAAAAATCGAAAACTAAAAATTCTCATTTTTCAATCGGATCACGATTAAATATTATATTGAACTCGTATTTTTGAAAATCTAGTCAACACATGTTTATGAGATACCAATTTTGGGCGTCGCGAGGGTGCTAATACCTTCCTCGCGTGTAACTGACTCCCGAACCCCAATTTTTCTCTGGACTTTCAGGTAGACCTAAATTCGGCCTTCTTTTTGTTTTAAAATAATTTTATTAGGTGTCCGATCACACCTATAAAAAAGGATCGGTGGCGACTCCCTTTGTTAATAAAATCGAAAGTTGATTTTCAAATGTTTAATAAATCGCCACAATTAGCGACCAAGCGAAACTAAATTTTTTTTACGTCGCTACAAGTTGAGTTGAATTGAGTTAAAAAATTAAATTAACAAATCTTATTATTTATATTCAATGATGCATTTACATGGACCAATTATTTAACTAGTAGACGAAGTACAAGATTATTTAACTATATAAACAATATAATGGTTTTGCCTTTTAATTTAATGGGTAAACATTTATCAAAATGACGTAGTTTTATCTTTTTTATTCGAGTTGATCCGAATAACTTGATTAACTCATATAACTCGAACTATTTAATTCAAAATTCAAAATTTTTTATTGAGTTACTTTCCAATCTAATTGTATTTTGCTCATCCCTAATTGTCGAGGCTCGATTTCAATCATTTGGTTGAGGAGTACTGATTGTTTTATTGTTGTCGACATGTTGAGGGATCTATGTACTTTTTAGTTTTCTTTTTAAAGAATCTTTGTCAAGTTGGGTTGAAAGTAATTGTGAATTCATAATATGATTTTATTTTAATGTAAATTATATGTATACTTATTTAACTTTTAAAAATTTTCATCTTAGGCATAAAAAATTATTTACAAAATAAATACTCATAATATAAAATTTGTTTATTTTAATCACTCCTGTTAAAATAAAAGATTCTCTAAAATAGATTATTGGAGCAGTACACTTTTCATTACTAGAACCAGTGTCGTAAGTAGCTACAATATTTCTTTGGACCTTGAAACTTGTTTGCTTTATGAGGTTCTTCCTTTGAAACCCAGTTGCAATAGTTGGTACTATTTAACCTCCATCTCTACCTTCCTTCTCTCTCTCTCTCTCTCTCTTTCTTTTTTCTTTTGCTTTTTATATCAAATTCTTAATCTTCTTCTTCTTTGAGTGTTGTTAAGGTTATGTTTGAAAACAAATACATATGTATGCAATTGTTTAGTTCCAGTCTAGTCTAGATATGAATATATAGCTGAAGGTGACTATAGTAATTGCCATAATTGTAAAATAAAATCTTGATACAAAATTTAATAAAACTAAAATCTATTATACCATGTCATTAAGAACAAGACTATATCCAAAACTGTATCTAAATTTATTGTTGGAGATAGCCCAAAAGGTTTTGATCTTTCAATAAAATAGTTGAGGATCATTACCTCTTTAAATAGCTACTAAATCTATTAGATTATACTAAAATGCAAAATATATTATGCTAATAAATCTTTTAGAAAGAAAATATATTTTGTTTAACTAGAGTTGCAAGTAACTTCTTAAATTTTGTTTTAACTTGACTTGCAAGTAATCTCTTAAAATTTGAATTACACAACTCTAACAACTCAATCGACAAATATTGTTTTAATCTAAGCGAGAATATGCTATTGAAAAATAAACCAATGAAGTTGTTTTTTAAAAAGTAGTTAGTTTTAAAAATCTATCCAATTTTTTAAACTGCTTTTTAGATTTTTTAAAGTAAATTTTTAGTTCTTAAAATTTAAAATTATTATTATTATCTTTTAAATTTTAAAATTGCTATTATTATCGTAATAAATTTCCTATAAAAGATAATAATATTTTAATAAAAATAAAAGATTAAAATTTTAATTGGAAAATAAAATTAAAATATAATAATATTTTAAGAAGTATTTATATAAATACAATAAAAACATTTAAGGAGTAATTTTAAAAACTAAAATTAAAATTAAAAGTAAAAATAAAGATATGATATATGATATATGATATTTTGTATAAGATTAGTATACATATACCTGTATATTTTGAGTATGTAAATTATGCTTAGACCCATATATAATAATTGATTATAATATAATATATATTATTAGTATAAATATAATATTATTTTAAAATCAATATACGGGTATAATAATTATTTATCATTATCATCATAAATAATGTAAGTCATGAATATTATTTAAAATAATTTTGATTAATAATTTTATATCAATATTCACGGGTATTAATAATTATATATAATATTTATTTTAAAAATTTATTTTTTTCGAATAATAATTTATTGATACATAATATTAAGTTTTGTATACTTTATTAGTGCACGGATTACTATATAATATATATGACATATACTCAATAGATAATTATTCACGTTATTAATATATTTATCATTATCAATTATTAATACTATTATATAATTAATTAATATTAAGTTTTGAATAATTTATTGCGTATATACTAATATCATACGATATGCATAAGCCATATATGTATATTTTAATAATTAATTAATATTAATATTATATAACATTATAATTGTTAATTTTATATTTTAATACTATTATACTAATTTATATAATAATCATATACCATATATGTTAATTAATTTAATATACATTAATGTTGATCATATATACACATATTACGTGTTTTAAATCAGATATAATTAATATTTATTAAATTAATTATAATTAATATTTTAAAATTTTAAAAATTTCAATTTTTATATTTACTAATATAATATATGTTAATGTAAGTAGGGGTAAGCATTCGATCGAATCAAATCGAATAAAAAATTTTCGAGTTAATCGAGTTTTCGAAACTTATTTTATCATCCTAACTTTATTTGAAATTTTCTCGAATCGAGTTTAGTGAAATGAAAATCGAATCGAATATATTTGTTCGAGTTAAATTTTTAAAAAAATTGACTCTAGCGTTATTTATTTTTATGTATTTTTTTCAAAAAAGTAATTTTCTTTAAAGTTTTTAAACATGATCATACAACAAAAAATTAAAGTAAATAAGTGAATAAATAAAAGCAACACAACATCAACCCAAATAAACAACATTAGTTCAAATAAACAACAAAAACAATACAACAAGATTATAATAATAATACAGCAACTCGATTTGGAGGTAAGGATTTTGATTTGAAGGTTTGAATGAACTAGAAGAAGGAGAAAGAAGAAGGGTTTATTTTAGGATTTTTTTGAAAAAAAAATAGACTTTAAGGTTTGATTTTTGTGGAAATGGAGATTAGAGTCAATAGAGAATAAGAAAAATAAATTGGGGTTTGGTTTGGACTTTGGAAGATGGAATTGGCTGGGGCATGGAGGTTTGATTTGGGGGAGGAATTGGGTTTTGGGAAAATAAATCTTTGGGCAGACGAGCTTGGGGTTGAGAAAATGGGATAAAATAAAATATTTGGGCTTGGGAGAAATTGGGTTAAGTAATTAGTAAAAGCCTAAAATTTTTAAAAAAATTAAAAAATATAGTTTATATTCGGTTTATTCGAGTTATTCGAATTCGAGAATTCAACTCGACTCGAACTCAAAATTCGAAAAAAAAATCGAGTTAATTCATTAACTCGATTCAAATAATTCGAAATTCGAATTTTTTTAATTTTTTCGAATCGAATCTAATTTTGCTCACCCCTAAATGTAAGTATACCAATAATTTTATATTATATATACTAATATATTTATTAGTATATTATATAATATTATATGTTTAATAATTAAAATTATGTATTTACAGAAAATTTAATATAATTAATATATAAAAAATTATTAGTATCAAATAATTGAATATTAATATTTTAATATATATATATTACTTTTAAGGTAAACTACCAAAATAGTCAATTTTGTTTACCTCGAGTTATATTTTAGTCACTAATGTTTAAAATATTACGTTTTAGTCACTTACATTATCATGTTGGAAGATTTTAGTCACTGAGCAATTAATTGCCGTTAACGGTGTACTAGTAGGCTAACATGGCACATTAAATCATCATTTCAAACAAAAAATTTAGGTTAATTTATATAATCGGTCCCCATATTTTTTTCGTTTTGAGCAATTTAAATTTTTTTCTTTTATGTTTTTTAACTTTCTTTTTTTTCTTTATTTTCCATTTTCTTCTGCTTCTCCCTCTATTTTCCTCATTTCTCCATTTCTTTTAACGTATTTTTCTGTGTTTTCTGTTTGTTAAAACTAGTCCCTATGCTTTTATTTTTTTGAACATTTAACATTTTCAAGTGAGGTGAGTTTTTGAACTAGTTTTAACAAATATAAAAAATAGAAAACTACGTTAAAAAAAATGAAGAAGGGAGAAAAATAGAGGAAGAAACAAAAGAGAATGAGAAAAACAGAAAAGTTAAAAGAACATAAAAGAAAAAAATTAAATTGCTTAAAATGAAAAAATATAGAGACCAATTGTAGAATTTAACTTAAAATTTTCGTTTGAAATGATGATTTAATGTGCCACATCAGCTTACCGTTACACAGTTGATGGCAATTAATTACTCAATGACTAAAATATTACAACACGATAACATAAGTGACTAAAATGTAACCTGAAGCAAATAAAAGTGACTATGTTGGTAG
Source organism: Gossypium hirsutum (assembly GCF_007990345.1). Taxonomy (NCBI): domain Eukaryota; kingdom Viridiplantae; phylum Streptophyta; class Magnoliopsida; order Malvales; family Malvaceae; genus Gossypium; species Gossypium hirsutum. The sequence goes on from NC_053425.1 coordinate 8,163,339, forward strand.
TTTACCTTTATTTTTAACATACACGTATTAAAAACAATCATATATTTTATTAATTAATAAAAAATTAAATGTAAAAATTAAGACAAGATCACTTGGCATATCTACCAACGGGTGAGGATGGCCTAGGAGCAATTTTCAATCATCGTTTTTTGCATATCTTGGGAGATGAAGTGGCTGGTTATTGCATTGGTCTTTTAAACGATGAGTTTCGTATAAACCTTATTAACCATACGCATATTGTTTTAATTCCAAAAGTTAAGAGTCCTTGCAGCATGCTAAATTTTAGTCTCATAAGCCTTTGTAATGTATTGTATAAGATTGCTTCAAAGGCTTTGGTGAATTAGTTTCAAGAAGTTCTTCAGTTTTACATTGATGAGGCACAAAGCGCATTTGTGTCGGGGCGTTTTATTTCTGACAATATTGTGGCCGCTTATGAGATTCTCCGTTCCATGAAAAATAGAAGATTTGGTAAAGAAGGGTCATTTGCTCTCAAGTTGGATATGAGCAAGGCATACGACCGTGTTAAGTGGCGGTTCATTGAGGAGATGTTATTGAAAATGGGTTTCTCGGTCAACTAGATGGAACGGATTATGCGGTTCATCACGTTAATTACTTACTCGGTTGTGGTTAATGGGAGGGTGGGAGATAAGTTTATGCCATCTCGGGGTCTTCAGTAGGGAGATCATTTGAGTCCAAATCTGTTCTTAGTTTGTGGTCAGGGCCTTTCGGCTTTGCTTAGGTTGGTGGAAAGTAGTGGTGTGATAAAGGGAGCAAGGGTGGTGAGAAGGGCCCTGAGGGTTACTCATTTATTATTTGCGGACAACAGTATTATTTTTGGGGATGCCACGAAAATGGGAGCACCGAATGTCTTGAAGGTGCTTCAATTATAAGCTAAGTGTTCTGGTCAGTGGGTCAAATTTGAAAAATCTAGAGTTTTATTTAGTTCAAATATAGATATGGGGAATCGGTTGGATGTGGAGAGAATTTTGGGGGTTCATCATGCTGATAATTGGGAGAAATACGTAGGTTTACCTTGTATGGTTGGTTGGAACAAGAAGTGGGCTTTTGCTAGCCTAAGGGATAAAATTCGAAGTCGGATATCTTTTTGGAGTACGAGGCTGTTATCTATGGGTGGCAGGAAGGTTTTCATCAAATCCGTTCTCCAAGCAATTCCAACATACGTTATGATGGTTTTTTTGTTGCCAAGAACTTTCTATAAAGAAATTGAATGTATTTTAGCTAAGTCTTGGTGGTAGAAGGTGGCTGACAAGAGAGGCATCCATTGGTGTACTTGGTCATTTTTGAGTAATCTGAAGGATGATGGAAGGATGGGGTTTAGGAATCTTGCGAAGTTTAATGTATCCATTGGTGTACTAGCGAAACTGGGGTGGAGAATTTTAATGCATCCTACATCGTTGATGACGCATATTCTAAAGGCCAAATACTTTCCTAATACAAGATTTCTTAGTGCTCAGTTAGGTTCCAAACTATCACTCGTTTAGAGGAGCATCTAGAGTGCTAGGAAATTAATTGAGATGAGGCTTAAATGGAATATGAGGACAGGTGAAAGCATTAATATTTAGGAGGACTGTTGGGTGCCAAGGTCTTTACTTGGAAGAGTTCGAACTTTTAGATCAGGTAATATTGAGAGGGTGTCTGAGCTTATTTTGCCAAATGGAATAGGTTGGAATCAGGATTTGATTGACTTGCTTTTTGTAGCTGCTGACGCAATACTCATTCAAGGTATTTACCGTCTGCTTCTCAAGAGGATTGTCTCGTGTGGGGCAGTGAACATTCGGGTATCTAATCTGTTCGTAATGGTTATCGTTTATTACTCCAACAGCCGACTTCTTTATCATCTGGGCATGAAGTTTTCAAGCAAATTTGGGCAACCAGGTGTCCCCCGAAAATCAAAATAGCTTTGTGGAAATTTATTCATGGTTTTGTAGCCACTAGATCATGCCTATACAATAGAAGAGTTACAAATAACCCAAGTTGTCCAATGTATAATGTTAGTCACGAGACGGTGAATCATGTGCTAAGATTTTATGCTAAAGTGAGAGATGTGTAGGTAATGATGGGTTACCCATTGCATGAGGTTAGTGCTCAAATGGATTTCCATGAGTGGCTTTCTTGGATATTGAATATGTATCATATAACAAAACATAGTGAAATTTGTGTTACACTGTGGGCTATATGGTTTGCCCGGAATCGTGCGGTGCATGAGGGAACAAACCAGAGTGTGGGTGAGATTGTTAGCTTTATTTGCAGCTATTGTGTGAAATTGGTCTTTGTGATCCCTACAAATAATGGTGTAGTTTCTGGCTTTCAAGTTCTGTGGTCTCAGCCACCTATAAAGGTGGTCAAAATAAATGTTGATACTGGGTTTAGATTTAATCAAAAGAGGGTTGTAGCAGGGGTTGTGATTCGAGATGAAAACGAGAAAATTTTGGGGGCTTGTTGCAAAATCACTTACCCTGTTCTTTCAGTCTTTGTAGCAGAAGCAATTGCGGTGATACATGGGCTCTGATTTGCTAAAGAGTTATGTTTTCTTTCAATAATAGTCGATGGAGATTTAAGATCTGTTATAAGGAAGATTAATAATCATGAACAAGATTTCTCAGATATAAGGGCTCTTACATAGTCCGCAAAGGAGATAACGATGGAGTTTTAGGCCTGCACCTTCCACTTCATTGGCAGATCTAGGAACAAAATAGTGCATGCAATGTCACAAGAGGGATTAAGTCAATGTGAGGATGGCTACTGGGTCAAAGATACTCCGGCGTTGGTAGAAGCAGCAGTTGCATAAGACTATCGTCTTCATGAACCTCCATAGAACTGTTGGTTTTCTTCGAAGGGTTGTGAGGATTTGCATTCTGATGACTCCATTTCTTGTTTGGTTGCTCTCTATCCAGTATTGTTAATGATTTTGTTTGAGCAACTACCGGTCAAAATCACACGACTGAGAGATTCGTTTTAGTATTTTCCTTATAACTGTTGGTTCTTTTAATTGTTTTTCTTTGTTCCGTTCTTCAATTAAGAGGCCGGCTTTTAAGTTAAAAAAAATCACTTGGCACGAATAGGAAACCTTAAAATGGTAAAGTTTTAACATTTACAATATTTAATTCCATTAATGTTGATTTATGAAAAATTTTATATGTTAATGAAAAAATTGGATTGTTAAAATATTAATAATAAAAAATTATGAAAAAAAATATAAAATTATATACGAATATAAGATTCTATGATTTAAGTAGCAAGTAAGGGGGTGGCTTAGGTAAAGTAAATGAGCCATAGGTTAGACCCACTTTAACTCTAAAAGAACTTAACTTAAGCGCACGAGCCACTGAGCTAAGCTCACTTACGAGCAGATTATTTTTGGGCCAACAAGAATCCAAACAGATTTACAAGTACAGACGATTTGTAATTAACAAATCCCCATTTTGATGGCGGAGAGAAAAAAAACTAATCCACATTTTCTAGCCGAGGGAAAAAACAACTGATCCTCATCTTAATCTTAAACCTCTAATGAACTTCAAATTACAATAAATGCCATTGCATAGACAGTGAAAAGGTAAAGCTATATCCTAAGCAGAATCTTGTTTATTTTTCGGAAAAGAAGAAAATCAAAAAACAATTTCGCTTGAGAGCAGTTCTTCAGTCTTCTTCAAGATTAAAAGTTTTCAGTCTCTGGAGATAGAAGACGATGGCGTTTTGGTGGCCGATCATCGTTCTCGCCTTTGCTTATGCTATCTGTCGTTTCTTGCTGATGCTCATTCCCCCAAATGTTCCTTCTATCGATGTCGATGCCTCAGATGGTACGTATACAGATACGGAAAACACGTGTAATTCATTCTTCTTTGCTTATACGTATTTTTATACTTTTTGCAGCTGATAACTTTTTTTTCTTTGAATTTGTTCAAACACAGTGTTGGATGACGGGAACCAAACGCAAGAAAACAGCTTCATTTACGTGAGTATTTCTTAGTTGATTATTTTATTTTATTTTTCAATTTGTTTTTTTTCTTTTTTTTCAATTCAAACTTTAAAGATTCGGTTTGTTCAGTGATTTTTTTTCCTTTCCTTAAATGAGCTTAATGATTGTCGATTTAATGAAACAACTTAGCGAATCATTACAATGTGGTTAGGATTCAAGCTTATTTTCCACTTATCTTAAATCAGAGTGTGATTTTTTAGTACTTACTTTTAGTGGAACGAAATGAATCTAAGGTAAACCCAATTGAAATTGATTTAGTAATCGAGTTTAATTTTTGCATGTGAAGTTAGAAATATAAATTGATTTAGTAGTCTAGTTCCTTTTCTAGTGGAATGAGATTAATCATTATCGATTTAATGAAATAGCTTAACTAGCTATTACAATGTGGTTCAGATTCGAGCTTTCTGTTTCCAGTTAAATCTTAAATCGAAGTATCGTTCCTTTTTTTTATTATTAAATAAGAATATTTGCTTTTTCTGGAATGAAATGAAACTAAGGTAAATCCGATTGAAATCAAAATATTATTTTTGTAATTTTTGGATGAAAAACTAGAATAACTTTGTATATGATAATCTTGTATTTGAGTTCAATGAATCTAACATTATGTTTGATTGTAATTTTAACTCCTTGCCTCTTGGGTGAAAAAGGGATAAGCAAAAGAGCGTAGTTTTTGTTTATTTGAATCTCATTTGGAAATGCTGTGCAGATACCACCAAGGGGAAGGCCACAGCAATCAGACAGAAAAGTTCAATGCTATGAGCCAGCTACTATGAAATATTTGGGCTTTTTCCCAGCATTGACACCTGCTGAGGTTAGTGATGTTCAGGATTACGTTTACCAGAATCACTAACGAGGGAGTATTTATATGTTCATTGTTAGACCCTAAATGGTTGATATTGTTATTTTATGCCAAAGCTTATGGCACGTGTACATACATGTAGACTACAGACCACTTCTCGCTGTTCGATTGTTTGTGTGAATGAATGTATAATGTTTCTACTGCTCACTGTTATAACTGTCTCTATGGCATGAGTAGGTTGAGGAGCGTGTCGCACAAGCACGGAAAGCACAGAAAATTTGGGCTAAAAGTAGTTTCAAGCAAAGGCGACAGTTTTTGCGGATTCTTCTAAAATATATTATTGAACACCAAGAACTGATATGCGAGTAAGGATTTTATTCTTTATATGGGGAGTGTTTTTTTTAATATCATTTCCCTTTTCCTCAGATTAAAAACTTTATATTCTGCATTTTTCTTTAATTATTTTCTATTATCTGTTTATAAGAAAGTGGCATTTCTCCCGATTTTATGATATAGGTATTATTTGAATGCCTTTATATGACATATTTTTTTGTTGCCTTACTAAAGAGTCTCTTCACGTGATACTGGGAAAACAATGGTTGATGCCTCTTTAGGAGAAATAATGACTACATGTGAGAAGATAACCTGGCTTCTTTCAGAGGGGGAAAAGTGGCTCAGGCCTGAATACCGGTAATTCCAGCTTTTTAATACTATTTCTCCTTTCTGGATATCCTTGGCTGTATCCAAAAGAGAGATTATCCATTATCACATGCATCTTACTTTTTATCACTGAATTTGTCGACTGACCTTTATTTGCTGATGGAAAAATCAAGCAATTGTATGTTGCATGTATTTACTTTGTTGTACTGTCAAAATTCTGTCAACAGGGCACGGGCTTTTGTTTCGTAATCATTAAAAATGAATGCCTTTATATGCTCTACAGCAGCAATATTTTCAGTTATTCTGAAAAACTAGTTTTTAAGTGGTGTACTTTTATTTTGGAATCGGTTACCAGTTTTTGCTATCAGTAAACTCTGCAATTCATGTCAACTTTCATTTGAACTTCTGCAGATCTTCTGGAAGATCAATGCTTCACAAGAAATCCAAAGTGGAATTTCACCCGCTTGGTGTAATTGGGGCTATTGTTTCATGGAATTACCCTTTTCATAATATTTTTAATCCAATGCTTGCAGCTGTGTTTTCAGGAAATGGTGTGGTAATTAAGGTACTTACTGATGGATCCTAATTTTTTAGTCTTCTATTATCCTCTTATCCTTTATCTTTATCAGTTCTAGAACTGCTCTGAATTGTAATTTTGTGTCTAATCTTTAGAGACTGTTGCCTGATGCCCCAGCATCCTTGTCCCTGAAACTTGTCACTGGAATTTACAGTCAATTTTGGCATTTTATCATGATGCTGATTGAAAATTATGTGATTGTAAGTGTAGGTTTCTGAGCATGCAAGCTGGTCTGGATGTTTTTACTTTAGAATAATCCAAGCAGCTCTTGCTGCAGTTGGAGCTCCTGAAAATCTGGTTGAGGTAATTACAGGGTATGTAGTTATCACAATTATTCTGGACTTACTATGCTCCTTTTTTTTAGTAGAACATACTATGCTCTTGGTTTCTATTCATCCAATATTAATCGGGCTTCTCTTTCATAGCTTTGCTGAAACAGGAGAAGCACTGGTATCTTCTGTTGATAAAATCATATTTGTTGGATCACCGGGTGTGGGAAAGATGGTATGATCTCATGTGTGGCTCTGCTGTAATTCTCGATACTAATAAGATCTGATTTGATCTGTTGAGAACTACTGCTCTTTACTATTAGCAAAGGAAAATAAAATACTTTCTATTTTCCTTTTCAGTTTTACCTTGATGGGACTGCTTTTATTGTTTTCATTGCAAATGGATTGAAATGTTTGCTTTTATTGCAGATAATGGAAAATGCTGCTGAGACCCTTATACCAGTTACACTTGAGCTCGGTGGGAAAGATGCCTTTATTGTGTGCGAAGACGTAGATATTCCACACGTATGAACCCTTTCGACCCTTTTCAATAACTAAAATGATTGAACATATCTATATTTTGATTGAGAGCTGAAGTTGCACCGATCAGTGCCATTGAGAATCACTGTTTTCCATGAAATAGGTTGCCCAAGTTGCTGTCAGGGCCGCTCTCCAATCAAGTGGGCAGAACTGTGCTGGAGCTGAGAGATTTTATGTTCACAGGGATATTTATAATTCATTTGTCAATCAAGTGACTAAGATTGTGAAGTCTGTTTCAGCTGTAAGATTTTCCTTTTGATATGTCCTCTGCAAAAATTGCGTGTCTGTTTGGGCCAGTGTTATAGCTTGTTCTCTACAATGTTATGTTAATGATAAATCTAAATATTTACCGGCTGTCCTTGGCCATTTGGTTGTTTGGTAAGTCTGTGGCAGATAAAGCATAGGTGGCAGTTTCAGCTTTCCATTAGGTCTATAACTTGTATACTTACTTGTGGAGTATAATTGCTACACTAATTGTTGAACTTTTTAGGTATTGACATTCTGTGAAAAAAAATTAGATTTCTGATGTTTGGATATCTTTTATAGGGCCCACCACTAGCTGCAAGATATGATATGGGTGCCATATGCTTGCAAGAGCATTCTGACAAGCTTCAACACCTTGTAGATGATGCTGTAGACAAAGGAGCTGAAATTGTAGCTCGTGGAAGTTTCGGCCATTTAAGTGAAGGCGCAGTTGATCAATTTTTCCCCCCTACAGTGCTCAAAAATGTAAACCATACAATGAAGTTGATGCAAGAAGAGGTAACACAAGTCATAATATTCTGCTACAAACTATAGCATTTGGCATTTGTTTCATTTTGAGTGTCCATTGCAGAACAGATAGCATGCTGTTCGTTATGGAAGATATAATTTTGGCTTATTAGACTTTTGGTGCCAAACTTTATTTGCACTTATTCCTCCAAAAAAAAAAAAAAAAAACAAGGTCCATGAACATGGTTTATGTGGGGAGTATTTGCTAATCTGTTATGAAACTTGAGTGGCATGCAGACTTTCGGACCAATCATGCCGATAATGAAATTCGAATCAGATGAAGAGGTTGTCAAGCTTGCAAATGATTCAAGATATGGGCTTGGCTGTGCTGTTTTCTCCGGCAGTCAAAGGCGTGCCAAGGAGATAGCTTCCCAAATACATTGTGGAGTTGCTGCAGTTAATGATTTTGCATCAACTTATATGTGCCAGGTACTTTTCTTTTCCTCCTAGATCTGTATGCGAGATGGCCACCATTCATATTTGCTTGAGTTGGAATCCTTCAAGCTTTTTTTGACCCCTATTTAAAAAGTTCAAGTATTTAGGATTTTTTAAATCCTACTGAACTAAAGATGTGCATTGATCTTCCAGTCCCTGCCTTTTGGTGGCACAAAAGATAGTGGATTCGGCCGATTTGCTGGTGTTGAGGGATTGAGAGCTTGCTGTTTGGTAAAGTCAGTCGTTGAGGATAGATGGTGGCCTTATATAAAGACCAAGATACCAAAGCCTATTCAGGTTCGCCTTACATCCTTGAAACTACTTAATTTGATTATTATTCTTTTGATAAGCCAAGACTAGGGGTACAGTCAAGCTGCTGAGCTCAAACTGTGAGAAGCTCAATTCGAAATTGAAGACTTAAAGCTCAACTTAAGTTGATTTTCATACTTGACTTCATGCTCGACACTTTTGTTCGAGCTGCAATTTGTGTTCGAAGCTTAAAATAAAAAACCCTTCAATTAGGCTGATGATGAGCATACTCTAGTTAAGCATTAGGATAGTCAAATTCTGCTTGGTGAATAGTTTTAAGCAACTCAAGCTCGACTCAACAATGATCGAGCTGAATCCATTGTTTTGTTTACACCCTAGTTGAGACTAATCATTTATATGTTTCATTGTCTGCCAAACACAATAGTATCCTGTTGCTGAAAATGGGTTTGAGTTTCAAGAATCGCTGGTGGAGGCACTTTACGGCTTGAACATTTGGGACCGTCTTCGGGCACTGGTCAATGCTCTAAAGATCATTTCGGAGCAAAACCCTGTTGCCACTAGCAAGAAAAATGACTGAGTTCCCACACCTTCCCACCCTCAACTAGCTAGTTCTACTTTCTCAACCTTTTATATTTCACTACTGTAATGAAATTCTCTTATTGCTTTCAGAACTTCTAAATCTTCTTTTGGTTTAGATCACTATCTAACAGTAACATTAATGGCTCAGCTCCCCAAACTCGTTCAGATTTTATTTTATTTCCTTTCATCATTTTTTTTGTCCACAAAAATTCGTTAAAATTTTACCTCTATTTATTTGCTGTAAAATTAAATGTTCGGTAGCTTAATTTGATTAATTTGCTTTTCAACTTGTATAGAATAAAGACTGCTAGATATTATAACTGATCAAAAACAAAATGGCGATATAAAAAAATTTTGTGAACTAATACAAAGATGTATTTAATCACTCCAACTATGAATCAAAATTGTATGTCTAATATGAATATAAAAAGACTACAAATAGTGACGTGCAATCTAATTACTTAATAGGATTGCTAAAGGTAATCTCAAAAAAAAAAAAAAAGAAGAAGAATTTTGTTAAGGCCATGATGAATGTATACAAACCTTTACAGTGACTAAATGAAAACACTCAAATTACTTGTTGCAGTATCACATTGATGATCCCTACAGGAGATTTAGGCCTGTAATGCGTATCGGTATCAACCTCTTCAATTTCCTAATTGCCAAGTTCCAACATAAAAGTTTTTTTGTTAGCATTTATCTAAATCATACAATCTAACGATGTAAATAGAGTTTTAAAACAAGATATCAATGCTCACAAGTGGCTCCAAAATTTGGTTTTGAAATTGACTTCTTTTTATTGGTATTGGAAGTTTTTAGTTTGAACTCGACCATATGATAATCGAGTTCGAAGTCAAGCAGAGAAATCGAGTTCATTTTTTACTAGATATATGAGATCAATCAAACGAGCTTGAGCAATTTTCTAACAGCTCAAACCAGTGAAGCTGATTGAGCTGAAACTGAATTTGAAATATCTCGATGACTTGATTAAGCTTGAACGATGTTTTACCTGAACCACATCTACACCCTTGATGACTCGTCCGAACATATATAGTTTGTCGTTTGAATCCGGTATTGGTGCAGTTGTGATAAAAAGCTGAAATGCTTTGCTATCTTCCTTAATCTTTGTAGTTCCAAGCATAAAAGCTTCATGCTTTGGACTGGTCAGTGACGAGCAATGATTTCAAGTTATCAATAAATAAATAAATAAAACTAAAAACCCAAAGGACAAAGTTCCAGACATATACACATGTGCCAAGAAAAAGTACATTAAAAAGATGACCTTGTGGGCAGCTGTCTGTGAAACTTTCTTTTTGATGTCCAATCTTCAATGCCTCCAGAATCTTGTGAATGCCCTCCTAGAATCACATAGTTTTTTATCACATGGTGGAAAGGCATGCCCTTGAAATGTCCCTTTTGACTGCAAAATTTATACAGATTGGAGATGAATGAACAAATATTGACTTGCATTAGTCAGTGCTGTAAAAATTAAATGTCTTCTTTCCCACCAAAGTAATCTTAATCCTGTCACCACAACTTAGAGCTTGGATTGAGTTCCAAATACAGGTATCTAACAACAAAAATAAAAACCAGAGCAATAAAGATAATAAATCACCCACAATGCAAAGACATGGGGTCATAAAGTTCAATTAAGAGGAGAATGTGGGGGCATGAATTGGCATCATTTGACAACAATATCCCAGCATACAGTAATTCACCATATTTTCAAATTAAAGATCATATGCATCAAGAAGAAGTTCGAATGACTCCATTAAAACAACATCAGATTTAGTGTTGGCGTCTATAAAATTACAGAGACATATCTATCAATTATATTATTCAGACTCGGTTGTGAGTGTGAGATCATGGATGTGCATCTGACAATGGTAAGTTCAGATTTTTCTAAATTTCTTTTTCTTTTCCATGTATTTGGAGGATCCTTAGAAAAAGACATCATGCCATTAAATTGATGCAACTATGCCAAACGACTATATTATTTAGGCTTGACGTGAGTGTCAAATATGAATATGTCTAACAAAAGTAAATACAGATTTTTGTAAGTTCTTTTCTCATATATTTGGAGTATACTTAGAGGATCATACCCAAAAATCCCATGTTCTAATATGCGCTGAACACGAATATTGAAGGCATATAAACTCTTATCATCTCTAAAACAATGGTGAAAGGTATAACTATTTATTCCAGCTAATCTAAAGCTTTAAGCACCCGTGTATGAGACATTTTCAAACATGGGTATAAGGATATAACCCTCCAAATATATGAAAAAACTTGAAAAAATTGAAAATACTTGTGTCAGGTATATATATATATTCATACCTAGCACTTGCACCCGAATCCAAGTAACAAAGAAACCTGCTAAGCTTACCACAAGTCGAGAAATTTGTCGACAATCTCAGGGGAACCATCTTTGAAGAGTTCTATAGTTATATTGCCTTTTGATGTATTTAGAACCTATAAAGGGGAAAGTGGTTTAATATGGTAAAAAAGGTATAGACAAACAACTAAACATAATTTATTAAATTACTCCATGGGAGAAACTTACAGCATATCCAGGAAGATCATACTTCTTTGAATCTGCAATCTCATCCACATTCTGTATCAAAACATAAATTATTTAGCATTTCAACAAAATGCTAGTGTTGTAAATGAAACACTGTTGGATGATAAGCTCATGAATAGTTCAATTTCTGTTTGTTTATATTTGTTCTTCAAGCTGAAGGAATAATCATGAAAATCAACTAGCTTCTTTTATGTATTTAAAGCTTGTTTAATAAGTCACTTAAAACTAGTTTAAATTTTGTTTATTGCTCAATTATAATCAACACGAACACAAACAGCTTAAAAAACAAGTGAGCTCGATTCATTTACAGCCCACGATTGAAAAGTTTTGATGGAAAACAAAATACCTCAAAATTTGACAACCCAGTTCTTGTTTCTCCCCTTGACCTGCTGCAATTAACAATGGAAACCATTCTCGAAATAAATTAATTTTCAGAGAAATTAATGAAGATGGAAAACAGAGAAGAAGCAAACGTAAATAAGGTTGAAATATAGCAAACCTTTGAGACCAATGCTTGTACGTAGTAATTAAGGACAACAAAATCAATAAAACGATTAAACTGCAAAAAAGAATTGTAGTAACACTGATCCGAGTTGACCCTTTCTTCTTTTTGCTTTGAATTAACAACGCCTGAGGCTTTATTCTTGCCATCAAAGTTCACCTTCAACTCTAAACCACCGTTTTCTTTTTATATATATAAACAAATCCCTGTGAATTCGAAAAGCTTCAAATATTCATCCAAACAGAAAAATCTGAAAATGCAAAAACAAAACAAAACAGAAACAGTTTCGAATATAATCACATAAAAGCAGATCCATTACTAACCTGGAAAATTGGAATGAAAAGAAAATAAAAAAACTAAATATTACTCGATTAGTTGAATGGTGGAGTTGAAAAGTTACCTTTGAAATCGACGGAGTTTGAGCTTGTTGGAAGGAGTAATTTGAAAGACTTAATTCAAAATCAGAGATTAGTTGAAAGGTTTGATTATTTTAGTGGGCCGCCATGAACGAGCAGTTGTTCCTCTCTGGATCTTGGAATTGTGTGTCCATATCAACGGTTGTGATCGTATCAGGAGTTTGATGTTGGCGCCATGGGACCGGTGGCCTTACTTTTCTCTTCTTTTACGCGTTAGATTTTCTTTTTTCATTCCCTTTTCTTCAAAAACATTATTAATTAAGGCGAATCTTCCACGGTATGGAGGAAATTTTTTTTTATTTATGAGTCTCATTATTAATCGAGTTTTATGAATTATGAGTCTCATTTTATCATTTAATTTGATTTAGAATTTTTTTTGAATTGAATAAAATTATTTAAATTAAATTAAAAAATTAAATATGTTAAATTAAAATTTTGTTATCATGTAATTATTTCTATTTTAGAGCATATAAATTTAAAATTATCTATATTTAAAAGTTCTTTCAAAGCAAAATAAGAGAAAAAAATAAGATAATCATAAACTTAAATCATTAATTTTCTTATTTAGATCCAAAAATTATTATTTTATAATTTTTTAACTTTTTTATACATATTCTTTAGAATTTTTATTTTTATAAATATTGGATTTTTAAAAATTATTTTTATTTTTTTTGAAAATTTTAAAATTTTTTGTTGAGAGAGTGTCCAATTTGTTCATTTTCAAAATTGAGTAGGGATCAAATGAGAATTTATACCAGTTTGTTATTTGAGTTATTCAAATTATTTAAGTTAACTTGAAAAAATTAAATAACTCAATTCAATTAACTCAAAATTTTAAAAAAAATCGAATTGAATCAAATTTTAGTTGCTCGTATTCTTAAAATGCTAAGGCTTGAATTTGAAAATTATTTAAATTTTTTGACCATTCAATTTTTATCTACTACACTATTATCATAAAAGGTTAATAAAATTATAACTGATTTGGTAAAATTACAAAACATAACAAATAAAATCCAAACCAAAAGAATTTTTGCCAAGTGCAATTATTCTATAATATCTTAAAAATTAAAAATTTTAGGCGATTATGTCGTTTGATTAACTTTTAAAATATAAAAATATTATTATATATTTTTGTATATTTAATATTTTCTCTAATATAATTTAATTTTATTTAAAATTTTTAATAAATAAATAAATATGTTTTCTTTTATTTATTTATTTATTTATTTTTTATAACAAAAATTATCAAATTCCATTGTTTGGTAACACTGCCCAAGGCTGTTATCAAATTTCAATTTTTTGTAATATTTTTTTATATTTTTAATGATTGGTTTCGGTTTTTTTTAATTATCAATTTTAGCAATTTTTCAAATTTCATTTTTGCTTATGTCTTTTTTCCCATATAGTTTCAAACATGTTTGCATTTTTTTTCTTGAAATTTTAATTATTTTTAAATAATTTAAATAAAATTAAATTAAATAAGAGATGATATTGTGTAAAATAGTTTTTTTATTTATTTAAAAACTATATATTTTAGTCGATTAAGTTTTAACTTGATTGAGATGAACATTCCTACCAATGCAGGAGGACGTAGATTCGAATACATTAAAGCGCGTTATCCTCTTATTTATGAATTAAGAAAGGGCTATAAGTAATTCTAGATATTATCTTAAAAAAAACAGATATGATCAAAATCTACAATAAAATTATTAAAAAAATAATTATATTTATATTATCGCACCCAAATAACTCAATTATTAATAAATTTACACATTTGGCTCTGGATTTAAAAAAATTGGTCATTGGGATCTCCTTTGCAATTGTATGCTAGTAATCTCTCGACCTCTTCCTTGAATGAAAAAACACATCCAACGTTTCTTTCAATTTTATAGTTTAAATTTCTTTGAGAGTGAAACAAACCAAAAAAACACTATTTGATCTGTTCACTATCCTCATATGGCGGCTTGATTTCGATATATTTTTCTTTTTAGTGCCAATTTTTTTGATACTTTAATGATCAAATCCTTCAATTTTATTCTAATCTGTAAATCCTGAGGCTCGATGAAACAAGAAACTTACTTTGGTATCTTCTCATCGTCTCTTTCTCCTTCATTTCATATATTCTTTTGTTTCTTCTCATTTGGATTGCCGGAAACATAAAATCACAAGGCTGACAACAAACTAGAGCAATGATTAGAAGAAACCTATCCAATTTTATTTAATAATTATATTTTTCCTTACAAATTTCTGATTTATTCTTTTCTGTAGACAAAGATTCAAGAAGATTCACTCCTTTTTTTTACAAAAGCACCGATAGCTAAAATTTTCTCTTCCCTTCAAAAGGCTTTTCTTTCGAGCGATAAATCGGCACAACTGTACGAAGCGTTCAGCACCATTGATATGAGAAAGCCATAGCGCTTGACCTGACAAAGCTGCAGTGTGCCGTACAATCATTCCATGTCGTACCATCACCGACATTTCAGTCGTAAACGGTGGAGTCGAACTAGGTTCAAACGTTGCCGTTGCGGTTCAGTCAGGTTTGGCACGTGATCGTGATGATGGACTGATACTCATTCAGTCTGGCTCCAGCTCGTACAGTTGGGAGTTTTGATTGGATGGGTTTAATCCACGGTCCAATTTTCATTTGTTTTAATGTAATTATATACGTAAAATTTTAATTATGATTTAAATATATATTTAAAATTTTAAATTTAATTTAATTATATATATTTAAAGAATTAAATATATCATTTTATTTTTATATTAGATAAATATTATTATTTATGTATACAATATATAAATATAAAATTATATTATATCAATAATTGTGTTAATAATTTATAAGGATTAGATTAAATTAAAATTTTATATATAAAACTACACAAAATCAAAATTCATGTATACAATTACATATTAAATTATAGTTTATGTATATTTTTTAGATATATCCCTTTTTGTTATCATATAGTGTTTCCTTTTATCAAGAGGCAACCTTTAGAAAAAAAAACAAAACAAAACTTAGTCCTTAGTCACCATTAGATCAGTTATATAAAATTGCAGGTTGGTTACAATTAGATTATGGGTTGGATTGATTTGAGTTTGGATCGACGTAAAATTTTAAGCTTATTTTTTAAGTTTGAATTTGTCTTAAAAAAATGAGCATAAAAGTTTGTTTAAGCTAAGTTTAGATTAAAAAAACTAAATTCGAGTTTGATTCGATCCGTATTAATTTTTTTAGATTATTTTTATATAAAAACAAATTTATAAAATATAATACATTAAATACATTAAAATAAATATATTTCCCAACAAATTAAAATACATTAAAAAAAAGGCTTTATACTTAGATAATTGCAACTTAAAAAGTAAATATCTCTAAAATAGTAGCAAAATTAACAATATAACAAGAGTTATACAATATCTAAACAATAATAACAAAATGGTAGCAATATAATAGTAAAATGACAGCAAAACTGCAGAAAACAGTTGATTAGGGTCAAGCCAAGCACAGGCCAAAAAAATTTTACCCATGACCTGGTCCATTTAGAAAATGAGCCGTATTTTTTGTGCAAGTCTATTTTTTAGGCCTATATATTTGTCTAAACTCTTCCACTTTTTATGCGGGCCGGCCTAGATGAGTGACTCGACCTGTGATCAGGTCTAGTTACAACTAGTAGAAATTCCATTACATGGACATGTCTTAAACCAAACTTTATTTGATAATATGTTTTGATATAACAAATTAAACTGTTTTTGAATAAAAATTAAAGTTGAACAAAATTGACAAAATAATAATTCAAAAGAAGGCTAGGAGATAAAATTTTGAATTTTAAATTTTAAAGTAACTTTTAAATCAAGTTAAAATAATCTCAATCAAAGTTAGATTTTTGTCAATAATTTAAACTTTTTTTTAAAAAGTCAAAATAGCTCCAGGCCAAAAAGTATTAATACTTTTTGGGCCAGTATCGATAGTTTTCAAAAATGATACTAATTTGACTTTTTGTTTTCACAAATTCAACTAAGTATCAATCCAATATCAATACTTTTTCATAAAATATCGATAAAAGTCCCCTGGTATCAATATCTTCAACTCCAACGATTACTGAATTTTGCATTAAATGCAAAAAATATCAATACCTCATTTGTCAGTATCAATACTAGTAGTTGCTGGTGAATTAAATGCACTGGTTACTTTATCCCCAATGACTCTATTCATGTCTCCAACAATCTCATCAATTGGAAATTAATTTGGGGTTATAAATATTAGCTTCTAAAGATCCTACAAGAACAAGAGAGATTATCAAGCAAAAAGATCAATAAAAAACAACCTTGTGCTTACAATTCTCAACAATTTTCTTTAAAAACTTGTGAGCTTTCGTTGTTTTCATTCAACTCAAATGTTTCTCTTTATAATTGAGTTTAATTTGCAAACATTTTGATCTTGTAAGGGTTCTTTCTTTGTTTGCTTAGTTGTATCACTTTGAGAAGGGTTTATGTCTTAAGGTTTAGGTAGATACCTTAAGAGAGTTTGTAAAGTTAAACACTGACATCAAAGGTTATCAACTAAGCGAATTTGAGAAAATTCTTAGTAGTGGAAAGCTAAGGTAGTAGAGTAGGCAATTGGGGTTGAACCACTCTAAATTCTTCTGTCAAATCTTTCAATTTTTATTTTCTAGCTTCCACAAATTTTTTAAAAACTAATTCACCCCCTCTTGAAAATTTCGGTTTGATTATTTGAGCTAACAGTTAGTATTAAAGTTAGTCTTTTTTTGACAGTTTAACAACCAAAGAGAAGATAAATAAGGAAGCTCAACAATATACAAATCAATCCACAAGAGACGACGTCTACATCTGATTCAATTTTTCTTGGAGAATCACAATTTATATCCAAGGCTCCATGTAACAACCCGCTCGACAAAGTAGCTAGCAGTAACGCAAGTGTTAGAAAGGAAAAAAATGGATGAATGTTTTATATCTGGTTATTGTTTGGTGTGTTATTGGTAAAATAAAGATAGATATGTATAAGCAAATTGTTTATTTTGACTTAGATATGAGTAAGTAAATTGTTTCTTTTGACTAAGTATAGGATTCTGTGTGATGCGTCATTTGACGAACTCTTTGTTTTGGCGTGTTCTGTGGTTTGGTGAACTCTTCTGTAAGTATCCGCTTAGCTCAGATTCTTTGGGCGAACTCAATAAGTTCACATTTGTTTAGATTTGTTTATTATTTAAGTATGGTAATTTGGTTAGTTAAGTTGAGACTTAGTTAGAAAAGAACTAGGCTTGTAACAGCCCATTTTTAGTGAAATCGGAACAGTGGTTTCGAGACCACAAATTCGAACCGAAAAGAAAAATTATATTTATATTTTTGTATGATTTTCATTTAGATAGGAATATCATGTAAAAATTCTGATAATAAAATTTTATCTATTTAGTGCTTTATTACAAGAAGGACCAAATTGCATAAAATGCAAAAGTTGGATTCTAGAAGCTAGAAGGATCAAATAGCTATGGAATTCAAAACTGAGGTCCTTATATCATAATTAGACCATTAATCAAAAGTTAGTAGATATTTTTGATGATTCATCCATGAAAAAATTTGAAAAGGCTAAGGACTAAATTGGAAAGTGATAAAATTAAAGATGATAATTAAATTAAATAGAAATATCATCTTATTTTATATCATCTTCCCAAAAATTTACATGGAAACCCTAAGAGAGAGAGAAGAAAGTAATCAAGCTTAATTTGATCTGGATAATTCAAATTCAAAGTTAGATCGAGGAAATGAGAAAGTTTCGGATTAGTAGATCTATATACGCGAACAAGTGTCGAGGTAAGTTCGTGTAACTTAATTGAGCATATAAATATGTTGTATTTGTATAGAATGTGATTTATATTTATGTGAATTAATTGGATGTTACGATATAAGAATTGAATACATGTTTGCTATTGTTTGAAAAGGGTTAAGTTTCGTTTGAATATTGGATTTCGATGGACAAATGTGATTTCCCTTATTAAATGAGGTCATGCATTTGTTGCTGATGGGATTTAGCTCGGAAGAGTAATCCTATTGACCTCATTACATAAAGGATTTAGCCTGGACTGGTAATCATGATATAAGCCCTTTTGAGCATATGTTATAGATAGGATTTAGCCCGGACGGGTAGTTTTGATTAAGCTCTTATGAGCATATATTGGAAATAGGATTTAGCTTGGACAAGTAATCCTGTTATATGATATGTGGCTTGAGAGTGTGTTTTCTGATTAAGTGCCTTAATGGGTACTCCTGAATATGAATTGACGGGTTAATAAATTGTACATATTGAGTGTACTATTTGAGTATCCATCGGAATTTCAATGATTCAATAGAAAAAATACTTGACATGATATGAGAATTATGAGATGAAGTGAATAATGTCTTGAAAGAATATAGGATGATGAGCTCATCTATGTTTACTTGATGTATATGAGAATTTTGTGACTAACATGTTTGATTGAATGCATGTGTTTAGACAATTTTGCCAAGTTGATGGAAACATGTTATTATATGCTTAATTTTTAATAAATGAAATTGTTAAGTTTAATTTCAGTTATACGAACTTACTAAGCTAATATGCTTACTAGGATTACTCTTCTCTATTTTATAGTGCTTGGAAGCTCGCGAAGGTTGGTGAACAGTTGGAGCATCATCACATTATCCACAAGCTTATTTTGGTATAAGTAAATTCATTTTGGTATAATGGCATGTATAGGTTAACTTGACCATAGATAGCTTGAATATGTTATTTGTAAGTTAGCCATTAAAATGGCTAGTAATACTTTGTTTTGGTACTTATAAAGCATTATGTCATGATAAATACATAAATGTTAAGTATGGATGATCAAGTGATGTTTAATGTTTAGGTTAAACTAAGGTAAGATTATAAACATAATTATATATGCAATGATATATCATACTAGATGTTAGAATTTGTTTGAAATCAATGCTTGAATTGGTTGGTATTTGGATATAAGTTTTGGTGTAGGATATTGGTAAAATTTTGAATGAGAAATGAAGATAGAAATGACTTTATTTTGTCCACACGAGTGGACACACGGACGTGTGTCTAAACAGTGTGTAACACACAGCCTGGTACATGGGAGTATGCTTAGACCGTGTGTCCCCTGCATCTTAAAAATTGAGAAATAGAATGCTTAGAATTTAGCACATGGGCAGAGACACTGGCGTGTGTCTCAGCCGTGTGTGCTACACGACCTAGAACACAGCCGTGTGTCTTGGCCGTGTGAACCCTACACCTAATTTTTGAAAATTAAATTGATCACACGGCCTACTTACATGAGCGTATGACTGACTGTGTGGCATAAGTCAAAGAGTTATACGGGGTCGAACACGGCCTGCAGCATGGGCGTGTCTTAGGGTCACATGGGCGTATGAGCCCTGCACCTAGGGAAATTTTAAAAATTTTGCAAAAAATTCTATGAGTTTCTGATTTAGTTCCGACTCGATTCTAATACTCATATTGGGCCACGAGGGTCCATTTAAGGGATGCTATGAATAATTTCAGTAAATGAATAATAATTAATGTGAATTATTCGTAAATGTTTTGAAAGCTTCGGTAATGCTCCGTAACCTTGTTTCAGTGACGGATATAGGTTAGAGGTGTTATATTTATTGGTATCAGAGCTACGATTTAGTCGATTCTCGGATTGAACGTAGCAAATATAAGTTTAGCTATACATGCCATTATATAATTTGTAATAGTGTGATATCTCCTAACCATTTTAAATGTGTTTTCATATAGTAATATCATCCAACCAAGCTAGAGCTAAATCCGAGGAAGCTGAAAGTAATGCTTCAACTTTTGTTCAAAGAGCTACAACTAGTAGTGGTAGGCCTGTATCTGAGGGTCACAGTGAAGAGGCAAAACAAGCCTTCTTCCAAATAATGAATGAATGGTTTACTAAATATTTGATAACACATCCACATCTTGCTATATAACAACCTCCCCCACCTACTCCTCAACCAGTTCCTGAAATACCATAAGGTGCTGAACCCACTAAAACTAGAAAGCCTCCAGTAAATAAAATTTGTAAATATGGGGTAGAAGAATTTAGAGCTACTGTAGATGATAATCTGAGAAGGGCTGAGTTTTGGTTGGAAAATACTATCCAAGTTTTAGACGAATTATCTTGTACACCTGTTGAATGTCTAAAATGTGTAGTATCGTTACTGAAAAACACAGCTTATCATTGGTTAAATACCATAACTACTGTTATACTAAGAGAAAACATTACGTGAGAGTTTTTCCAGACCAAATTTAAAAAGAAGTATGCTAGTCAGAGATTTATATATCAGAAAAATAAAGAATTTTTAGAGCTCAAACAGGAAAACATGACTGTGTCTGAGTATGAGCGAGAATTTATTCAATTAAGTAAGTATGCTAGAGAGTGGGTTCCAACTGAGGTTGATATGTGCAAACATTTTGAAAAGGGCTTAAATGAAGACATTAAACTGTTGATTGTTATTCTTGAATTAAGGAAATTTGTAGTACTAGCTGATTGAGCACATAAAGCTGAAGAATTGAGTAAAGAAAAGAAACAAGCTGAAAGAGAAGCTCGAGTTTCTGGTAAAAGAATTATAAGTAAGTCACAATTATTTGCTTTTAAGAAACTAGAGAAGTATTATGATCGTGTTACCACCTCTACGGGATATTCTGGAAAAGAGCAAGGCTCTTAACGCTTTAACCCGAGGTTTTCATCTCTATTTGTAACCAGTGTTAGTAGTGTTGGTAATCTCAAGCCAAAATGTAAACATTGTAATAAGTTTCATTTTTGAGAATGTCATTTGAGAAGCGGGGCTTGTTATGGATGTGGTTCCCTTGATCATTTTCTTAGAGATTGTCCAAAAATGGTTGAAAAAGAAATTGAATAGGCTCCAAAACCTAGTAATCCTGTTTCGAGAGACAGACCACCCTGTCGCTCCGACAATATCAGTGGTAGCCGAGGTATTACAAGGGATACAACAGTTAAATCTAAGGTACGAACACCGGCAATAACATATGCTATTCGTGCTAGAGAAGATGCTTCTGCACCAAACGTCATTACTGGTACATTTTCTCTACTTGATCCTGATATTACTGCTTTGATTTATCCTGGTTTCACACATTTATACATATGCACAAATTTAGTGTCTGTTAAAAATTTACTTGTTGAATCCACTGAATTTGTGGTTAAAGTTTTAAATCCTCTCGGTCAGTATGTTATGGTGGATAAAGTCTGTAAAAATTGTCCATTGATGGTAAAGGGTTATTGCTTTTCGGCTGATTTAATGCTATTGCCATTTGATGAATTTGATTTGATTTTAGGAATGGACTGGTTAACTCAACATGATGCAGTGGTGAATTGTAATATCAGAATGGTGAGTTACTCCATGTTGAATCTAATAAATTAGATAGGTTATCTAATGTAATTTTAACAATATCAGCACAGAAATATGTTAGAAAAGGTTATGATTTTTATCTTGCATATGTGTTGGACACTAAAGTATCTAAGTCAAAGATTCAGTCAGTGCCGGTTGTATGTAAATTTTCTGATGTATTTCCAGAAGAGTTACCAGGTTTACCATCGGTTAGAGAAGTAGAATTCTCTATAGATCTTATCCCGAGAACAACACCTATATCCATAGCACCTTACAGAATGGCTCTTACAGAATTAAAGGAGTTGAAAGTACAGTTGTAAGAGTTAATTGACAGAGGCTTTCCTCAACCCAGTTTTTCACCTTGGGGTGCACCGGTTCTGTTTGTAAAGAAGAAAGATGGATCGTTGAGGCTATGTATTGATGATCTATTTGATCAATTGAATGGGCCACTGTATTTTCAAAGTTTGATCTCTGTTCTGGTTACTATTAGTTAAGGGTAAAAGATTCAGATGTGCCAAAAACAGCTTTTAGAACTAAGTATGGACACTATGAGTTTTTAGTGATGATATTCAGGTTGACAAATGCACCTGTTGTATTTATAGATCTGATGAACAGAATTTTTAGACCGTATCGAGATAGGTTTGTGGTGGTATTTATTGATGATATTTTGGTTTACTCTTGAGATGAAAATGAACATGCATATATCTAAGAATTATGTTGCAAACTCTGCATGAGAAGCAACTGTATGCCAAATTTAAGAAATGTGAATTTTGGATACAGAAAGTTGGTTTTCTCAGACATATTGTATCTATAGAAGGTATTCGAGTAGATCCAAGAAAAATTTCAGCCATTGTAAATTGGAAGCCACCAAAGAACGTGTCTGAAGTTAGAAATTTTCAGGGACTAGCTGGATATTATCGGAGGTTTGTAAAAGGGTTTTCAATGATAGCCTCTCTAATGACTTGTTTGTTGCAAACAAATGTGACGTTCGAGTGGTCTGATAAGTGTCACAGAGCTTTGATAGGTTGAAAGCCATATTGACAAAAGCACTTGTGTTAGTTCAGCTTGAATCGGGTAAGGAATTTGTAATTTACAGTGATGCATCGTTAAATGGTTTAGGTTGTGTTTTGATGCAAGAAGGTAAAGTAATAGCCTATGCTTCAAGACAGCTAAAACCACATGACAGAAAATTACCCGATACATGATCTTGAATTAGCAGCAATTGTATTTGCACTGAAAATATGGCGACATTACTTATTTGGTGAAAAATGTAACATATTCAGTAATCATAAAAGTTTGAAGTATTTGATGTCGTAGAAAGATTTGAATTTGAGACAGCGTAGATGAATTGAGTTATTGAAAGATTATGATTTGGTTATTGACTATCATTCAGGAAAAGCCAATATGGTTGCAGATGCTCTGAGTAGAAAATTCGTGTTTGCTTTGAGAGCAGTGAATACTAGATTTACGTTGTCTGATGATGGTTCAATCATAGTTGAGTTAAAAGCTAGACTGACATTTTTGCAGCAGATTATTGAAGCTTAGAAAGATGATAGTAAATTACAAGCGAAACGGATACAGTGTGAATCGACTTCTGATTTAGAATTTCAGATCGAGACTAATGGTTGTCTATTATTCAGAGGCAAATTATGTGTATCAAAGAATTCAGAATTGATACAGAAGATTTTGAATGAAGCTCATAATGGCAACATGTCTAATCATCCTGGTAGTAATAAAATGTATAATGATTTGAAGAAACTGTACTGGTAGTCGGGAATGAAACGGAATATTTCTGAGTTTGTATCAAAATGTTTGATATGTCAGCAAGTAAATGTTGAACATTAGTTGCCTTCAAGATTATTACAGCCATATTACAATACTGGAATTAAAATGGGATATAATTGCTATAGACTTTGTATCGGGGTTACCTCTGTCTCCAAATAAGAAAGATACCATTTGGGTAATTTTCGATTGATTGACAAAGTCTGCACACTTTATTCCGGTATGTATGGATTTTTCTTTGGATAGATTGGCTGAATTATATGTCTCTGAGATTGTTAGATTGCATGGAGTACCTATCACCATTATTTCAGACAGAGATCCTCGATTTACATCCTGATTCTGGAGCAATTTGCAAGAAGCTCTAGGTACACAGTTACATTTCAGTACTGCATTCCATCTTCAGATAGATGGTCAATATGAATGTGTATTTTAGAATATATGTTTCGATGTTGTGTACTTGAATTTGAAGGTAATTAGGAAAAGTATATGCCTTTTGTTGAATTTGCTTATAATAACAGTTACTAGTCAGTATCAAAATGGCACCGTATGAAGATCTATATGGTCGTAAATACAGAACTCCATTGTATTGGACAGAACTCAGTAAGAAAAAATTACATGGAGTTGACTTAGCCCGTGAAATCGAAGAAAAAGTGAAGGTAATTCAAAATAGTTTGAAAGCAGCTTCTGATTGTTAAAAGTCTTATGCTGATCTTAAATAGAAAGAAATAGAATTTTAGGTCAGTGACAAGGTATTCTTGAAAGTATCTCCTTGGAAGAAATTTCTTCGATTGGCTGTAAAGGGAAATTGAGACTACGGCTCATTAGGCATTCTGAAATCATAGAAAGAATTGGACATGTTGCATATCGGTTAGCTTTACCGCTAAAACTTGATCAGCTTCATAATGTTTTTCATGTGTCTATGCTAAGTCAGTATCGATCAGATCCTTCACATGTTATTTCTCTGATAGAGGTACAGATTCAGTCTGATATAACATATAGTGAAGAGCCAATTAAAATTTTAGCTCGAGAAACAAAAGATTTAAGATATAAAAAGGTAGCTTTGGTAAAAGTTCTTTGGCAATGACATGGTATTGAAGAGGATACCTGGGAACTGGAGGATATCACGAGAAAGTAATATCTAAACCTCTTTACTGGTAAGATTTTCGAGGACAAAAATCCTTAAGGGGGAGAGTTGTAACAGCCCATTTTTAGTGAAATCGGAACAGTGGTTTCAGGACCACAGATCCGAATTGGAAAGAAAAATTATTTTTATATTTTTGCATGATTTGCATTTAGATAGGAATATCATGTGAAAATTCTGATAATAAAATTTTATCGATTTAGTGCTTAATTACTGGAATGACCAAATTGCATAAAATACAAAAGTTGGATTTTATAAGCTAGAAGGATCAAATAGCTATGGAATTCAAAACTTCAGGCCTTTATATCATAATTAGGCCATTAATCAAAATCTAGCAGATATTTTTGATGATTCAACTATGGAAAAATTTGAAAAGGCTAAGGACTAAATTGGAAAGTGATAAAATTAAAGATGATAATTAAATTAAATAGAAATATCATCTTATTTTATATCATCTTCCCCAAAATTTGCATGGAAACCATAAGAGAGAGAGAAGAAACTAATCAAACTTAATTGGATTCCGATAATTCAAATTCAAAGTTATATCGAGGAAAGGAAAAATTTTCGAGTTAATAGATCTATATACGCGAAAAAGTGTCGAGGTAAGTTCGTGTACCTTAATTGAGCATTTAAATATGTTGTATTTGTATAAAATGTGATTTATATTTATGTGAATTAATTAGATGTTATAATATAATAATTGAATACATGCTTGATATTGTTTAAAAAGGGTTAAATTCCGTTTGAATATTGGATTTCGATGGACAGATGTGATTTCCCCTATTAAATGAGATCCTGTATTTGTTGCTGATGGGATTTAGCTCGGGCGAGTAATCCTATTGACCTCATTACAGAAAGGATTTATCTTGGACTGGTAATCCTAATATAAGCCCTATTGAGCATATGTTATAGATAGGATTTAGCCCGGACGGGCAATCCCGATTAAGCTCTTATGAGCATATATTGGAAACAAAATTTAGCTTGGACAAGTAATCCTGTTATATGATATGTGGCTCAAAAATGTGCTTTCTAATTAAGTGCCTTAATAGGTACTCCCGAATATGAATTGACTGGTTATTGAATTGTACATCTTTAGTGTACTATTTGAGTATCCATCGAAATTTCAATGATTTAATGGACAAAATACTTGACATGATATGAGAATTATGAGATGAAGTGAATAATGCCTTGAAAGAATATAGCATGATGAGCTCATCTATTTTTACTCGATGTATATGAGAATTTTGTGACTAACATGTTTGATTGAATGCATGTGTTTAGGCAATTTTGCCAAGTTGATGGAAACATGTTATTATGTGATTAATTTTTAACAAATGAGATTGGTAAGTTTAATTCCAATTATACGAACTTACAAGCATAATATGCTTACTAGGTTTACTTTTCTCTATTTTATAGTGCTCGAAAGCTCGCGAAGGTTGGTGAATGGTTGGAGCATCATCACACTATCCGCAAGCTTATTTTGGTATAATTAGTAAATTCATTTTGGTATAATGGCATGTATAGGTTAACTTGACCATAGATGGCTTGAATATGTTATTTGTAAGTTAGCCATTAGAATGGCTAGTAATAGTTTGTTTTGGTACTTATAAAGCACTATGTCATGATAAATACATAAATGTTAAGTATGGATGATCAAGTGATGTTTAATGTTTAGGTTAAACTAAGGTAAGATTATAAACATAATTATATATGCAATGATATATCATACTAGATGTTAGAATTTACTTGAAATCAATGCTTGAATTGGTTGGTATTTGGATGTTAGTTTTGGTTCAAGATATTGGTAGAATTTTGAATGAGAAATGAAAATAGAAATGACTTTATTTTGTCCACATGGGTAGACACACGGGCGTGTGTCTAAACCGTGTGTGACACACGGCCTGGCACATGGGCGTGTGGGTAGGCCGTGTGTCCCCTATATCTTAAAAATTGAGAAATAGAATGCTTAGAATTTAGCACACGGGCAGAGACAGGGGCGTTTGTCTCAACCATGTGTGCTACACGGCCTAGAACACGGGTATGTGTCTCAGCCGTGTGTGCTACACGGCTTTGAACACGGGCGTGTGTATTGGCCGTGTGAACCCTGCACCTAATTTTTGAAAATTAAATTGATCATACAGCCTACTTACATGGGCGTGTGACTGACCGTGTGACACAAGTTAGAGAGTTACACGAGGTTGAACATGGTTTGCAGCACGAGCATGTTTCAGGGTCACACGGGTATGTCCCTAGACCACACGAACGTGTGAGCCCTGCACCTAGGAAAATTTTAAAAATTCTATGAAAATTTTTATGAGTTTCTGATTTAGTTCCGGCTCGCTTCTAATTCTCATATTGGGCCTCTAGGGTCCATTTGCGGGATGTTATGAATAATTTCGGTAAATGAATTGTAATTAATATGAATTATTCGTAAATGTTTTGAAAGCTCAGGTAATGCCCCGTAACCCTATTCCAGTGACGGATATAGGTTAGGGGTGTTACAAGACTACCATAGATGATAAAACTCAAATTTAATTAATGCACTTAATCACGGGAATCAATAAAGTTAGTGGAATTATCTAATTTTTCCACTAATCCTTGTCTTCGAGCTTAAGTATATAAGGATAGTGGTGGTCTTTCTAAACACATTTATGTTTTGTTCTTCTTTCTGGATTTTCTCTGAAAACTCTTTTAAAACTTAAGTTTAGAAAACCTTTTTGAAGTAAGGTTTGTAGTATTCAGCTAACTCATACGTTATTACCAGCTTACTGGTAATTACTGATGAACCCTAGATTATTCTTTAAGTCATTTATGTGTTCTTTGTTCTGCATGCATAAATGTCAGAATGGTGTATGGGGAAGGAAAAATTCCTGATTCTGGTTTAAGTGTTGTTGATTCTTGCATGCATGATCAGATTTGATAGATTTATAATTTGATATGTTTAATTATCTTTATTTTAGCTCAAAAAGTTAACGAAGGTCCAAGTGATAAGGTCAAAAGACCTACTTTATAGACTTGTGTTAAAGTTTCTGGTGAGTTCTTTCTTATTTTCATGTGCTGTAGTTTCTTTATTTTATATTTTGTGTAAGGTAAGTATTCTTCCTCTGTAAATGATGAAAAGTGTATTAGTGGCTATGAACGAAAGATGTTTGTGTGGATAATGGTTATCCATAGTTATCAGTCTGTCTGTAAAATGAAGTAAATGTCATTCTTCATGTTTAAGCCATTACCACCTATTTCTGATATGTATGATACGATATTATTTGATATATGGTGATGAGGATGTGGAGATATGTTTTTGTAGCTTTCGAGGAGATATGTTTGTGTAGTGTCCGATAGGGCAAATATATTGCAAACTGGATTGGCAGATCATGATAAAACATGTTGTTTTGAATGAAAATTATATGAGGAGATAAGGGGGAGAATTATTGTGAATAAGTCTGAATCATATGTTTCTAATTTTACATTCTAGGTACGTGACTGGCATGAAGACAAATTTGTCTAAGTTATGTTAAGTTGGCGTACAGTATATGCCTTAATGATAAGTAAGTTGGTTTTCTGAGTCTTTCTGTGTTTTGTATACGCCAGTGGGCGCACTCTATGTAATTGTGTATGATCTTCAGAAAATTTTGGTTAATGTACTAACTAATGTATTATATGATTTGTCTCAAAACTCACTAAGTTCAAACGAACTTACTCTATTATCCCTTTTTTCCTTCTCAGGATTGATGATAGAAGAAAGATTTTGTTCATGGCCTATGCGAGAGTACTTTTACGATTGTGAGTTGACTGCCTTGTGTTTGTATCATGTGTGTCTTATGAAGGTGGCACATAACTGTATTTTGAAAAGGAATAGAATAAAGAACTTCTTTTTGTTAAGACCCTATTTTGTTGAGATTTTTATGAAGTACTTTGGTTTAAATTAATACAAATTGTTTATGAAGTTACCATATTTGAACTTATACGCCATATGAATTGTATATTATTTTTAAATTGATGATTTTTTTTTATCCTTAGTGAACAACTAAAATTTGTTTTATATCTATAACTTTGTAAGAATTATTTAAAGCTTCCGTCAGTGATTTTGGAAAATGAGGTATCAGGAACCTAGTTTTCATAAACCGAGCTCATAAATATTTCTATTAAATATTTATGAAGTTATTGTATAAGTGGATTGAAATTTGGTCAAGTAATTTTGAAGATTTAATAGTTAATTAATGAAAAGGACTAAATCGTAAAACTATAAAAATTATTCACTATTGATTTTTATTAATTAAATGACTTAATTGGTAAAAGTGGGAGGACTTATATGGTATTCAGACCATAATATTATAGGTTGGACAGTTAAGGCTTGACTTTTATTTATTTTATTTGTTAAAATTATATTTAATTATAAATATTATATGTTAAAGTGAAATAAAAGAAAACATTAACATCACTTTGGTATTTTCACCATTTTTGAAGAATATCATTTGGCCAAACTTTGAACGCTTGCATGTAAGTCCTCCGATCATTTGCTTTTCGTAAATTTTATATTTTTGTGATCGTTGTAGCTCTATTTAGCTAAATCGTCTTTCCATTTTCAAAACTGTTAAAGATTTTAAAAGTTTTAATTAATGGTTTTCAATCTTTCTGAATGTTAAATGATAGATTTTGATACTTGAAATGAGATAAGACTAATTTGTAAACTAAATTTTGTTAAATTTGCATATAGGGACTAAAATGAAAAGTTGATGATGTTTTCATGAAATTTCTATAAATTTAGGTTTTATAGGGCTTTAGAAGGACATGATTGAAATCAGAATGAAAAACGAAGTTCAATTGTGAAAGTTATTATAGTTTTGGTTTTAGAGACTAAATTGAATAAAATACAAAATTTTAGGGGACATTTGAATAATAAAATTAAACTGATACATACTTATAATAGGATGATATAATATTTTGGGAATTGATAAATTAAATTGAATTATTGAATAGACTGGAAATTGGACCAAATTGAAGAAAATCGAGGAAATAACAAAAATTATTGATTAATCCTTAGAGAGTTGTTTGTCTGTTGTCTTGATCACGTAAGTTCATATGTTATGTTTGAGTTAAATTTTTATGCATTTATAATTATAATTGTAATTATATTTCATTGAAATTTTAATTATTTACAATTTTGTACAAAACGGTGAGTGAGGGGATTAAATTGAATACAATGAATTGCAAATTGAAATAATTATGGAATTGACCTTAAATTGAATTGAAATAGAATATGTTTTGTTATGATGTGATTAAATGAGCTGGATTGATTTGATTTAGATTGGTTGATAGTGATAAGGACTAAATTGAATATATGTGAAAGTATAATATAATGTTATAATGTGAAATTAAGCATATATTGAGATGATTTATTTCTTTCATATGTTGGATAAATGTACTCATGATGAAATTAAATGTGAATGGAGGTATTTGTTGATAATGAATATGAAATGAATACCCTATTAATTGTTCAGGCAAAGTTGGATATAGTTGGCATGCAATAGGATAGGAATAGTTCAGGGTTACTTCGACTACGAGTCAATGAGGCACTGGGTGCCAATTTGCTTCAGTTATACCAATGAGACACTAGGTGTTAACCTTACTAATAGCGCTAGGTGCAACTATTTGCTTCAGATTTATCCGATGAGGCACTGGGTGCGAAACTTGTGTGTTGGTTGGATCTATGTATCCATCCGAATCAAAGTCGTGTTAATAGGGAAATAAATGGTAAAAATGAAATATTTGATATTTTAAATGGAAAATGATGTGAAATGGAATATGAAATTGTGGAACGAGTTGGGAATATTGATTGATTATGTTCAATGAATCCATGAATTTGAAAATTGAGATGGAATGTGATTCATAATTCATATTATGAAAGGAAGTAGCAATTGACATTAAATTGGCAATTGATATATATATTTGGTATGAAGATGAGTTGTTATGAAATGAGAATGAAGTTTATGTGATTTTATATAAATTTGATTGAGAATTCAAACTGTGAAAAATGTTTGACATTAATTTGAAATGGGATGTATTACGAGTAAATAGATTGTATAATATGATTAAGATAGTGAATTGATTAAATGATTGCTTGTTTTATGAATAATAATGAAATGTTGAATCAAATGAATTGAAATGTTATATGATTGAGTTAATATACAGTATGATCAATGTTGAACTCAACTTTTTTGTATGTGATTTTCCATGATAGGCAAACTTTACCAAGCTAAGTAGCATGTACTGTATAATTATACCCAAAGGTAAGTTATTTGGTTTTAATACTTGTGAACTTATTAAACAATTGTAATGCTTACTACCTTGTTTCCTTTTTCCCCGTAGTGCTAATTTGCGGAACGTGTCAGATGGATCATCGAGAAGCTCACACTATCTCGATGTTAATTGTTGATTGAGGTGCCAATTCTGTAGTCTCTTGACCATATTAAGGCTTGGTTATGTGTGGCATATACTTAGGATTTGTTTTGGTTTACTTATATAGTGGGATGACTTGAAATCCTTGTTGGTTTGATTATGGTAAAAAAAATGATTGTTGAAAACATATGCATTAGTAAATGGTAGAATTGTGTATTTGGTATTTGAAATGACATGTTGAGTCTGAAATTATATAGGTAATATGATGTCATGATATGAATTAGTTGGTTTGAAAGGGAGTATATAATAGTTGGCATGTACCTAGGAGAGTTATATGGTTGTACATGTTATGCTTTGTTTGAATTTAGCATTTTAAATGTTATGTGAATAAGTATAGAACTATAACTTTGGTAATGATTTTGGTATTTGGTAATTTTTGTTGATTGTTTAGGTATGTATGTTATAATGCTTATGTGGTGATAAGGTAATATGTTTGAAATATGCTTAGTAAATGAATGGTACGTATATGATAGGTTTGGATAGATTTGATAAGGTATTGTGCATGCTTGAATGGTTGATATTGAATCATTATTATAAGGCGTTATAAATGGATAAATGAGGTATGTCATGTTAATTGTTGATTGAGGTGCCAATTGTGGCATATTAGTTAGGCACTTAGGATGATTGTTATAAGTGATATTTGTGATATGCCATTGGTTGATGTTTTTCAGGTTTATAATTATATCTATGGTTGCCATTTGACTTTTAGGTGTTTTGGGCATGAAATGGACATTTAAAATATTGGTCTTTACCATTTCTGAACTTAAGTATTGATATTTTTGCATTTGGTATCGATACTTGGCCATATGAACAGTTTTAAAACAAACAGAATGCTAAAATGGTATCGATATTTATAGGAATATTGATACTTTTTCATAAAATATCGATACCAAAAAATAAATATCTATACATTTGTTTTGCATAATAAATAGAATTGTGATTTAGTATTGATATTTAATATGGCATTGCTACAATACCGATACCCAGTAATTAAATATCGATACCAACTTTTAAAACTTTAAAATTTTGAAATTTTAAAATTCAATCTTTTCTTATGTCTGAATTACACAATTAAGTCATTGTAAACTTTAGATTATTACATTGCGTAATATGTAATGGAATTAATATAAATTGCATATAATTGTTTTTATTTGCTTGTAGCATCCTATTACTCGGATTCGGCAATCGAAACAGGTAAGGGGTGTTACAGGGCGCACCAAATCTTGAGAAAATATTAAAGAATTAAAAGTATCTATCATTCTGTCACCTCTAGGCACCAAGTTTGTAGGATTAAGCTCCCAACCACTTTACTATAAAGCCTATGCAATAGGGTATTCTTGTCATATGACTTGCATCAGGGTCAACATTCCCTATATAAACCCTTTATTACATGAGCCAGAGACTAATGAGAGAACCTATCCAAAACCTTTTCACCCAAGCTACCACTCCTTTAACATACATTCTAGTGGGTTTGAACAATTGGCATTATTTGTGGGAATAGGGGAAAAAACCATGTCTCTACCCTATGAAATCTACCACTTTTAGAACTAGGAAAGCCCATAAAACACCTAACAACAAAATCATGCAACTAATCATTGCTACTAAAAAAACCTCCTAAACCAAAATTTCCAAGATAGCCTTTTCTATGATCACGTCGGTCTACACCCCTTGCACTCCTCCCAACTTGTGCATTAGAACAATGAACTTATTCTTTTTTTTTTACAAGATCCAACTACCTATTGAAACCTACTGCGAAAGGTTCCTTTTTCACTAACTGTTTAACAAATTAAGAGTTGCAGACCAAAATGAGTTCCTTCAAGCTTAATTTATGGGCACAACCATCTTCAACATGAAAACTATTAGCCTTAAGCAGTTTACTCTAGACAAATAGATGCCATATAGAAGAACCAATTAGAAACCCAAAAGGAAGAATGACCTCTCTTGCATCAAAGTCGAGCCCTAACATGTCAAGATGACTTTGACCTAAGGAGCAAAAATATTGACACTCCGCCAACATAAAAAAGAAAACCATTGAAGCTTATCAAAATTTCCACTAGCACAAAAGACCAAAACAAGGGCCATCTATGAAATTCTATAACGCCCCGTACCCGAGACCGTCTCCAGAGTCGAAAACGAGGTGTTAACAGACTTAATTCATTACTTAAACAGCTCAAACAATTTATTTTTAAAATTTCCAGTCAAGTTAGCAATCTGCATCATAGTTGCTTAAAACTTCATATCTCGAGTTCCGAAACTCGAAATCCAATTCTGTAAATTTTTCCTCAAACTAGACTCAAATATATATTTACTAATTTTTTCTAGAATTTTTGGTCGAGCCAATTAGTACAGTTTATTAGTTAAAGTCTCCCCTGTTTCAGGGTTCGACTGCTCTAACCTCTGTGTATTACGAATCGGATATCTCTCCGTACAAAGCTCAATGACTATGCCGTTTGTTTCTAATAAAACTAGACTCAATAAGGAATTTGTACATATAAAGCATGACTTCTAATTATTTTTGTAAAACTTATGATGAATTTTTAAAGGCAGAACAGGGGATCCAGAAATCGCTCTGGCCCTGTTTCACAAAAATTTAAACATCTCATAAAATATAGTTCATATACCTGTTTTGTTTCGTCCATATGAAAATAGACTCATAATTATTCAATTCTATATTTTATTCATCATCTAATTATATCTCTACTATTTTTAATGATTTTTCAAACTCACGTCACTGCTGCTGTCTGAATCTATTTTATGGTAAATTTTACCTATTTCATGGTTTCCATGGATTAGCTAGCAATTTAGCATACATAACACCAAATATGGTCATGATTAGTCATTCCAATGGCTAATAATTACCAAGCATTTCAATACCACTCAAAAACCATATCATAAGACCATATACACAAAATGATTATAATGTTGTACATGCCATGCTCAAAATATACAAGCCATTATGCCAAGATGATACACGGATAGTGTGAGCGAGCCTCCGACCGTTCCCGATTTCTGAGCTGGGTTGTCAAAACTACAAGGAATGAAAAGGAGGGAGTAAGCATAAATGCTTAGTAAGTTCACATGCAAATAGCAAGTAACATAACCATATAAGCAAACATAAAACATCATTTGCATAATCATCACCAAGACATTCATATCATATTTTCATTTATCATCTTACCATATTGTTGTCATATCGAGTTTTCAACCCGAGGGTTAAGTACATACCTGTTCAAAGTATCCATTTCACAACACTTACCAATATGTCCCTTTCATCTCGAGTATTCCTCCATTTGAGTAGAATTTTACTCGTTAAACACATTGGAATATAGTTCGGATACATGGAAAGTTTGCACATAAGTGCCACATATGTAGCCAAGCTACCATGTAACCCGCCCATAAGTGAACTCGGACTCAACTCAATGAGCTCGGGCGTTCGCATCCATAAGTGAACTCGGACTCAACTCAACGAGCTCGGATGCCTAGTTACATCTCTCAAACTCGGACTCAACTCAACGAGTTCGGACATTCGCATTCATAAGTGAACTCGGACTCAACTCAACCAGTTCGGATGCCCAAATATCCTAGTGACATGTCACTTGTATCCTAATCCATTCCTAAGGTTCAACGGGACCTTTTTTCCCAATCATGTGTCTCAACCATCTTTTACGGAATGCCGATACCGATACTCGGTAGTATTTCACATTTTCCAAGTATATCACATAATTTGACATATTATCAAACAGTTATCACAAGTATAATATTTCATAATAATTATCATATCTTTTAAATAACATTAAAACATTTAAAATAATAACTATGTTACCAACATTTACATATGAACTTACCTCGTATGCGAAAATGACTAATTTTACCATTTCGTCCAGAACTTGGTATTTTTCCATTTTAGCTCGAATTTTAGTTTTCCTTGCTCTATTATTTAAAATATAGTCTAATTAGGACTCACATTATTCAAATTGACCCAAAATCATATTTTGGAAAAATTATAGTTTTGCCCCTAAACTTTTACATATTTACACTTTTGCCCCAAAGCTCGTAAATTAAACTTCAGCCTATTTTCTTATGTTTTATGACATGCTGGTCATTTTTCCCTTTTATGGCAACATCAAATTCTCACTCTAACACGATTAAGCCCTTTTGCTCGTTTTCACTTAAAACCGAGTAGCACAAGTTGTCTAACATAATTTAAAACCTCATATTCTATCATAAAACACCAAAATACACAAATTTCACCTATGGGTATTTTTCCAAATATAAACCCTAGGTTAAATTATTGCTAGCATAAGCTAAATCAAGTTACCAGGACTCCAAAAACGTAAAAAAAAATTAAAAACGAGGCTAGAACGGACTTACAATCGAGCTTGGAAGCTTGAAAAACCCTAGACATGGTTTCTCCTTGCTATATTCGGCCATGGGGTTGAAGATGGACACATTTGGGTTTTAAAATTTGTCTTTTAATTCATTTTACCCCTAAATGACCAAAATGCCCTTTTTACTATTCTTTAAAATTTTACCCTTCCAAGCCCATTTTTGTCCAAATTGTTTTTAGAAATTGGTCAAATTCCTCTTTAAGGACCTCTAATTAATAATCTAATTCAATTTTATGCAAAATGCTTCTAGAACACAAGTTTTGCAATTTATTCAATTTAGTCTCTAATTTCAAATTAAGCACTTTATGCATAGAATTTCTTCACGAAATTTTCACACAATCATGCAATCATATCATAGACCTCAAAATAATTATAAAATAATTATTTCTATCTCGAATTTGTGGTCTCGAAACCACCATTCCGACTAGGCCTAAAATCAGGATATTACAACTCTCCCCCCTTTAGGGATTTTTGTCCCCGAAAATCTTACCGGAAAAGTGGTCTTCACTTTTAATCTCATATTCGGTGCCGAAGAACTTTCACTTAGGCTGTACCTCCAATACATCTCTTTAATTTCTCATATGATTTGAAAGCTTACAGTCTCAACTCTCAACTGTTCTTAAATTTTCAACCCTTCTCAGTTTCCCATGATATCATGACATAAAACCCGGATCTCAACTTGATTTAATGGAGACTGAAATTCCAAGAAATCCAACAATCAAAGAGACCTGAAATTCCATGAATCTGATGAGTAGGAATTCATTCAATACCGATATGATTTATAGATCTCGCCAAACATTTAACAATAGGATACATCACATTTTCCTCTTTCCGCCATGGAAATAATTCTGATATGGCCTCAAGAATAATCCTTCTCATTTCCATTCCAATATCAACACTGGCAAGGATAATTTTGATAGATCCCAATGCTCGGCTTTAACCTCTTTAACAACTCAGGTTTTATGTAACATTGAATGCTCTAAACTATCACATTACCTCACTGTCTTGAAACACATCACACTTCATACAACAGTACATTACTGAAAGTCAGGAAGTCTTTGCTCAATGTAGACTAGTCTAGTTCAGACGCTTTGGTTACCAATATTCTCATCTATCCGAACTCTGTCAACATGTAATAAACTTTTCAGCTTTCACAAGACGAAAACCTTATCATTCGTAGTGACTTTAACTAATATCCAACTCTTTCTAATAAATATACACTTCTCGTTCAGACTATTTACTATTTTATCAGTACAAAAATGAAATTCTATTATTAGACTTGAGAAAAATAATCCTGACAATTGTCACATGAAATCTTTCAAATAAATAATTCACCATACCGACTGAAACTCGCGCTTTTATCACTTATGCCTTTACTGATGTCAAATCCTTACACAGAAATTAGAAAAAATCCCAATACTAAAATCACCACATTACCAAGATCAAATTAGAAGTATAGTCATATTTGACATGATTATCACGAGCTGAAGAACGCACTTCGAACATGAGTCTTAATTGAAAAATTATGGAACAAAGATAACAAGAAAACCGAATAAAGAAATCCAAGATAGAGAAACCCAGAATAAAGAAATCCAGAATAAAGAGATCCAGGATAAAGAAACCCAAGATACGATACTATGCCGGAGAATCGAAAACCAAACTCATAGAGAAAATACAGAATACCCCAATAATTCATCAAAGAAAGAAAGTCCAAAAGAAAACATCATTTAATCCCACTGGAATCAAATATAACAAGAACAATATATCTTCACATACATATATATCAAATGAAGCACCAAGTAGAAGAAACAGAATCATAATATCATATGTATTTTCTCATCAATTCTTATCAGACGAAATGAAATAGAATACCCGATGAAATAGAGCAATATAAATTATAAACCAGTCAGACTACCAATGCTTTCATCCAACACTAGAATTAGAAGACATTCCCATATAACAAGAATTTCTTCAGAAGATCAATAGCCATAGAAATATTTCAGAGAACGGGTAAACACATAGAGCATCTCAAAAGAGACTGCTAAATCTGTCCAGTCATAACTGTCACACTCAGATAGTTCACATTTCAAATATCATTTCCCTAACTAGTTCTGCCGTCACAAATTTCATATTAAACCATTCACTAAAAAAGGCAAGTTCTGAATAAATTTCGATTTACACTTTTCTCGACCTTGCACCTAAGTAATTCGATTTACCAAAGAGAATTCCTTCTCTAACTGGGATAGTGCATAATTCCAATAATCTTTATATCAATCCGATACTTTATTGGCTCTGACTTTACTTATCAGCTCATTTTCAATCTCTGATCATACTTATAATTATTCTATCACTGAACTCTTTGGGCTCTTAACCGGAAATTTATTCAATACAAATCTCATGAAATTCTATTATAAGTACCACTTCGGTAAGAGGGAGGGGTTGTAGAACCTCTGACTCGACTTTCTTATACATACACATATGACACAACTTCCATCATCATAGCAACATCATCAAAATCATGTCATTCATTCAGGCAATGCAACATTCATGTTGGCTTACACCAATTTTCCTATTGTCCCATTTAGACAATATACTTATGCATACATTCTATGTTTTCTAGATAGCTTTATTTATCCATTCATTTAATTAAATTAATTCATGCTCATGACATCATATAAGGCCAAACAAACATAGATATTTGCATCACAATCACAACTTTCATTTCGTGCATCATCATGTACATATCATTACAATCATATAATTCAGTCCAACAATTTAACATAGATAAGTTCATTTCATTATAATCCTTTATCTCATAAAAATTGTATATCATTAACATTCATCAACATTCAACGTCCAATCAAGACAAAGACATTTTCATTCGTATCATGATATTATGACCTTTATTCATACCTCTACTACTTTCTATTTATTCCGTTCATCTTATCAAGTAAGCCACATACACTACATCATATAAGCATTAAGCAAATATGGATATTTATCACAACATGAACTTTCATCTCACATATTATCACATATGTATCATAAACTTTTATTCATACTTTTCTGAACCGAGACTTATCATAATCAAAACTTTACTCAAATACCTTCACATAACATTGAACATGGTCAGCGCAGCTCAATTGGAGAGTACCCTATTTAAATAAGACGGTACTTATACGCGTCGGAAGACATCACACTATCACAGATCAGTGGCATGTATAGCTAAACTTTTACACATGCTAAGTTAGTCCGAGAACCGACTAAACCTACTCTGATACCACCAAATGTAACGCCCCATACCCGAGACCATCGCCGGAGTCGAAAACGAGGTGTTAACAGACTTAATTCATTACTTAAACAGCTCAAACAATTTATTTTAAAAATTTCCAGTCAAGCTAGCAATCTGCGTCACAGTTGCTTAAAAATTCATATCTCGATTTCCAAAACTTGAAATCTAATTCCGTAAATTTTTCCTGAAACTAGACTCATATAGATATTTACTAATTTTTTTCTAGAATTTTTGGTCAAGCCAATTAGTACAGTTTATTAGTTAAAGTCTCCCCTATTTTAGGGTTCGACTACTCTAACCTCTGTGTATTTCGAATCAGATATCTCCCTGTACAGAGTTTCAATGACTATTCTATTTGTTTCTAATAAAACTAGACTCAATAAGGAATTTGTACATATAAAGCATGACTTCTAATTATTTTTGTAAAACTTATGATGAATTTTTAAAGTCAGAACAGGGGATCCAGAAATCGCTCTGGCCCTGTTTTATAAAAATTTAAACATCTCATAAAATATAACTCATATACCTGTTTTGTTCCATCCATATGAAAATAGACTCATAATTCTTCAATTAAATATTTTATTCATCATCTAATTATATCTCTACTATTTTTAATGATTTTTCAAACTCACGTCACTGCTGCTGTCTGAATCTATTTTATGGTAAATTTTACCTATTTCATGGTTTCCATGGATTAGCTAGCAATTTAGCATACATAACACCAAAGATGATCACGATTAGCCATTCCAATGGCTAATCATTACCAAGCATTTCCATACCACTCAATAACCATATCATAAGACCATACACACATAATGATTATAATGCTATACATGCCATGCTCAAAATATACAAGCCATTATGCCAAGATGATACACGGATAGTGTGAGCGAGCCTCCGACCGTTCCCGATTTCCGAGCTGGCTTGTCAAAACTACAAGGAATGAAAAGGAGGGAGTAAGCATAAATGCTTAGTAAGTTCACATGCAAATAGCAAGTAACATAACCATATAAGTAAACATAAAACATCAGTTGCATAATAATCACCAAGACATTCATATCATATTTTCATTTATCATCTTACCATATTGTTGTTATATCGAGTTTTCAACCTGAGGGTTAAGTACATACCTGTTCAAAGTATCCATTTCACAACACTTACCAATACGTCCCTTTCATCTCGAGTATTCCTCCATTTGAGTAGAATTTTACCCGTTGAACACATTGGAATATAGTTCGGATACATGGAAAGTTTGCACATAAGTGCCACATATGTAGCCAAGCTACCATGTAACCCGCCCATAAGTGAACTCAGACTCAACTCAATGAGCTCGGGCGTTCGCATCCATAAGTGAACTCAGACTCAACTCAACGAGCTCGGATGCCTAGTTACATCTCTCGAACTCGGACTCAACTCAACGAGTTTGGACATTCGCATCCATAAGTGAACTCGGACTCAACTCAACGAGTTCGGATGCCCAAATATCCTAGTGACATGTCACTTGTATCCTAATCCATTCCTAAGGTTCAACGGGACCTTTTTCCCAATCATGTGTCTCAACCATCTTCTACGGAATGCCGATACCGATACTCGGTAGTATTTCACATTTTCAAGTATATCACATAATTTGACATATTATCAAACAATTATCACAAGTATAATATTTCATAATAATTATCATATCATTTAAATAACATTAAAACATTTAAAATAATAACTATGTTACCAACATTTACATATGAACTTACCTCGTATGCGAAAATGGCTACTTTCACCATTTCGTCCACAACTTGGTATTTTTCCCATTTTAGCCCGAATTTTAGTTTTCCTTGCTTTATTATTTAAAATATAGTCTAATTAGGACTCACATTATTCAAATTGACCCAAAATCATATTTTGGAAAAATTACAGTTTTGCCCCTAAACTTTTACATATTTACACTTTTGCCCCAAAGCTCGTAAATTAAACTTTATCCTATTTTCTTATTTTTTATGACATGCTGATCATTTTTCCCTTCTATGGCAACATCAAATTCTCACTCTAACACGATTAAGCCCTTTTGTTCGTTTTCACTTAAAACCGAGTAGCACAAGTTGTCTAACATAATTTAAAACCTTATATTCTATCATAAAACACCAAAATACACAAATTTCACCTATGGGTATTTTTCCAAATATAAACCCTAGGTTAAATTATTGCTAGCATAAGCTAAATCAAGTTACCAGGATTCCAAAAACGTAAAAAAACATTAAAAACGAGGCTAGAACGGACTTACAATCGAGCTTGGAAGCTTGAAAAACCCTAGCCATGGTTTGTCCTTGCTATATTCGGCCATGGGGTTGAAGATGGACACATTTGGGTTTTAAAATTTGTCTTTTAATTCATTTTACCCCTAAATGACCAAAATGCCCTTTTTACTATTCTTTAAATTTTTACCCTTCCAAGCCCATTTTTGTCCAAATTGTTTTTAGAAATTGGTCAAATTCCTCTTTAAGGACCTATAATTAATAATCTAATTCAATTTTATGCGAAATGCTTCTAGAACACAAGTTTTGCAATTTATTCAATTTAGTCCATAATTTCAAATTAAGCACTTTATGCATAGAATTTCTTCACGAAATTTTCACACAATCATGCAATCATATCATAGACCTCAAAATAATTATAAAATAATTATTTCTATCTCGAATTTGTGGTCTTGAAACCACCATTCCGACTAGGCCCAAAATTAGGATATTATACATTCTATAACTAGACTCAACTCAACGTCCCTCACAAGTGTGTTTTGCATGAAACGATAACTAAGAGAGTCCTCAAATCGTTCTTATTAAAATGGTTAAATCCTCGAAAAAGGCAGCCCTTTATGAGATGCCCATTTTATAAGGACATTGGACATGTAACAGATAATTGCCTTATTTCTAAAAGTTGTTGATAAAATAGTAGTCGGGAGAGGGAACATAAAATATTTTATGAAAATATCATCCTCGAACTAAGGAATAACAACCCAAAAACCTTAAGGCAAAAATAAAAGGATGAAGTCCTAGATTATCAATGTAAGAACTATAAAAGTCCCAGATTATTGGTGCATGCCAACACTTCTCTTTAGAAACATCAAGCTATTTATTAAGAAAATTTGAGTGTTCCCGTAAGGAGAAAGGATGGGATTCCCTTGGAGATTAGTTCAGGAAATGACAAGTTAGTCCATTCTCCAACATCATTTAGGCTAAGGTCTCAATGCCTTCCTCTATATAAAAAAAATATAAATGACCAACTAAGAAAAAGAAAGGGATAACATTGATAAGTGTTCATATTTCATATATTTTAGACCCTTACGTTTAACATTTTGTTTGATTTTTAAGTGAAATATTGTTTATTAGTTCATTATGCATGTTTCATGTTATTTTTATGTTCAATTGTATTTTTAGTTAATTATGCTTTATTTTTTAAAGATTTTGATAGTTGAGATTTAATTAGGTGTTTTAGACTTGAACCAGGTTTATGGAAGCTTGAGGCTCAGTTTTGAAGTCTATTGGAAGTCAAAAATTAAGGAATTGAGATGAATGGGATGAGACGTAGCTAAAATCAAGTGACTTAGGTGAGCCTGCCACCTTTGCCCCAAGCGTCATGCCCCAGCACACAAGAACTGACACACCAGTTGTAATGCCCCAGTACCTGAGACCGTCGCCGAATTCGAGCACGAGGTGTTAACGGACATAATTCATTAATTAAACAGCTCAAACAATTTATTTTAGAATTTCCAGACAAGCTGGCTAACTGCGTCACAGTCGCTAAAAAATCCATATCTCAAG
Source organism: Gossypium hirsutum (assembly GCF_007990345.1). Classification (NCBI taxonomy): domain Eukaryota; kingdom Viridiplantae; phylum Streptophyta; class Magnoliopsida; order Malvales; family Malvaceae; genus Gossypium; species Gossypium hirsutum. The sequence continues at coordinate 8,206,020 of NC_053425.1, forward strand.
TTACGAAGCTCGAAATCCAATTCTGTAAATTTTCCATAAAAAGAGACTCATATATATACTTAATAATTTTTTTCTAGAATTTTTGGTTGGGCCAATTAGTACAGTTTATTAGTTAAAGTATCCCCTGTTTCAGGGTTCAGCTACTCTGACCCCTGTGTACTACAAATCAAATTTCTTTCTGTACAGAAATCCAATGACTATGCCATTTGTTTCAATTAAAAATAGACTCAATAAGGAATCGATACATATAAATTTTGAGTCCTAATTATTTTTACACAAATTATGGTGAATTTCTAAATTCAAAATAGGGAATCCAGAAATTACTCTGACCCTGTTTCACTAAAACATAAATATCTCATAAATACAACTCTTTTACCTCTTTTACCTATTTTATTCATCATATAATTATATCTCTACTATTTTTAGTGATTTTTCAAACTCACGTCACTGTTGCTGTGTGATTCTGTTTTATAGCCAATTTCACCATTTATGGATTTCCATAGATTAGTTAACACATAAAGCATACGTGTTATCAAATATAATCTCGATTAGCCACTCCAATAGCTAATCATTCTCAAACATTTCCATGCCATACATGAGCTATATCATAAGATTATATACACAAAAGGATTATAATGCTATACATGTCATATTCCCAAAATATGCAAGCCACCATACCGAGATGGTCCGTTGATAGTGTGAGCGTGCCTCCGACCGTCCTGATCTCCAAACCGGCTTATCAAAACTACAATGAATGGAAGGGAGGGAGTAAGCATAAATGCTTAGTAAGTTTACATGCAAATAACAAATAACTTAACAAAGCAATTATACCAACCAACATTAGCATAATATCACCAAAACATATATCACATTTCTATTCATCATTCATCGTCTTACTACATTATTGTTGTCGTATCAAGTCTCAACCCGAGGGTTAAGTACATACCTGTCCTAAGTGCCCATTCGACAACACTTGCCAATACGTCACTTTCATCTTGAGTATCCTTCCATTTCACTAAAATTTTACCCGTTGAACACATTGGAATATAACTCGGATACATGGAAAGTTTGCACATAAGTTCCACATATGTAGCCAAGCTACCATGTAACCTGCCCATAAGCGAACTCGGACTCAACTCAACGAGCTCGGGCGTTCGCATCCATAAGTGAACTCGGACTCAACTCAACGAGTTGGAAGGCCTAGTTACATCTCACGAACTCGGACTCAACTCAACGAGCTTGGACATTCGCATCCATAAGTGAACTCGGACTCAACTCAACGAGCTTGGACATTCGCATCCATAAGTGAACTCGGACTCAACTCAACGAGTTCGGATGCCCAAATATCTGAATCTATTCCTAAGGTTCAACGGGACTTTCCTCGTTCGTACTCCTTTACCATTCTCCTTGGAATACCCATGACGATACTTCGGTAGTCTTTCACATTTTTCACATAATTCATAAAATTTTTGCATGTTGTCCAATAATGACCACAAAGCATAGAATTGCATGATAACAATCATAATATCGTATAAATAGCATTAAATGATTTAAAATAACAATTATATTACAATATTTACATTTGAACTTACCTCGTATGCAAAAATGGTCATTTTTACCATTTTGTCCACAACTTGGTATTTTGCCGATTTTAACCCGAATTTCAATTTTCCTTGCTCTATCATTTCAAATATAGCATAATTAGGACTCATATTATTCAAATCAACCCAAAATCATATTTTGGAAAAATTACAATTTTGCCCCTAAACTTTCACATATCTACACTTTTGCCCCAAATCTCGTAAATTAAACTTCATCCTATTTTCTTATGTTTTATGATATGCTGATCATTTTTCCCTTCTACAGAAACATCCAATTCTCACTCTAACATGTACTTATGAACATTAGGTATTTTTACCGATTATGTCATTTTAGTTGTTTTTACATAAAATCACTTAGCAAAAGTTGTTTAACACAATTTCAAGCTTCATATTCTACCATAAAACATCAAAATTCATGCATATCATTCATGGGTAAATTTTTAAATATAAACCCTAGCTCAAAATATTGGTAGAAACAGGTAAACCGAGTTACAAGGATTTCAAAAATATAAAGAACATTAAAAACGGGCATAGAAATCACTTACAATCAAGGCTTAAAAGTGTTGAAACCCTAGCTATGGTGGAGAGAAAAATTTGGCAGCAACTTATGGAGAATATGATCATTTTTGTGTTATTTTTCCCATTTTATTTCATTTAATATCAAAATGACCAAAATGCCCTTCCTTATTAAACTTTCAAAAATTCCATCCATGTCCAATTTTTGTCTATAAACTTAGAAATTGGTCAAATTTCTATTTAAGATCTCCTAATTAATATTTCAAAGCAATTTCATACTAGAAACTTCTAGAATGCAAATTTTGTAACTTATTCAATTTAGTCCCTAACTTCAAATTAAGCACTTTATGCATAGAATTTCTTCACAAAATTTTCACACAATCATGCAATCATATCATAGACCTCAAAATAATCATAAAATAATTATTTATATCTCGGATTTGTGGTCCCGAAACCACTATTCCAATTAGGCCCTAATTCGGGATATCACACCAGCACCACACACCGATGCCCTAGTGCATGACTAGTGCAGCTTCTTGATGCCCCTACCCTATATCCCATGCGCCCCAGCATTGACTCTATCAATTTTATGAAATCCTCTACGTTTTGACTAAGCTTTGGGAAGTTTTGGTCTTTTAAGAGTTTTATGACCTCAACCAAGATTCTGTAACCTAGTTTAAGTTAATTAGATAGTATAAATATTATACTTTTAGAGGGAGCTAAGGCTTTTGGAAGTTCTTCTGACTTTATAGCTATCTTCTTGTTTATTGCTTTTTACTAACTCTATATCTTTCTAAACTCCCTTTTCTAGTCGAAGGTTTATCAAAGTTTTATTCAATAAATTTTTTAGACTTATTTGTGCTTTGTTCTTTAGTATTCACGCATCAATTGTTATTCACGCATCAATTGTTATAATTACAATTGTTTAAGCTTGACAAATATTTAGCCAGTATTTGATAGCTTAAAACGATTGCCTCGTCAATTAGAATAATTAAATCTATAATTGTTTGATTCATTCTAGTTATTAATGTTATAAGTTAAATCTTGGACGTTAATTTACAAGGTTATTTATTCGTAAAGGAAGTAATTTCAAACGAATAACCTTTTGTTTACTGAACAGGTAAGGAAAGATTGGTTGTCTAGCATTGAGTTAACAACTAAAACTAATTTACTAAATACATTGAAGACATCATTGTGTTGATGATTGAATCTATGAATCAAATAGAGATTTTACCTTTGACTAGAGTTTCTCATAATTGATTTTCCTAAAACATTTATTTCTTTCTTTCTTTGTTTTAGTTTTTATTTTGAATTTAGTTTTTGTTTTTTTATAAAAAAAACTCTCAATTTACTTTTCTTGTTTTTACTAATGAAATAAAATTATTATCAATTTTTATGAATACAGTCCTATTTGTCGCTTTCTATTAACTTATATATTCAAGTAGGTCTAAATAGCCTAACAATTTTGGCACCATTGTCGAAGATTAATGTTGATAATTTTATTTCTTTTTATTTATTTTGTTAATTCTTGTTTTATTATTATTCTTGTTTTTATTTCTCTTTATACCATGATATTCTTGTATAGGTGAGCTTGTGTACAATCCAGAGATTGAGAAAATTGCAAGAAAATTGAGAAAGGAAACCTAAATAAGTTGAAACCCTTTTTTCATTTAAATTGAATCAGATACCAAAAATGGTTCGTTTTTGTCATCTAGTGAAACCAAAATTAGTGAAATCGAATAAGCTATGACAAATACTAGAACTTTGAGAGACTTGATTACCCCAGAACTAAATCATCAACCACTTTACGTTCAATATCCTAAACTTAAGGTACCTTTTAAATTGAAATCTGGATCAACTCACTTACTTCCTACTTTTCATAGTTTTCAGATTGAATATCCTCACAGGCACTTGAAAGAGTTCCACGTGGTATGCTCTACTATGAAATCCCAAGGCGTAATCGAAGAATATATCAAATTGAAAGCTTTTCTATTTTCATTAGCAGATAAAGCAAAAGATTGACTCTTCTATCTACTTCAATGATATGTTAATACGTAGATCGAATTGGAGGTTATTTTTAGATTTTTTTTTCTCACTTCACGTGCTATTTCTATCAAGAAAGAGATCTTCAAGAATGAACAAAATGACATGAAAAGCCTTCATGAATATTGAGAGTGATTTAAACAATTGTGTCCAAGTTGCCCAAAACGTGGAATTTCAAAATAGTTGCTCATCCAATATTTTTATAAAAGACCCTTACTGTAACACCTCCAACCCATATCCGTCACCGGAATAGGGTTATGAGACATTACCGGACTTATACGCTAGCATTTATACCAAACCGAGTCATAAATTTGCATTGCCAATCAATTCTTTTCAAATTTTACCACAAAGTCCCTAATATGAGCCTACGAGGCCCAATACATGCTTTGGAAATGGTTCAGGATTAAACTGGCAACTTTGGAAATTTTTCCTTGAAGATAGGGGCACAGACCCCTGTGGCCTGGGACATGGCCATGTGGCCGGCCCGTGGGGATCCCATGGCTGTGTGGCCAGCCCGTGTAGAATTCTGACTTGCAATTTCTTAAGTATCAAAGGGGCACACGGCCTGGGCACACGCCCATGTGGCTAGGCCATGTGGTAAACTGATTTTTCACCATTTTTAAGCCATTTTCACATGATTTTGACACACGACCATGCTTGAAACCCCTGCCCTTCACACGACTAATACACACGGCCGTGTCCTTTGCCTGTGTATTATTCTGACTTCATTTTTAAGGATGTAGGGGACACACGGTCATTTCACACGCTCGTGGGCTGTCCGTGTGTCACACACGGCCTAGACACATGCCCGTGTGTCTTACCCGTGTAGACGAAATAAGGTCATTTCCTAGCTCTATTTCTCACCCAAACTTAATCATTTTCCTACATAAATCCTAGCTCTATTTCTCATCCAAACTTATTCATTTTCCTGCATAAAAACTTACATACATATACCAACCAATTTAACCAATTTCCATCATTTAATCTAACATTTCCAACTTTTAACCATACCTTGAAGCTTACCTTTACATTGGTTTGTAAATCATATTTTATGAAAGGTGATTTGTATCTTGTTGAACATGAATATACCATATTACCTCAAAATACATATTACTAGCCATTATAATGGCTAGGTTGTAAACAAACATGTTACTTCATCATTTTTCCTCATTAACCTATACATGCCATTATTTCAAAATGAGTTTATCGCTAATACCAAAATCAAAGAGTTGATAGTGTGATGATAGCTTCGACCCAATCCAACCTTTACGAGCTTCAAGCACTATAAAACAGAGAAAAATAAACCTAGTAAGCATTATATTCTTAGTAAGTTCATATAACAAACTACACTTACCATTCATATATAACAAGTAAATAATACATAAGGCAATTTATCCATCAATTTAGTAGACTAACAAATATGGCCTATACATAACCATTCAATCAAATTGGTTAGTACAAAAACATTATTATGCATCGATGAGCTCATCATGTCATTTCTTCTTATTTCACTTGTTAATACATTTCCGTTGAATGTTTGAATTTCCGATGGACCTTTCATTTTCTAGTTGTACACCCGAGGTGCACATTCCCTTTTCAAGTGGTACACACGAAGTGTACATACCCTTTTCAATTTGTACACACAAAGTGTACATAACCTTTTCAAGTGTACACATATAGTGTACTTTTCCTTTTCAAGTGGTATACACAAAGTATACATTTCCTTTTCAATACCACCTGTCGAAACCATCTTTTTAGATTTAAAAACAGGGATCGACTTTTGAAAACAAAATGTGGAGTCGCCACCAATCTTTTGTTTAGGTGTGATTGGCACACCTGATAAAACATTTTATTCTATTTAAATCAATTTTGGCCTACATAAATTTGAGAAAACGGGTTCGGGAGCCGGTTACGTATGAGGAAGGATTAGCACCCTCACTACGCCCAAAATTGGTACCAAATTGATTAAGTCATGTCCTTATGTCTGAGATTTGAAACTATTTTTGAAATATGGTTTCTTCGAAAACATTTGAATAGCTCAAGTTGATCGTCAAAATTCTTTTGTTTCAAAGGAATGCAACATCATATCCAACACGATAGGACACGATCCTTTATTCCTCAAGAACACGATAAATTTTCGACTTTCAAAAATTTATACGTTGAAAATTACAATAGGATGCCCAATCATTTAGTCCAACGAAAAATCGAAACCCAGCACGGTAGGGCACGATTCCTCGAATTCCCAAACATTGAACATTGCCTTGTTTTAGAATTTAAAGAATACGAATGAAATTCTAAAAGAATGTTTGATGATTTTGGATAAGCGGAAATCGAAATCCAGCACGATAGGGCACGGTTCCCCGAATTTCCAAGCATCAAACATTGCCTTGTTTTAGAATTTTAAAAAAAGTGAAATTCTAAAGGAAGGTTCGATTATTTTGAACAAATGGGAAATCGAAACCCAGCACGGTAGGGCACGATTCCCGAATTTCCAAACATCAAACATTACCTTCGTTTTAGGGAATTTTTAAACGAGTAATTATAAAACCAACTTGAAATGCATTAATTTGACTTGAAATAAATATGGAATAATTAGTTTTAAAGAGTTGGGAACTATAAAGTGATATTTGTAAACCCAAAAGGAAAAATAAAAACCGTAAGATAATATGCATGTATGAAGTACTATGATGGATGAATGAATATAATACATTTAATCAACTAACAAAATAAACAATTAAATTCAACCAATCTAAGAAAATATTATCAATTTTCTAAGCAGGAATAAAGAATGATCCATATAATAGAAATACAAAATGGAAAGAATACACAACGATAGCCTAATACAACACAATTAAATGCCAAATATGCAAAACAAAATGAAAATTTAAAAATGTATGAGACAAATTAAAAGAGTGAACACATAATATATTATAAATGAATTGCTGAATTTGAAACTATTTGTAAAAACAAGCTAAGGATATATATGCATTCATTAAAATACGCGTTATAGCATGAAAACTTTTAAATCAAATAGTATATGCATGTAAAAATGTTTATTAAAATACACTCAATAAAGAAAAATTTGATAATATGTAGAATGTGAAAGTATAGCAAGGATACATAATAAGATATAACTTAGAGAAATATACATAATAGATTCACAAAATATATATATAGATTTGGGAATTATTAGTTGTAAAATTTTTTTGCATGAAATTAATAATGTATATAAGACTAAGTTAATTTTTCTATAAGTCATATATGTAATAGATTTAAAAAAAACATAATAATATATATAATAAGAAAACTATATGTATAAACACACGAATTTAATGATGTATAAATCAAAAATAAATACCAATATATATATGTATATACGTATAATAATAATGTAAAAAAAATAGGACATGTGAGATTTTTCTTTAAATAACATCAATACATACTATGTAAATAAATTTAAAAGAAATTACGTATGCAAAATATAGTGAGATTAATAATGTACATAGAATATAAAAGGAGAGTAAAAACATATTGTAAAATGTGAGATTAGGAAACACTTATACATATAATAGATTTAAAAACATGTATATATACATAAATAAATTTAGAAGGAAAAATATATGCGAGAATAACATGGGATTAAATACGTATATAGGATTAAATTAGTTTGACTATAGATCATACATGTACAAACATAAGAACATTTGAATGGAATATTATGTAAATAATTAAAACAATATGATGTAAAAAAGAACTTCAAAATAATAATTCTTATAAAAAAACAAAGTAAGATTATTAAAAAGGTTTAACACACACAAGGAGAAAACTAGAAGGATATTAAAGTTACAATGAACAAAAGACTCCATTGAAATAATGCATTTATAAATATATATAAAATATTTAAATGAGATATTGCACAAAACGTTAACATGATATGACAAAAATACTTCAAAATAATTGTACAAATAAAAACGAAGCAAAAACATTAAAGTGAATCCACATATAAAATATCAAATGAATCTTAAAATAATGAGTTGTATACAATTAGTGAAAACGAATTTAAATACATAGTTCGCAAGACAATTTAAAAAAACAATATATATGTATAAAAGAGAAACAAACAAAAGAAATAATAATAAATAAAGTATATGAAAAATGAATAAATAAATAAATAATAAAAGGATTAAAATCGAACCAATCACGGGCTAAATTGAAATAAAAATGAAATTAGAGATAAAAACTAAAACAGAAAAAAAACGGGGTTGAAAATAAAAAAAAAAGAGCAAGGTTTGAGGACTGATTAGGAAATTGTTCCTCAAGTCCTTTGCGCATTGTTTCATGCAGGACTGAAATGAATCAGACACAAAAACCTGAGGCAAAATAAAAAAAACTAAAAAAAAAGAAGAAAATGATCAAGTCGATAATCGCAGAGGAGCGGAGGGATCAAAGTGGCAAATAACCCAATGATCTGAAACGCGCGGACCCCCTGGAGCGGGTCGGGTCGCGCATGGATAGCCCGATACCGCTGTTTCAACGCTGGCCTCTTTATTGCAAAACGACGTCGTTTTTGCTTTACCATTTAAACCATTTAAAAAAAATAAATTCATTCTTCTTTATTTTTTTTAAGAAAACAAAAACACTCCCCCCATCCCCATTTCCTCTGCTAGGGTTTATGCTAGCCCATCTTCGCCGCCGTTATAGGTCCACCGTGGGCGGTGGTTAGGGTCGCGCGAACAAGGCTTTTTACCCCGATTTTGAAGTGCTCGAAGGCCATGTTCTTTTAACCCCAAAAGCATGAGAGAAGGGACCTCCGTTTTCCTCTCTGGAAATCGGTTCCAACGACGGAGCAAGGACTCCGACGTCGTGACTTCAAGGTTCAAGTGAGTCCTCTTTTCTCTTCCTCTTTATTTTTTGTTTCAAAACCGATTTAAAAATAATAAAAAAAAGATAAAAAGGAAAATAAAGAAACGGAAAAAAAAAGATGAGAGAATGAAATTCAACCTTTTTTGTTTTTTTTATTGCTTAATCGTCTCTGTCTAAAAAAACATTGTCTTGGTTTCGGGTTTTTATATCCGAAAAATAATACATCTTAATTTTTCATTTTCTTTGCGTGTTCCTTCTGTTCTGTCTTCATTTTCCTTTTGTTCTGTTGGCTTTCTTCTTTTTGTGTGTTTGCAGGTCTATGGAGGAGGTCAATGGGGCGGAGGCTTCCTTTTTGGTGCAAAGGACGGGCAGAGCCGTCCCTTGAGAGATGTTTGCGCCGAGGACGCACGTGGCTGGCAGAAGGGAGGCGCGACGCTAGGGTTTCGGTTGGCTGAACTTGGTTTAGGCATCGGGCCTATCGGGCTTAGGTCTTTCTTTTAATTTTGGGCCTATTGGGTTGTAATCTTGGCTGAGTTTAGTTGGGTTTGATGTTTGGGTTGATGTAATGGGTTTGGATTGGGCTTTTAATGGGCTTATTATTTGGTTTATTTATGGCTTAGTGGGCTGGGCAAAATTTGGGCTGTACACCACCCTTTCGAGTCACATCCTTTTTCATGATGAGATCAAAGGATTATCCTTTCGGAACAACCTTTACTGCAACATATGCAGGATCTCATATACACGGTAATCACCTGTCCAATCGAAAATCAATATTCAAACGGATTCATGAATCGAAAATCAATATTCAAACGAATTCATGTAATATTTCATCATTTACATGTAAATCACAAATCAACATTGGTTTATTACATGTGCATACCAATTACAAAACATGATACACATGATTCAACAATCAATTCAACACATTTACATGCATAATTTAGTTATACGAACTTACCTCAACAATTGATCGTATCCACTAATTCGAGACTTTTTCTTTCCCTCGATCTTTTTATTTGTTTTAAACTTCCGGATCTATATAAATAAATTTAATCATCAATTCTATGATTTTATATTCAAACAAGCCCATTTCACATTTTAGGAAAAAGTACCATTTTACCCCTAAACTTTTAATTAATTCCAATTTCGTCCCTAGGCTCGGAAATTGAAATTCATGCAATTTACTCCTTATTCCAAGCTTATTAAAAATTCCAATATAACTTTTACAGCACATGTATTTCATAAATTTTAGAATTTTTTTCAAGAATTTCACTACTTTGCAATTTAGTCCCTACACATGTTTTCACTAAAAATCACTTTGTAAAAGTGGTTTATTTATCAATAATCTTTCATTTTCTATCAAAAAATTTCAATTTACATCATATTCATCCATGGGTAATTTTCTAAAATTTGGTTTTCTTTTAATTTAATCACTCAAATAAAGAAATTAAGCTTTCCCGATCTCAAAAATATAAAAATTACTAAAAACGGGACATAGAACTTACTGATTCAAGCTTGAAAAGTTTCCTTTCTATCTCCTAGGGTTTCCATGTATTTTATAAAGAAGAAGAAGATATAAAATGAGTTTTAATTCTATTTAATCATTTATCAAACTTTATTTAATTCAATTTCCAATTTAATCCTTAACCTTTTTCAATTTTTCCATGGATGACTCATTAAAAATATCTACATATTTTTCATTAATGGTCTAAGTGCCATATGACTTCTCACTTTGAATTCCCTAGCTATAGCTATTAGTATGCAACTTTAACATTTTATTCAATTCAGTCCTTTTTGCAATTAGACACACAATTGATAAAAATTTTCTATAAAAATTTTCATGCAATATTCCTATCATAATACCTATCATTTTATGAAATTTAAATAATTTCATTTTTCGGACTCGGATTTGTGGTCCCAAAACCACTATTCCAATTTCACTGAAATTGGGATGTTACACTTCCAACGAAGCAAAAGATGATGGATGCTGCAAGTAGTGGTGCTTTAGTGAACAAAACCCCTTACAAGGTTAGGGAGTTAATTTCGATCGTGGTTGCCAATTTACAACAATTCGGGTTCCAACAAGAAATATCGAGAAGAATGAACGAGGTAAATTCATCTTATATTGAAAATCGTTTGGATGAACTAACTTCTCTTATCTATTAGATGGTTGTAGGAAATATCCAAAAAGCTAAGGCGCACAAAATATGCATTAATTACGACCACTAAGCTGATTCATGCCTTACACTTTTTGAAGATACAAATGAACATGCTAATGCAGGTAGAGGATTTCTTGGACCCTCTCAAAAGAGATATGAACCTTACTCGAATACTTACAATCTTGGATGGCGGGATCACCCGAATTTGGGTTATGGGCAAAGACAACAAATTTTCCAAAATCAAGTACCATACTAACGCAACTGTCATCTTCAAAACAAGGTATGTCTCTTGAGGATATAATCACATCTCTTGCTAATATAGTTCAAAACACGATCAAGTATTGAGAACCTAGAAAAAAAACTGTAGAACATATAGAATCAACTCACAACCATATTGAGTAGATTGGAATTTCAAGGTAAGTTGCCTTCTCAAACTATTGCCAAACTAAAACAAAATATTAGTGCTATTACTTTGAGAAGTCACAAGGAACTTGAGGAACCTAGACTAGTTGAAAAGATTTGAGCCTTCGAAGAAGAAGTTGAAAAAGAAGTGGCTACCTAAAAATAACTAGATGTCCAACCAAGTAAAGTAGAACTCAAACCGTTGACGATACTATTGCTTTTTCCAGAAAGACTTGCAAGTATTAAAAAGGTGAAAGAGGATGAAGGTATCCTAGAGACTTTTTGCAAGGTTGTGGTAAATATTCCTTTATTAGATTTTATTAAACAAATATCTCACTATCTAAATTTCTTAAGACACTATGCATCAATAAGAGGAAGCTTAAAGGTAATGAGAAAATAAGCATAGGTGATAATGTCTCTACCGTGCTACAAAAGAATTTACCTTTTAAATGTAAGGACCTAAGTACTTTTCTATTCCATGCAAGATAGGTAATGTCAAATTTAAGAAAGCTATGTGTGACTGAAGAGCGTCTATGTCGTTGTCTATTTACTCATCTTTAAAAGTAGGTCATTTGCATGAAACTGATGTAATTATCCAACTTATTGATAGGTCTGTGGTCTACCTAGAAAGATTGTTAAGAGGATTTCTTGTACAAGTTGAAAGTACGTCTTTTTTGCTTTCAAAGAATTTTTAACCTTGGCTCTTGAATTTTTTTGAAATATTAACCCTAAAAATGGACGGAGGAAGACATTAGTGTAGGAAATCATATGTTTCAAGCTCAAATTCTTCTTCAAGAAGCCAGTCAAGGGACATAAAGTGTTACTGTGGTTAGGGGTGAGTATTAGATTGAGTCGAATCGAGTTAAAAACTTTTGAGTTAATCGAGTTGACGAAATCCTATTTTAACAACTGAACTCAATTTAATTTTTTTTAATTGAATTGAATCGAGTAAAAAAATTTGGACTCAAGTCGAGTGGAGTTAACAAATCTTATCATTTATAATCAATGTTGCGTTTACAGGGACCAATTATTTAACTAGTAGACAAAGTATAAGATTATTTAACTATATAAACAATATAATAGTTTTGCCTTTTAACTTAATGGGTAAACATTTATCAAAACGACACAGTTTTACCTTTAACTTAATGGTTTTGACTTTTAACTTTAGAAAAGGTAAACATTATCAAAACGACGTAGTTTTGCCTTTTCTTTTTCGGATTTTCAGATAACTCGAATTGTGCAATTCATATTCGAGTTAAATCGAAAAACTTAATTTTTTATTCAAGTTGATCCGAATACTTGATTAACTCAAATAACTCGAACTATTTAATTCAAAATTTAAATTTTCTATCGAGTTTTTCGAATCGAATTAGATTTTACTCACCTCTAATTATTTTGAAGTTATTGATGCAGAATTATGAGGCATCCTTGATGGGTTACAAATTTCTCTTGATTGCGGCTTTCGGAAAGCCATCATTCGAATATATAACATTGAAGCTGTCAATCTCATTCATAGAGGAGTTCGTGATGGTTCTAATTCTGCTTTAGTTACGAGAATTATTTTGCTTTTGAAGGTTCTCAGTCAATGGAACCTTCAGCATATCCCCAGAGAAGAGAATAGTATTACTGACATGATAGTTAAACTTACAAGAGACAGAGAAATAGAGTTGTGGTTGATTACCAAGAACACTACGAGATGAGTTTTATTACTGGTTGATAATTAAGTTGTAATTTTCTTTTTTACTAAAAAATAAAAGAGAATGAGAAAATATTTTTTTTTATTTTGATAATACACAAAATATGAGTGTGACATAAGAAAATATATTGATATTACACAAATTAATATATCAAAATTAAGAATAACAATAGCTAATGTGAATTCGAAATTTGAGGAATTTCGTATGCTTTTACAAATTCAAATATTATAAGTACAATGTATAGTGAATTTTTGAGGTATTAACCTTCAAATATTTATTATCAAATTTGTTTTAATATTTAGGTTATAAAACCACATATATAAATCTAAATATGTTATCGACTTTATTTCTTTTTACAGATTCAAATATTATAATTATAATCTATTAAACTTCGGATATTTATTATCAAATTCATCTTATTTTTTAACTTATACAATCACATATAAATCTAAATATATTATCAACTTTATTTTAAAATTTTAAATTCCTCCGTATCTATTTTAGAGTGCTAAATATTTTTGGGTTCATAACAGTCCCTCCAACAATGTTGGGTCCAAACTTGAATTTTTTTATAAGCAATGTTTTTTAAGTCGGATCGGTGGTCAAATTAGTCAGGTCACTGATTCACCGATCCAACCAGTTTAATTGATCTAATTAAAAAATTATTAAAATTTTAAAAAGTTTCAATTCAATCGGCTCAACTTTTAGTTTAATTAATTTTTAGTTGGTTCAACCGCTGATTTAATCAATTTTTAGTTGATTCATATTGATTTCCAATCTAGCCGATTTAAAAATATATTCTAGACTAATACTTCGACAATCTAATTCAAATAACATTGCTTATTATAAGTGTAATATATCATTACACGTGACACCGGAAAGTGTATTTAGATGGATTTAATATAGTTATACATGTATATGAAGAGTTTAAAAGTGTCTACTCCTCTACTTCTTCCCATTACTTGTCGCCGTCGGTATGAAAAATATATTTCAAGGGTTTAATTCTTATTAAAAATTGTATGTGAATTCTCATAAGAATCACGGACTCATATTCAATAGTTTTCCATATATTATGGTGAAAAGCTGCAAGGAAATGTTTGGATTTTGTAACAGAGATTAAAGGACAAAAGAAAGGGCAATGATAAACTGCAAGACTACTTTTCAAAGAACAGCTCTGGGGATGTGATTTATCATTGATGATGGATTCATAACTAGCTAGCTAGCTAGTTAGTAGTTAGGGTGCCTGCAAGCTAAGCCTTTTCACATGGGATTCTCATATAGAATTCAGAGGAGTTCAGGTTCTGTTAAAATAGGGCAACAGCGGCATATCAGAGAATATATAGCAACTGCATAAACAACAAACTGAAAAACAACAACGTTTTAGTGACTCGGATTTTAGCATTGTGGTTCCAGTCTTTAACCCACAATCTAGTTTGGAACCTTCAACCACAAAGCAATCATTTTCAGTTCAAGAAAAAGCTGTCGTTGGCTTCTTGCCTTGCAGGATACAGTAATTTTAGCCTACCCTTTCCTTATACTTTACACTAATGTAGTATTCGAAGATATATAATATATGTCTTTGACCAAAAAATTATTATATATGTAGGAAACTTTTAAGCATTTTTATATCAGATTGTGGATAACTATTTTATATTCTTCTTTTTTGTCAGCTTAAAATATGTAAAGACCGCTATTTCTGAACCCAAAACTAAAAAGAAAATTGCAGTCAACTGCTTGGATATTTCTGCAGGGCATTAACCTTTAGATATATACGCCGCTCGATGATAATTTTTTTAGATTTGTGACGTATTAATTTACAATTTCATTATTTTAAAAAAATTAATATTTTTACAATAAAATATAATTTTATCATATATAATTTATAACTAATCATTTCTTAAGGAGTTTGCGTAACAATTTTTTCATCTGTCTAAATTCATCCATGTGTATAATGTGTGTGTGGGAGAGCAATCGATATACTAGGGTACCAATAAATATCAGGTGCAACAATAAAATCCATAAAAATAATATCGTTAAAAAGAGCAATTACAAATTCTAAAAAAAGTTCATTATTCATGATTTCTTACCGTTATAAACCAATACAGTGCATTTCAATATAGTATTATAGTACTAAGATTTTGCAACTAATATAGTTAACTAAAATTTTACAATCAATATAGTCACCATAATGATTCCAATACATAGTTAAGATTTTGCAAATAAATAGTGATTTCAATAAGTACACTTGGCCACCGAAATGTTAAGATTTTAGTAACTTACCATTATGGTGATTTCAATGCAGTGCAAATTAAGATTTTACAAATGAATCGTGATTCCAGTATATTGTACTTATCCACCAAAAGATTAAGACTTTACAAATGAATGATGGTGATTACAATACAATGCACTTAGCCACCAAAATATTATTGACTTTTCTGAAACGATACTTAGTGTTATAATCTTTCTGAAATAACACTTAGTATTACAATATTTTTGAAATGACATTTTGGGACTTTTCTAAAATGACACTTAGTGTTATGACTTTTTTGAAACGACTTAATCATCTTTTCACCGTGTTTACATAT
Source organism: Gossypium hirsutum (assembly GCF_007990345.1). Lineage (NCBI taxonomy): Eukaryota > Viridiplantae > Streptophyta > Magnoliopsida > Malvales > Malvaceae > Gossypium > Gossypium hirsutum. The sequence continues at coordinate 8,221,886 of NC_053425.1, forward strand.
ACCTTTGAATCAAAGTGTAAAAGTATACCATACAAATTTTATTTTATATTTCTCTTGAGTGATTTTTGGGATTATTTTTTTTTAAAAGGTGCAATTATGTAATTCAAAATGTGAGTGTAAAAATATACCTACAAACTTTTGATTTTTGATATTATTGAATTTATATGCGCAATATGAAAAGAAATTGTATTGTATATTGAAAATATTATTTCTTAATCGTAATGTATGTTGAAAATATTATATTGTCTTTGTTCAATACATGACGAGGAAATAACTATTTTTAAGAAAATTGTATAGACACGTCTCCCTTTCAATATTTTTGTATTCAAATTATTTTATACATAATAATAATTTGAAGAGACTTATTTATATATGTGAGGCAATTATTAATAAACATGTTAATATTTTATATACGCACTAAATTATATTTTATATTTTATGTAAATATTATATATAAATATATTTTTAATTTAAATACATATTTATAAATATTATTTTATATTATTATCAATTAAAACACATGCATTATTTTATAATCATAATTCATATTAACATATGCACTCATTAAATTATTTAAAATTACTTATTAACTAATTGATTATTAGATTTAAAATTTTAACAGATCTCTATAATTTTTAAGATTAAATTTATATTTAAATAAATTCGTGCATCATGATAAAGAAAATATAATGACAAAAATCCTCGTGCATCAATATTCTCTTACTATTTTGTTATTGTCTTTTGTTTTAAAATTTTTAGTTGATGTTTTGCTTTAAAAAGAAATATAATGATAAATTTAATTTTTAATGTTTATATGTTTTAATTTAATTTTTTATTTTTTTAAATAATTAAATTTGATCATTAAGATTTCAAAATAAGTAAAATTGTTGTTCTTTAATAGAAATATTGATTAGATTATTAATTTTTTAACAATGCTAACATGATAATTTGTGTGGCAATTCATGTGTATTTCATGTTGATATGACACTATTTTTATATGTCAAGTCAATAAATAATTAAAAATTATAGAAATATTCAAAATTAAAAAAAAAGCATAAAAACACATGAATTACCTCGTGAGTTGTCATGTTTAAAATTTTAATATTTAGTCAATATTTTTATTAAAAAATCAATTTAATTTTTTTTTAAAAATTGATAATTTAATTTAATTTTTGTTAAAAGAATTAATGATTAAATTTAGGTGTAAAAATAATAACAGTGAAACTGAATAAACTCAAACATCTAAATTTGATGTTATATTTTTTAAAATAGATGACGTTTCATTACATCATTCACTATAATATCAACTCTAAATTAAAACAGTTTATTTATATTTAATAATTAGAATGAAGTTAAAAGAATATATTTCTTAAATTGTAGATGATGATCATTATCTCAATTTTTTTTTGGTTTAAAAAAGAAGTAAAGACTATTACATAACAATTTGTTTAGTAGTAGATAAATCTTTAAGATTTTCGTGTAGTGTATTTAGAGTAAAATTAAAGGGTTGAGACTAACAATGAACGCCAATGCCTATTATTTTTGCAGCTTTTGTTAAACAATCAGCCAGCCTATTGCATTCTCGATATACATGTTTTAAGTTGGTATTCCATTCACGGCTCAACAAATCTCGAATCACATTAACGACATGTGATTTCGGCTTGTGTCTCGTCGGGTTCCCTTAATATGTACCAAATAATATTTCTTTTTGTAGGAAAGACTTTCACTGAAAATACTCCAATGAAAAATTAAGAAAAACCTATCTCAAGCTATAAGTTTCATCGGATAAAAGATTGTATGAAACAATAATATTCTTTACTCGAAAAAAGCATTGTATGAAATGTTATAATTTAGGGTAAAAATGCTAGTGCGAGATTAAATTATTGAAATAAGGATACAAATAACATAACGTCACTATTTTATATAATCTTTTTCCAAATTTTTTAATTTACTCTATTCTAAATCTCTTAAAAACTTTCAAATTAATTATTAACCAAATCCGAATATATATACATAACTCTAGTATATCAATATATCAAATAATATCCTTAAAAGAATATATTTCTTAAACTAGAGTGTATATATATGTATTATTATGCAATATAAGATTAAGTAATAGATTTAGGTGTCCTTGAAAATTTGAACGCTGGAAATTAGGGAAATGGCCAAATTTTGGTTGATGACATATATACAAAAAACATGTGAATGATTACAAAGATTCAACGAATCACTTGATGACAATAATGTTCCCTTTTTTGTGGTGCAGGCCATGTAGCTACTTCAACATTTATTGTCCTTGCTATATAACAAAGCCTCTCTCTCTCTCTCTCTCTGAAACACTGCCACCTGCACCCTTTCATTCATTCATTCAGTAAATTACAAAGGGTAAACTGCTCGGTTAGTCATTTAATTTTAGGATGTTTTCGTTTTGGTCATAAACTTTTTTATAATTTTGTCACCTAATTTTTAAAATATTTTTATTTTAGTCATTCAAACATTAAATCATTAAGAGCGGTTGATTGTACACTTTAAATCATGCCCACATCATGTTTTAAATTCAATTAATTGATTTATAAATTTATGATGTTCTCAATTCATAATAGAATTGTTGAGACCTTAATTTTCTTGTTTCTGAAGTTTCATATCATGTTCAAACATTCCCTTGAATTGCTTGTTGGACGTCATGTTTTTGCTGTGTGTCTGGACAGTTCTTTGGACAACAATTTGAACATGTCCTTAAGACATCTCAAGATAAGTTTAAGTGTTTGGCTATTCTAAGCAGCAATGAAAGGGGCATTTTTGCTACACTATGGAATGAGCATTTCTTTTTTATCTTTTCAATTGACTTAGAGAAAAAAGAGAGGAGGGTTTGAGAAGATTGAGCATGCTTATCCTTTTGCTTGGAGACCAAGCTAGATGTTTTACTTGGATATGAAGGCTTTTATAAGAGGAGATAATAAAAGAGATATTTTCAGCTTTTAAATGAAAGTTCAAAGTCTATTAAAACACCACTAAATAGACTCTTGTATTAGCCTATAAATAGGTTGATGATAAACTTCCTCATTAGCCAATTGGGGGTGCATTTAGACGCTCCATATTTAGGGATTCTTATGGAGAGAGATGGTATGTAATGTGAGGTATTTGGGGAGAATGATTTTTAACAATTTGGGGAGAGTGGTTTGTAACATATTGGCTTCAATTTTGGGGCTGCAATTATCCATTGGGAGAGGGTAAATTGGTAAATTCAAATTGCGTTAACAAATATCGTGTGCTATTTCTCTTTTTACTTGTCTTTTTGACTCACATTTTGGATTTGTGTTTATCTCTCTTGCTTTTTTTCATGTGTTGATGTGCATAAACAGTTTTGTCGAAGCCTCTATTCAAACATCTGTCTGAACAACAAATTGAAAAAAAAAAAAGAGAGTAAAGCGAGGCTCTAACTAGAATATTTAATTATGGAACTTGATAGTTTATTAATTTGATATCTTTAATTCTACTCATTGAAGATTATTTCATTTAATAAAATATAATTAATAGTTTTTTTTCATGTGAAATTTAAACATTTTATTGAAATAATATTTTAATTAAGATCATTTTTATTTAATAAATTACAATTAACAAGCTTGCTTATATGAAATTGCTATAATTTTACTTAAAATTTTAGATAATATATTGATATAGATAACTAATTTAATAAAGAATGTACTACATAACTATGATTGTTGCTTTTATAAGTGAAAAAATTGTTATATAGTGTTAAAATCAAAAATAAAAAATCGATTCTACTAGAAATTTAGCTGTTAAAATATATTTTTTAACTCATAAACCATAGTCCCCAAAACCTAATTTAATTAATTCTTAAATATATTTTTAATTTTTAACTCTTAAATATAATTTTTTAAACTTAATTAAAAAATTTAAAAAAATCAACAGTTGATGACGGTTTGTAAGTTTACGAACTATCAACTTAGAGTTTTCCATAATTTTATCTTCAATGCCAAACAAAACCTAGAATTATTTGCATCACTTCTTTACTCAAACGAAGAACAAGCAATTAATTTAATTAATTGTAAGAATTTTTCTTTTTCTTTTAGCTTAACATGAAAGGTTCGAGATTATATAATCAAAATAAATTTAAGTTTTATAGAAAATTATTAAACATTAGTTATTTGAGTTGATTTTGTTAAGAATAATTGGAACCCTAAAATAAAATTTTAAATTTTAAAAAGAGATTAAATTAATTAATTTCAATTGGCTAACACGAGAGATAACAAAAAATTCAACATTTTATTTATTTTATTTTGATGTTTTAAAATTTAAAATTTCAATATTGAAAAATTAAAGAAATTTAGAACTTTCAAAAATGGGATAAACAAGTATAATATGATAAATTTTTAATGTATTATTTTAGTTGTTATCGCCTTTTCACTTTAATCCCTAATCCTTTTACCTGGATCAAGATTCAAAAAAAAAATTTGGTGTAAAAAATAACGTGATTTAGAAGTTGAGTGACAAAAATAAAAGAGCAAATATGATGTAAACATGATTTAGTGTGCACAATTAACCAAATTAATGATTTAACACTTGAATGACTAAAATAAAAATGTCCTAAAAATTAAGTTAACAACTTTGATAAGTTTACCCATTATAAATCTTAAAAAACAAGATATTATATCTTGAAAAGATGCATTAAATTTTCACGCAACCTGATGAAGTGGAGCTCATACAACTCACCATGGAGAGGATTGGGAAAAAAAAGGGGGTTATAAAAAATTGGAAGTGAGGGTGTTTGTGGCAGTTAGCCCATTTCAAGAAAGATCCAGTGATCACTACAGAAAACTTCTACTATATTTATATCCCACCTCATAGGCTGAAATCCAAACTTTTTTTTTTCTTTTAGAGACAAAAGGAGAGAAATGGGTGACAGTGTAGGAGATGAGGTTTTCGTTAGGGAATTTGATGATGACAGAGATATTGAAATGGTGGGGAAGCTTGAGAGAAACTGTGAAAGAGGGTCTAATAATAAGGGGACCTCCATTTTTACAAACATGATGGGTGACCCTTTGTGTAGAATTAGGTTCTATCCAGTCCATCTCATGCTGGTGAGTGATGTCGACTTCCCAAAAACATATGTACATAACCCTAGCTACATAACCCTAGCTCTAGGCTAAATATTTTCTTTTTTCTTTTTGGTTTCTTCTTTATCTCTCAAGAAACAAAAAACATTTCTGTTTCTAATGGTTTGTCGATGTTCCTTGTATTTGGTTTACTTTTTTCTTTAAGGAAACCCATTGTCCCCATTGAGATCATTGTTGATGTTGATGATCTATATAGCATTTGGCGGCTGATGTGCTTGAAAAAAATGGCCTACAGGTAGCTGTGCTGCGCGAAAATGGGGAGCTTGTCGGAGTAATTCGGGGCTGCATCAAGCATGTGGGGACCAAATTTGGGGGAAAAAATATCAAGTTGGGTTGCATTTTAGGCCTTCGAGTGTCTCCAAAACATCGGTATATTCTCTCTCTCTCTCTCTCTCTCTCTCTCTCTCTCTCTCAGCTCCTTTATGATCATCTTCCCTTTAGGGCAAACCTCCCCCTCATCATCTGTCCTTAATTGAAGGCATAACACTACTTATAACTATGAAATAATTAACAAAAATTGAAGGGTTTCTTTTTCTATCTTTCCCTTCACTTTTTGAATATATTTAGAAAATTTATTCACATGAAATACATGGATATGTCAAGATTAATGATATTTTTCCCCTAAATGTATCCACCAAAACCCTTATATCTTTGGCAACTAATTTGTAGATTTAAACAAAATGTAGGCGAATGGGGATTGGATTAAAGCTTGTGAGAGCAATGGAAGAATGGTTGATAAACAATGAAGCACACTACACATTCTTAGCAACAGAAAAGAACAATGTTGCCTCTACAAATCTCTTCACTACGAAATGTAATTATAGACACTTAAGCTCATTAGTCATATTTGTTCAACCAATCAATTTTGGAATGGATCATGGGGGTGCATCACAAGATATTAAAGTAGAGAAGTTGAATATAGATCAAGCCATTTGTTTCTATGATCACAAGCTTCGAGGCAAAGACATAGATTTGGCTGACATTGATGCAATCCTCAAGGAAAAGCAAAGCCTTGGCACATGGGTATCTTACTTCAAACAAGATGAATGGATAGGTTTGCATAGTAAAGAGATGAAGAATGAAGATATTATTAGTACAAGTCCAAGCTCTTGGGCCATGTTTAGTATATGGAACTCATGTGAAGCTTACAAGATTCATATAAAAAAGTACTCTCATCCATTGAAGTTTTTCCATGAAACTTTGAGCCATGCAAGAGACAAGATCTTCCCTTGCCTTAAGATCCCAATATGTGACTCACTTGAGAAGCCATTTGGTTTCTTGTTTCTTTATGGACTCCATGGAGAAGGTGAGAGGGTGGAGGAGCTGATGAAATCTGCATGGAATTTTGCATCCAGGTTGGCTGAGAATGTGAAGGACTGCAAGGTGATTATAACTGAGTTAGGTGTCTCTGATCCTCTAATGGAACATGTTCCACATTACTCATCTATGTCCAGAATCGAAGATCAATGGTACTTGAAGAAAGTGAATGGATCCATTAACGATGAAGATGAGCTAGGCATGGTGGGAGAACTGGGAAATGTGGTGGTTGATCCTAGAGACTTTTAGGTTTCTCACTCTTCACAAAATTAATGTAAACTGATGTTAGTTTAGTTGTGGGATTTTCCGAAAGAAAAAAACAAAAACAAAAAAAACTTAGAAGTTTATTATAATTTGTACCTCGTTATATTAATTTAAGCCTGCCATTACTTTTCTCATTTGTATGCTGGATGAAACTTTCAAGTCAGTCAACCTTTTGGATTACATAATAATGTATGTATTTGATATATCGTTCATCAATATAATAAGTCTTAAATATACATATCAAGAGATCTGAGAGAGTTTAAGCCAACTGGATGATAAAATAGTTCATTCATCTTGACAGAGATTAATTATACAAAGATTGATTGAAGAAATTAAATGGCTCGTCATTTCATGCAAAGATTTTGAAAATTCAATAATCAATGATTTCCTAAGTTTAGCTGTGAAAAAGATAACGATTGACTGAAAACTGTGGCTTTTGGTTTGGACAAGTTTCCCAAATTTTAGCTTAAATTCATCAATTAATACCGTTGATTAATAGGAGAGCATTTATTTTTGGGATAAACGTACTGAACAGGTCCTTTTGTGTACGTTTATCCCATTGGTTTGGAAAATGTATAGATGAATTGGAATTTAGATAGTTAATTTAGTCGAAATTGTGGTTAATTATAGCTCAAGATTAAATTGTAAAGTCTAATCGCTTTAGATTTTTAATTAGTAAATGACTTGAAGACTTAAATGTATGTTAGTGAACAGTATGATAATATGGCCATTAACTTAAGTAAATTAAAATTTGTTTAATTAAAATAAGGTTAATTAACAATTTAATCCTATTATATAAGTAGAATTTCGGTAAAAAGAGAGATAAACTTATCTTCTCCAACCGATTCTAAGTGAACTTAAATAATCAATTAGCTAATATTTGTTTGTCACAATTCCGCAATGCATGCAAAACATGAAAGACAGAAACACAAAATATATAATAAATAAATGTAAAATTAACTTTATTTATTTATCAATCATTTAAATACATAAAAAATTATTATATATTTACATTCTTCTCATAGTTTCAAGTTTACCAACAATCTCCTTGATTGTATCCTTATCCTCTGTGCTATACTCATAATTTTCAAAACTCATAATGTTAAATGTTGTACGTTGTTGAGCGTTGACATGAAATTGAGTCACACCATCATAGGATGTTCTAAAGTATGATGGAAACTTCAGCCAGCCTTTGAAGATAATAAATCTCTCTCTTGGATATTAACATTGTTCTACAACAAGCAAACAATCGCCATCTAAAGAGCGAGACTTTCCATTGGGCTAAAATTGCTTCTAAATCTTGTATGAGCTTTACTTGGCCTTAATTATTTCTTGTCTTTCTGCCAAAAAAATGTTTACAATATCTAGAAGTGTCATGTGTATCAAACTTACACCGTTACAAAAAAAAAAATCAAATCCTTGACAAAATGAAAATTTAGGTATTAAATTGGGATAAAAAAACTCATTAAGTACCAACTTGAAAGAAAGTGACAAGTTCAATGGCTAAATGACTATTTATACCATAATAAAATAACCATAGTAAATTCTTTGATTAGTGAAATTCTTTCAAACACTAATATAATCTCTCAAATTAATTACAAAATAATTTTCTTAAATGATATTATTTATATATAATAACTTTATGCTGAAATTTTAGTAAATGTGATTAGTGAAATTATATTTTCTTATTTATTTAATTTTTTTAAAGTAATAACAATAAAAGGGGTCTACCAAATTAAAGAAAAAAAAGCAATAATTAGAAAAAATAGAAGTGTATAAATATGTGTTAAACTTAGTGAATACCAAGCCTCTACAATGCAATAAAACCAAAAAATACAAAGAAACAGGAAATAAATATGGAAGTGAAGAAAGAAAGAAAGCAGAGAGATACTTATAGAAACCGAGAAATTAACCTTGTATACTCTGTTCAATAAAACTTGTTTCATTAGAAAATTTATAATCTATATACTTAAAGTCTCTAATCATCGCCTTAACGAATCACTAACAGCTTAACAACCTACTAACAGTTATTCAAAATAGAAAATGTTTATAACAAACAAAAATGAAATGGTGAGCAGTCAATGGCCTCCACCCACTACAGTTCCAGAGTTGAGGAAGAGATGATTTTTCGGGTTGGGAAGCGCAAAAATTGCCAACAAAGCGCTAATGGCTGCCACAATAGAGCCTAACACAAAGGCTGGTAAGTTTCCACCACCAAATGCTGCATCAAGCGGTCCACTAATCACTGATACAAACATCTGCCAAATTTACCAAATCAATAAGAAAACACTTCATTTGTGCTACTTTGAGACAGAACTATATCAACAGCAAAATTATCCCAATAATGAAGAATATGATGCTTTTTACCTGTGGAATAACTATAGACAAGTTTAGTACTCCCAATGACAGACCTAAAGTTTTTAGATGACCAACAAAATTAGTTGGTAGCCTAAATATAGACAGCAAATACATCAAGTGTCCACCAACAAGTAAAAACACTATGACATACCTTGACCACCGCCGGCATCAGCGCAATATGTGGATGCCAATGCGAATGGAATGCTAAATGTTACCTGCATCAGCCAAACATCAAATTTATTCAGTATTTTCAAGTCCAAACTCAACTAAAGAATATATTTTAATCAAAATTATAATAGAACTTTAGGGTTTTAGAAAAAATAAAAGACCTTAAAAACACATAAACTTAACTATAGTATAATGCATAATTCTTATTCTTATAAAATTTCTTAAAATGATATTTTTAATTGTGATAGTATTCTAATATATTTTATACAATATTTATCAATTTATTCATAATTTCTCGAACCTTTAGATATATAATATATAATATTTTATTTTAACAATGAAATATTTATAAAAGTGAATTCTTCTTTTGGCTAATTGATATTTTTCACGTTATGGTATTTATATTTATAGAAGTATTAATATGTTTTTTCCTTTCTTTTTTTTCTAAGAGGTAAGGGAAAAAAAGAAAAGAAACTAACCGAAAGTGGAATACCCAACAATCCAAACACAGCCAAGGCAAAGCTTTTGACGTTGCTGGGAGGAGAAGTCAAGATTTGGGGTCCTTGTTTAGCCCTCCAAGCCTCAGCCACCTTGGTGATCCACACGGTCCCGGCCAAGCCTGCAGCCAAAATGAAGTTGACAACCCCCCACAATTTCTTGACTCCTCCAACGAAGCGACTAACAGGCTCCAACCCCAACGACGTAACCGCCAACACTATAGAATTTATCATCAGACCCAACGCACCAGCTCGCACTCCATCATCATACAATTTTTGTTCACTTGAACTTCCCTTCACTTTCCCTCCGAATACCTCCACTCCCATCCAGTCAGTGTCGTACAACAAGAAGGGAAACCAGGCGATCCAATTAAGACAAGTCACGAGAAGCAATATCCACATTGGCTTTTTCAAGGTCTTGAATGCCGTCACTATCTCCCCAATGAAAGGCTCGGATGATCCTCCTTCGCCTTCGTCTAGAGATCCGTTACTCTTTAATGGAGTCTCTTTCACAGTGGTAATCGCGGTTGTAGTCACCGATAGGAGAAAAACAATGTCAATGATAAAACAAGTTTTGAGGTTTGCACAGTAAACGTCACAGGCAGTTGTTGTTGTGAAAGGTAAGAGTTTGTAGAGATTGGAATAGGAACCAGCTGCATAACCTAAAACGTTCCCGATAGCCATGAAAAAGGAGAACCAACCATTGGCGATCCTCATTCTTTTATGATCATTTCCGGAAAGGTCGGCCAGAAAAGCACGACATGGACCTTGTAGCATGTTGTTAGCCACATCAAGGATCCAAAAACCTGTTGGAAACGTGATGGGCCGAAAATTTACTTTTTATTACACACTCAATATATTACAATACGAAGATTACAAATATTTTCTCAATGACTAGATAGTCTAGCTGCTGCTAGATTTTAACTCACTCAAGGTTTGCTAACCTTCTCACTCTCACTCACGTTGCTTCTCTTATTTCTTTTTTCTTCTAATTTTTCTTCATTACAACACAAGTTCAAGCCTCTATTTATAGGCTGATAAAGTGACAACAAATGTGGCTATTAATCCACTTAATTTCCAGCCACAAAACATCTCAATAATGGAGCACTTTGTATGGCTAAAATTTCAGCACTTTGCATGGTACAAAATTGCTCCACATCTCATGCTTCTAGATTATGCTTGGAGTGGGTTTGATTTCTAACACTCCCCCTCAAACCCAACTTTCATACCGAGCTTCTCTTTGAATTTGTTGAATGTCTCCACTTTCAACGGCTTTGTGAAAATATCTGCCAGTTGATCTTCTGTCCTGCAATGGACCAACTCCACGTTTTTGTTTTTCACTTGCTCTCGGATAAAATGATACTTCGTATCGATGTGCTTGCTTCGGCTGTGCGACACCGGATTCTTGGCAAGTGATATAGCGGATTTGTTGTCAACGTAGATGGTAATTGGACCTTCATTTGAAACACCTATTTCTCCCAAAATATTCTTCAACCACATTGCTTGGCATGTACAAGTTGCTGCGGCCATATACTCTGCTTCACATGTTGAGAGAGCAATTGTTTGTTGCTTCTTTGACGACCATGAAAAAACTGCGGAACTGATGTGGAATGCATATCCGGAAGTGCTTTTCCGATCATCCAAGTCTCCCCCATAATCGCTATCTGAGTAGCCAACTAATTTTGAATCTTGTGAGTGGGTATAGAATAAACCATGGTTCATCGTACCTTTGATATATCTCAAAATTCTTTTTGCGGCAATTAAGTGGTCTTGCTTCGGCTTCTCCATGAATCTGCTCACCAATCCTACTGCATATGTAATATCTGGTCGTGTGATTGTCAAATACCTTAAACTTCCAACGAGACTTTTAAACAACGTCGGATTTATCGACTCCCTTGTCGAATCAACACTTAGCTTCATCCCTGGATCAGCTGGCGTGACTACTGGCTTGCAATCCTTCATTTTGAACTTGTTCAAAATCTGCTCCGCATACTTCTTTTGAGAGACAAAAATTCCATCTTGCATTTGTTTCACCTCGACTCCAAGAAAGTATGACATCTCACCGATATCTGTCATTTCAAATTCTTCAGTCATAGCTTTCTTGAAATCATCAGACATACCTGGATTGTTTCCGGTGAAGATTATGTCATCCACATATAGGCATACGATCATGATATCTCCATATCCATTCTTCTTTGTGTACAGGGTGTGCTCGTGCGGGCTTTTGATGAATCCATTTCTTCGGAAGTACTCGTCGATCCTTGTGTTCCATGCTCTTGCGGCTTGCTTCAATCCATACAAAGCTTTCTTCAATCGGTAGACTTTGTCCTCCTTTCCTTGTATGCTATATCCAGGTGGTTGTTCTATGTAGACTTCCTCCTCCAAGTAGCCATTCAGGAATGCAGACTTGACGTCCATCTGATAGATTTTCCATTTGTATTGTGCTGCGACCGCTATGAGAAGCCTAATTGTGTCTATTCTTGCGACTGGAGCAAATATTTCATCATAGTCCACTCCTTGTCTTTGCTTGTAGCCTTTGGCGACTAGTCTTGCCTTGTATTTCTCTACTTTTCCTTCTTTGTTGGTCTTCGTCTTGTACACCCACTTGACACCAATCGGGCTATGTCCTTCTGGCAGACTTGTTAGCTCCCACGTGTCATTCCTTCTTATTGCAGCAATCTCCTCGTCCATGGCCTTCTTCCATTTATTGTCTTCAATTGCTTCTTCGTATGTCACTGGATCACATTCTGTCATTAGACAGAATAGTGAATAATCGAACTGCGTCTCTACAGGTTCCGTAGAATTGTAGATGTCGTTGAGACTCCGTGTTCTTGTGGGTGCTTCATCTGAGCTGCTGCTTCCGCTGCTGCTGGTTGGTGACGAAGGGGCTGTTGTACCAGGACTTTGATCATCGCCTTGTTCTTCTTGGTTGATGACATCATTGTTGTCTTCGTTGAAAAATAATCCTTCCACTTTCTTTTCTTCTTCACTCCATCTCCAGTAATCCGCTTCATCGAACTCGACATCTCTTGAGATAATCAATTTCTTAGTAAGAGGATTATAAAGTCTGTAGGCCTTACTTCTTTTGTCATAGCCTATAAAGATACACTTCTCTCCTCTATCGTCAAGCTTTTTCCTCTGTTGCTCAGGAACGTGTGCATATGCAATGCATCCAAAAATTTTGAGGTGTCCAACTCTTGGCTTGTGATCGCTCCATGCTTCTTCTAGTGTCTTGTGTCTTACACTTTTTGTTGGACATTGATTCAACAGATAAACTGCGCATTCAACGGCTTCAGCCCAGAAAGTTCTCGGAAGGTGTTTACCTTTTATCATGCTTCTTGCCATATCCAGAATTGTCCGATTCTTCCTTTCTGCAACTCCGTTTTGTTGTGGAGTGCGTCTGGCTGTTAACTGATGAATGATTCCATGATCCTTGCAGAAACTTTCATAAAGCTTTGCAGTATACTCGCCTCCTCTATCGGATCTGAGTATCTTCAAATATCGACCACTCTGTTTTTCCACCATTGCTTTGAACTCCTTGAATTTTTCTAGGGCTTCCGATTTTGCTTTGAGAAAATAAACCCAACATTTTCTGCTATAATCATCAATAAAAGTTAGGTAGTACCTGTTTCCACCGAGTGATTCAATGTCGTACGGACCAGATATGTCGGTGTGTACAATTTCCAATGGTCTTCTAGCTCTTCGAGATTTTCCTACTTCAAATTTCTGCCTATGCTGCTTTCCTTTGACACAGGCTTCACACAGTTGATCTGGATGATTAATACTTGGTAATCCATTCACCATATTTGTCTTCGACAACAGCTTCAAGCCAGAAAATCCGAGATGTCCGTACCTTAAGTGCCACAACCATGATTCATTCTTCAGATCCGTCTTCATGCATTTTACTTCTCCAGACTCGATGTCGAGGGTGAAAAGACGATTTCGCGTCATATCAACTCGAACAACTAATTCTCCACTTTTGTTCCTGATGGCGAGTGAGCGGTCTTTCATATGAACTTCATATCCTTTTTCTAGGAGTTGACCAAGACTGATCAGGTTGCTCTTCAAAGCTGGTACGTAGTAAACGTCTGAGATGTACTTCTTCTCTCCATTCCTTTGTGTTATAACAACCTTGCCCTTTCCTTTGATTTCTGCATGTGAGTTGTCTCCAAAAGTTATTTTTCCATGAACTGTTTCATCTAATTCTGTGAACAGCTCCTTTCTTCCACACATGTGGTTGCTTGCACCGTTGTCGAGATACCACACACTTCTCTTGCGATCTTCATTTTCTCCGTAAGTGAGAAAGACACTTGATTCCACTTTTTCGTTGCCTTCTGCTGCGACTGCTACATGGTTTCTTTCATCCACTTTGTGTGTTGATCTGCACTCGTAACTGAAATGTCCATACTTGTTACAGTTGTAGCATTGTACCTGAGATTTATTTTCTTGAAATCTGCCTCGGCCACGACCTCTAGATCCACGTCCACGGTTGGATGTTTGATAATCTTTATTTTCTTGATATCTCCCATATGATTGATTTCCACGTCCTCGTGATCCTCTTCCTCCTCTGTTTCCACCACGATAGCCTCCACGGTATCCTCTGCGGTTTCCTCTTCCTTGGCTAAAGTTATTACTTGTTTCTCCGTCGTCGACGGACAACTTGCTATGCAAGGCTTGATCAAGATTTTCACTATCTTCATTTAGCTTCATCTTTTGCTCATGGGCTTGCAGAGAACCCACAAGTTCTTCGAGCGACATCTTTGACAAATCTTTTGATTCTTCGATGGCAACGACTACGTACTCGAATTTGCGTGTGAGTGACCGTAGAATTTTCTCCATCACTCTTACCTCGTCAAGAGTTTCTCCATTTCGTTTCATTTCATTTACCACCGATTTTACACGATTGGCATAGTCATCGATATTCTCGGAGCTCTTCATTTTTAACATTTCAAATTCAGCTCTAAGTGACTGAAGGCGTACCTTTTTAGCTTTTTCTACACCTTGAAATGATTTTTGCAAAATCTCCCATGCATTCTTCGCGTTCTTCACATCTGATATTTTCTCGAAGGTTGATTCATCCATACCTTGAAAGATACTATTCAAGGCCTTTTGATCCTTCTTTCGTGCTTCTCGTAACGCCTTCTTAGCGTCATTTGATAAAGCTGCTTCTGTAGCGGCATCTCCGGGCTCGATGTATCCTTTTTCAACGATCTCCCAACAATCTTGCGAACCGAGCAAAGCCTTCATTCGAATGCTCCAATTTCCATAATTTGTCTTCGTCAATTGTGGAACTTGTAGCTGAATTACGTCGCCCATATCGACTTGTTAGATGAACACCAAATGTACTCCGAACTGGACACGAACCGGACACGAACCGAACTCCGAACCAAGCTCCGAACCGTAGCTCTGATACCACTTGTTGGAAACGTGATGGGCCGAAAATTTACTTTTTATTACACACTCAATATATTACAATACGACCACTTGTTGGAAACGTGATGGGCCGAAAATTTACTTTTTATTACACACTCAATATATTACAATACGAAGATTACAAATATTTTCTCAATGACTAGATAGTCTAGCTGCTGCTAGATTTTAACTCACTCAAGGTTTGCTAACCTTCTCACTCTCACTCACGTTGCTTCTCTTATTTCTTTTTTCTTCTAATTTTTCTTAATTACAACACAAGTTCAAGCCTCTATTTATAGGCTGATAAAGTGACAACAAATGTGGCTATTAATCCACTTAATTTCCAGCCACAAAACATCTCAATAATGGAGCACTTTGTATGGCTAAAATTTCAGCACTTTGCATGGTACAAAATTGCTCCACATCTCATGCTTCTAGATTATGCTTGGAGTGGGTTTGATTTCTAACAAAACCTGTAACGAAGACAGCAACAGCTCTAGGCTTTGTGGGATTGTCCAGTGAATCACCAGCTCGATGGCCTATGTCTTTGGCGAAGCCAATGAAGAAAACAGCCATGGCAACTAAACAAGCTCCAGCAGCAATGAAAGGTCGGCGACGACCGATGCGAGAGGTGCAATGGTCACTGAAGTAGCCTACAATAGGTTGAACGAGGAGGCCAGAGATGGGGCCACAAAGCCAAATGAAAGCAGCCCAAACGTGAGGAACACCAAGGGTTTGAACATAAGGGGTTAGTAGAGAAAGTTGCAGAGCCCATCCGAACTGAATCCCGGCGGCAATAGCCGAAACCATCACTATATTCCAAATCGGCTTTGGGGGACCGTTTCCGCCAGTCTCCATGGTCATTATTTTTCAATTCTATTAAAACAAAAGATGGATGATTTGATTGACTGAAAACTGCAACCGAAACAAATATATAATCAATTAGAATGGTTTATGGAAAAGGAAAGAACTCATAAATACATCTTTCCTGTTTTGACTATCAATTTATTTCGCATTCTCCCTCTTATAGATAAAACCGAAAACGTTGTAATGGTTGTGTCATTACTGAGCATCAAATGCAAATGCTTGAAGGTAGACAACGGAATTTGAGTGATTTATTAAAAAAGAAATGTAATTAATTTAGATTAAATAATTAAATAATAATAATTAGAGTGATTTACTAGGAAAGTAGACCTGTATTTTTGCTGTGGATGAAGCTCCAACGTGTTAATACATTGGATCATTTTACATATTTCTTGGTTCCAATAGCTAAAATCGCACTTTCCATACCTTGAGAACTTTCCTTATCTGCACTATGACTTCTACGAGATTACCAACGCTTAAAAATATAGTGAATTAGAATGGTTGTAAGAGAAGACATTAAATATTGTAACATATAAGGAAAGATAAAGAAATGTAACAGGTTGGGCAAAGGAAATAACTCATAAATATATCTTTCCCGTTTCGGCTATCAATTTATTTTATTTTATTTTTTAGTCAATGGCTATTAATTTATTTCACATTCTATCTCTTATTTTTTGGATGTCACACAATTAATTAATTTTTGCCATAAAATCTATATTGGTACATACATATGTCACACAATTAATTAATAACCAACGCTTAAAAATTAATTAAAAATATATATGACATACAGGTCGCATCCACAATTAATTAATCTTAATTAAAAATTAAAATTGTATAATAATTTTTGCACATGTATCTCACACAAGTAATTGATTTTAATTAAAAATTAATTGTAGCGAAAAAAAAAAAAGGAGACGCGGCTAATTTTGAGTAGTGGGACGAGTGGGGGAAGGGAATTGGGGGCTAAATTTAAGATAATAGGTTTCCTTTTCTTAAAAATAATTAGGCTGCTAAAGATAGTAATAAATGGGATAATCAATTGGATTCTGGGGGTAAAAATTGGAATAAAGAAAGTACTAGCCCTAAGTCTTACCCTGGGTTGAGATATTGGCCTTTCAGTGGTAAGGAACGTAGAGTTGTTAAGCAAATTATAAAGCTTTTGTTGAAAGGGTAGACATGAAATGGAGAAGATTATTATGTTTTTTCTTCCAAATTTTATAATATATATCTTTTTAGTTTTTATATAAAAATGTGAAAGAAAACACGTTAATAGTAGCATTTTTTTTAAGAAAATAATAGCATAAAGGGAAACATCAACCAATTACATCTTAATTTGATATCGACCGATTTAAGTTAGCTAACAATAAACTTTTCACTGTATCTAGGGAATCGTGGTATACTTGCAAACTTGAAACTCCAAAAGTATAACATTCAGTCATATGATTGACAATTTTATTATGAATTCTTGGAATATGATGAATCCTTACTCTCTAATTCCTTCTCTGGATTTGATGCAGCAATCGTAACTCTACTAAACTGCTATTTTCTCCCCCACCAGCCAAACGTAACTCCACTTATAGTGCATCATCACATTCAACTTTATCTATCTAAAACCTTTCTCCCAGCTGGCTAGAAGTAGACCTTTCAAGATTGCTCTTGCTTCTACTTTGAAAACAGAATCCTTACCAAAAGTCATCAATAAACCACATAATAACTAGTTAGTATCTGAATCTCTAAACACATCTCCAATGGATGAAGAAAGACTGTTGGCTGAGGCCGCACTATCCGTATTAAGTTTTATCCAGCCCCTCTCCAGTCGAGCCCAATGCAACAACGTGAGCATAGGACTTGGCTGAAACAAACTCGAACTAGATTCTGCATAATTCCTTGCCCATGAATGACTTGTAACCACAAGTTTGAACACAACTATGGTTATTAGAAAAAACAAATGAGTTTCGATCTTTCCAAAGCAACCAACATATTATAGAAAATAGAGTCTGCCAAACCGTATTCTCTGTACCACAATTCCCTATATATTGCATATTCCAAAGAAACTACTCGTCAAGTGGAAGAGAGAAAAAAGCATCCTGAACTTGCTTCGGAATTACCGATAACCACACTAATCTAACAAATAGGCAATCTCGAATCACATAAAATCCCGTTTCCAACACACTTAATAGTAACATTTTTTTACTTTGTAAAATGAAAAGAATTTTAATAATTTTTTAATTGAGTTAGAACCTAGCAATTAGACATAAAAGAATAATATGAATTAAAAAAAAAGGCAAATATTGCAATGATAGTGTTTTCATATTTAATATTGTTTATAATTTTTTAAAATAAGTTAATCCTTGAATAAAACTATAAACCTCATGTATAATGGTACCTAAACCTAAATCATCAAAGACCCAATCTTAAGCAGCACCTCAAAACTAGACAGAGGCTAAGGATGACGCTGCCTCCGGAGAGGTGGCACAAGCTGAATAAGGATGGTGGAGTTAATAATGCCACAGGAGCAGTAGTTGGTGGAGACTTTATACGGGATTCATCAGGCTGCTGGGTTATGGGATACAGTTGGAGTATTGGTTGCTGCTTGATGTTGCCAGCCTAGCATTGGGAGCTGTATGACGGCTTGTCTGTGGCTTGGGATGCGGGTATTTGATGCTTGGTGGTGGAATCTGATAGTCGGGCTGCGATGGACCTTGTCACGGCTGTTACCAGGGAGGAGATGTTGGAGCTCGTAATGGCTGTTCGTGGCCTTTTGTCTCGGTCGTGGCAGGTATCGGTGAGTCATGTTCTGCGGGGTGCAAATACGGCAGCGGATTCTGTTACCAAGCTCGCTAGGGATTGCCCATTGGGTTTGCAGCTGGTTTGGCACCCTCCTCCATTTGTCAAACTCATGGTTGAATGGGAAGAGTAGACCACCTATTGTCAATGACTGTTAACTTTGGTTGGCTTTTAGCCTAGGTTCATTTTTGTTTTCAAAAAAAAAAATTCAATCTCAATTTTATCATTCAATCAAAATTATTTTTTAAAGATATATTTTTTTTACAAAAACTTTTGTTTTTATCTACGTTTGTGGATATACAATAATAAAAACCTGATACTTTTTTAGCATGCTTGTCAAGATTCCATTTGTGTAAGGAACCGAGAAGGGCCAGTGCAAAGCATGGGTGAAGGGATTTCGGTCTGGTCCCAACTAGTTCGGGGTGGGTTAAACACAATACTGATGGTGCTGTTTCTGTAGGTGATGTTAAGTCCGGGGCTTCTGGTTTGATTAGGAATGCGTTGGGAAATGGGAAGTTGGCTATAGCAGATTCATTGGTGTGAGCAACGTTCTTGAAGTAGAACTGCATGTTGTTTTGGATGGCTTGAAGATTGCCTGGGACGAAGGCTTTTAGCAAATACTGTTGGAATGTGATAACCTTCATATTATTAACTCCACTTATTGGTCGAGGCAATGATGTATTTAGTAAAGTTGAGGAATTAAGTAGAAGGAACTGGGCAGTGCATGTTTCGCATATTCGAGGGATGGTAACGTCGGTAAAATAGCTCTAACAGATAGACCTGGGTTGCAAGTACTTTTAGACCCTTTTTCTGCTGTTCTTGACGTGTTGAATGATGATGTTTCAGGCCTGTCTAGCTATACGAATGCTCAACACTTTTCCTTTGTATTTTGTTGGCTTCTAGCTAGTGGTGAGCATCGCCCGGTCCGGGCCGGGCCGGCCGGGCTCAACTAAAATTTTAGGCATGTTTGCTAGGCTCAGGCCCGGCCCGGCTAAAAAAGCCTAAAATTTTATCTAAGCCCGACCCGAATAAAAATGCTAAAATCTGGGCCAGACCGGGCCCGCCCATATTAATTTTTATATTATTTTTATATAATTTAAAATATATATAATGCATCAAAAATACTAAAAATATCAAAATAAATATTTTCCAACAAATTGGAAATAAATTTTAACAATATATATATACTTAAATAACACTGCATCTTAACAATCAAATGTCTCTAAAATAATAACAAAATTAACAATAAAATAAATTTTATACAATATCTAAACAATAACAACAAAATAGTAGCAACATAATAGTAAAATGGTAGTAAAATAGGGAGAAAACAACAAGAAAATAATATTAAAAAAAGCAGAATTTTTTTCTTTTAGTGCATTCGGGCCGGGCCGGGCCGGGGTCGGGCAAAAAATGCCTTACTTGAGGCCCGGTCCATTTTTTAAACCGGCATTATTTTTTTTCCCAAGCTCATTTTTTGGGCCTATATTTTTACCCAAACCCTCTCAAATTTCGGGCAGGCCTTCACCCGGCCCAGCTCATGATCAGGTCTACATCGAGCCTCCTTCTATTTTCACACACACAAAAAATGAACTATGGACATAATCACAATTGAAATAGTAAGATTATTATATGATAACATTATGGAAAGAAAATTGAAAAAATGAAAAATTGAAGGGTAGAAAATTAGAAATATGAAAGATATATTTTATTGTTATAAGTGTGCTTGGTTGGGAGGATGAAAAAAATAAAAGAAAAAATATTTGAAAAATATATAATTTTGAACTAACATGCACATCTCTTATTTTCTTTCCTCCTATCGTTTTAATTTGGAAAGATTAATTTTTATGCATTAAGATAAAAATGCACATCTCCTATTTTCTTTCCACTCACTTTTCTTCTCTACCAATACACATTCAAAATTTATTTCTTTTCATTTTTTTATTCCCTCCTTCCATCCCTCCAATTTTTCACCCAACCAAGCACATCCTATGTACTAGAATTTTAACTCTTTCCCTCAATTTATGATGCTAAAAAAGTAATAAAAAAAGGGTAAAATAATAAAGGTTAAATTGTACCATTAGTCACTAAGCTATTGGTAAGTTTTTATTTTGGTTACTTAACTAAATAAAGTTACAATTTGATAACTAATCTTTTCAAAATTGTTTTTATTGTCACCTGACTGTTAAGTAGCACATTTTTATTTGATATAATAACAATTTTAGTGTTTTATATTTTTTGTCAATTGAACCCTAGTTCTATATAAAAATTATAAAAAAAACTCAAAATTATTTTTAAAATAGAAAAGTTTATAGAAAAATTCCAGAAAAAAAATGAAGAAAATTATCCTTCACTAGAATCCAATAAAAAAATTAAAAATAGAACAAAATCAAAATAAATGTTAGATTATTACATGCTTTCATAATTTTTCTAGAAATCAAATTAGTAATATTTAAGTCAAGTTTCATGCCTCTCAAGAACATCCACAACTGATATTATAAAGGCTTGTGAAATCGACTCTAATACTCTTTTCTAGCCAAAAAAATTACAAAACATATTAGAAAGTTTTCTTTATAGACTCAATTCAAATTTTTAATTAATTCAAATTATTTTTTTAAGACCCAAAATTATATTTTGATTTTTTTATAACAAAATTTCATGTAAAGAAACAAAAGAGGTAAAAATAAATAAATAAATAAAGAACCAATAATATTGTTTAACTTTTTTTCCTATGTTTTTTTAAAAAGAAAGGGGCATCGGATATTTCTATTCATATAATATAGAGAGAAATTTTGGAGAGTTTGAAAACAATTTTCTTTCATTTTCTCACTTTATCCATTTTTGAAAATTTTATTTATTTTTATATTAATTTTAATTTTTAGATTTTTTTAAAAAAATTGAAAAGAATTTCAACTTTTATCATTTTATAATAATCGAGGTGAAATTGATAGAAAGTATAAATTTTGAAGACTAAAATTACTATTATACCAATTAAAAAATATCACCTAATAGTTAAGTAATAAAAAAATAATTTCAAAAAATTTAGTGACTAAGTTGTAACTTTTTTAAATTAAATGATAAAAAAAACTTTACACTAATTGTGTAGTTACCCAATAATAAACTAGTTTACAAAATGAGCAACCTTTGGTTTGAACATTTTAAAGACAGACATGGCCTATAAGTAAGGCTTTCTAAGCCTCTATCTGTACCCAAAAACAAAAAAAGAAAGCCATACATACATGGCCTGAAACTGCATCAAATACAAACCTTGAGAAAAGCATCTTCCTAATTTAATTCTGAGTTAGTCCGTTGTCACGACTCATCATTTTTCCTAAAGTACAAATTGAACATATGTTCGGACATGAATCCGAGTAATATAGTTGCGCAACTCTTGGAAGGTGGGAAAACTTGGATGAAAGCAGCATATGTACTATCTTCCTTTGAGATCCACAAACTGTGAGAAAACGGTACTTCGGTTTGAATCAACGTCATCATTAACTATCGCTTCATCAGCAGCGATGGTTGCTGTGTGTGTAGCATAAGCATTATTGGCCTTGTTTTCAGCCACTAGCATCCCTCCTGGATGTTCCTCCAATTGAAGGGAAAACTCGAGATTCCACAGCACATCACCCATCGAAGGTCGATCAGTCCCATGATCCAATAAACACTTTCCTGCAATCTCAGTGAATTTCCTAAGGCAATCTGGATTAATCCTTCCCTTAAGATGGGGATCAATGATTTCATGGAGTGTTCCTTTCCTTTCGCAAATCCGAGCGTAATCTCCAAGACTAACTTGTTCCTTAGGCAAGCTCGCGTCTAGTACTGGTCTTGCGCACAACACTTCAAAAAGGACTACTCCAAAGGAGTAAACATCGGATTTTTCGGTTAATTGTTGCCTACGGAAATATTCGGGGTCCAAGTAACCAAAACTACCTTTCACCATTGTACTAACATGATCTTGTTCTAGATTTGGACCGGTTTTCGATAGTCCGAAATCGGAAACTTTGGCTACCCATTTCTCATCCAATAAAATGTTTGTAGTCTTAACATCTCTGTGTATGATTGTGTGCCTTGCGCCAGTGTGAAGATAGTGAAGTCCTCTTGCAGCTCCAATGCATATTTCCAATCTTTGTTTCCAAGGCAAGGGAGGTTTATTTGTCTTATACAAATGTTCCCTTAAGGTCCCATTAGCCATATAATCATAGACCAAAATCATCTCTCCGCCTTCTTCGCAAAATCCGATTAATGACACTAAATGCCGGTGTCTAAGCTTCGACAGCATCTCGATTTCAGTCTGGAATTCGTGTACTCCTTGTTCCGAAGAAGGGTTTGATCTTTTGATAGCAACTTTAGTTCCTCCATCTATAGTACCCCTGTAAACATTTCCAAATCCTCCAACACCGATAACGCGTGATTCATCGAAGTTCTTGGTGCCATGTTTTATCTCCGACAAAGAGAAATGCCTGCATAGACCGGCAGCAAGGTTCGAAATCTGGCTACCGGGAAAGGTTTTTCCGGTTGACGATGAATGTGAACTGCCATTCGTTATCACCGAACTGAGAGTTTTTCCGGTTTTCTTCTTTTTCTTTACAACAACAACAACAACAATGGCAACCACTAAAGCACAACTAGCAACCCCTCCAGCAACCCCACCAGCAATCAATGGCCCATTTCTAGCCTCTGACTCTGAGAATCGTTTACTTTCTGCTTCTGCATCAGTAAGCATTTGGGACGGCACCGGATTCGGACCAGCCAAATTCATATTGGTGTCGTTAATTTTGAAAATCTCCAAGCCGTTAAGAAGTGCATTAAGATGCTTGGGTTTCATTGATACGGTGGGATGCAATTGCACCCACATCTCCTCGTCTCCGGGACTATCCGAAACATAGGCCGCAAAATCTTTATAAATAGGTCTCCCCTGACCTCCAACCCATGCAATTATATCACTCGGACTTTGTGCTGTTTGATTGTTAATATAAATATCAAACACTCTTTCATTTATTTTATTAACCTCATACTCACAAAAATGGAGCCTAACAACATATGTGAAATTTGCATCAACATGAAAAATCCAAGTGAGGTTATAATTTGCATTAACGCGGGCACTCGGCCCCATCGTTCGCCCCGTAGAGTACACATCCACCGGCGCAATCACTTCCGGTACGCTTTTCGAGTATTGGATGCTTAAGTTTTTATCGGCCCTGGACGTGACACCGATCCCGCTGCCAAACAAATACGGGAAATCGTCGTACCACGTTCGAGTAAGCCCGGAATCTTTGTTGGGAGGAATGAACTGTCCACCTACGTTTAACCTAAACATTGTTTGCAACGTACAGCTAGTGAGTTCCAAGTATTGATCACTAAATCCAAGGAAAATTGCAGACTTTTGGAATATATCTGGCATAGGCACCAGTTCAATGCCATTAACGTAAGCATATGATCCCTTAGCGGGAGTGATGGTAACATTGAGATCACCCGATCCAACGGGTGTTAAAGAGAATTCTCTTATAATGTAACCCTGCGTGAAAGCTTTTGCGGTGATGGCGCCGCTGAAGTTGTGGAGAAGAGTGACGCCGTTGGCCACAACGGAGAAATAGGAGGTGAAAGGGTCGAGACCGTTGTAAGTGGAGGGGTAAAAATAGAGCCTGAGCCAATGGCGGGTATTGGGTGTAATGGGGAACTTGTACGATGTTGATGATGATTTGAAAATCCTCGCCGTCATGTATGGAACCGCTGTTGGCAACGAAGGGTCCTGGTATTGAGCCGTGGCGGCCTCTGTATCACGGGAAGAGGTTAAAAACTTGGCGTCGGGACCCCATTTCTGACCATCGGCATCGGTGGCGGCGTCTTCTGATGCTCCACAAGAAAGGATATAGCCCTTGTGTATTGAATCTGGATTACTTTTTGCAAGAAAATGAGTGAAAAAACAATAACAAAGAGCGAAAAGCAAGGTTTTAGAGATGGATTTCATCATGTTTGAGAGAAAAATTTCAGGAAACGAGAGAGAGAGAGAGAGAAAGGGTAAGAAGCAGATTTTTTTTTTTAATTTATTATTTCTAATTCAAAACATTGATGAAATCCATAGATTAGTGGGGAAATTTTCAGGTGAAAATCAAAGAATTACGTTAAAAGAGCGAGTGGAATGAATGGTGACTAATTTAAGTATTAACATAAAATAGATGAACGCCAAATCTGCAGTACGATGAATTGAATGGCCTTTTTATAGAAGGGGGCCACTTGGCCTTTCTTTAAGCTTTTAGGCTTACCATCTCTGAAACTGCCCTTGCTTTCCACTCTGTAACCGATTTGAAATTCTGTTATTTTATCCCTATTCAATAACTGATGAATTCACCTTCAATTTTTAATTTTTTATTTCTTAAAAAGTGGAAATGGAATAATTTAAATTAGGATAATTTTTAGACATCAAATTTTAAAGACATACAAATAGTAGTTTACATTATCTACATACATGACATTAATAAATAATTAAAAATTAAAAGAAGAGATAAAAAATGAAATCAACGATTAAAAATAAAATAAAATAACTAAAAAACCGTTAGTAGGAAATTGAAAAATTATAGCCACCACTAATTGTATTATCAAATTATGTTATTTGATTAAAAGTTAAAAAAAATGGAAAAAGCAAAATTGGACTGCATTGAAACTAAAATTAAAAAAAAAATTAGATGCACAAAAATATAAAAATATTAGTTTTTAGGAAAAATGACTATTGTAAAAGAAGAAAAGATGTTTATTTATTATTTAAAAATTAATTATTTTAAGTAATGTAATTAAAGTTAAATTAAGTTGAAGAATATAGTATAAATAGATAATTCAAAGGGATCACATAGGAAAAGATACTCTGAATCATAGAACTATAATGAAATTTACGATTAACCAACATTTATCAAATTTGAAAAAGAGTCAAAAGAAATGGTTTGATCATCTTATTTTGATTCCTCGGATTGAGAGATCCATGAATCGGGATCATAATGCATATAAATACAAATGGTCCAATGAGAGCAAGAATTTTTAAGAGCATTTGAAACATTTTGTTTCTGAGCAGAAATGTTGTTTTTAATTAGTGTTCGATCGATTACATATTAATCAATATTCAATTTATTGGTATGAGGTTATCGACAAAAAAGATTTGTCTAAGTCACTTCGTTTCTTTTTGTCCAAGTTGCTTCTTTTTTAGTCTAACTCACTTCTTTTTTTCTTTGTGAATTTCGGGAATATCCCCATTCATAGGTTTGAGATCCACATCTATGAATTGAAAGTTCCAAATGATCAACTTTACAATCAGTTGTTAGAATCAATAAGTCTTTAAATCCTTCATTGAAAAAATTGAAACTTTTCTTTTGGATGATCATAATACTTCTCAAAAACCGAAAGTGCATAATAAAAGAATGACTTATATTAAGATGATCCTAAAAACTAAGGTTTTTAGGCACTAATAAAATTTCGCCACATCATTAAATTTTATAGACAAGAAATTATTATTATTATATTATTATTATTATACACCCATCTATATTCAACCTACTCTCCAACTCCATATTTTTTATAAAAAAACATAAATAATTAAAAAAAATCAAATAACAGAGAAACTTTAAGAAATTTACACAATTCTTATTAGTGAAGATTCAATAAATTATAATTTTTGATTTTAAAAAAATGTAAAATAAAATATAATTATTCATTTTTGCAACATAAATATGAGATTAACGATAATTGAATTCACAATTTGAAAATTGTTATTTGATTTTCTCAATAATATGAGTTCTTATTATGAGTGAAATTGTTGATTAAAAAATTTGTTTTAATAATATTAATTTTTTATAAATTAGGAAAAACTGTGAGATAAAAAATTTTATAAAAAAAAATTAGTTTCAAAATCATATAAACCATAAGATATAAACTTAGTTTCAAACTATTGGATAAGCACAAACAGTGGGATAAAAAACTTATGTCAGCCTTAGGGTAAGTTTATTTTGAAATTATTTAATATTTTTATTTTAATTACTTATGACTCATCCCTACAAAAAATAGAGTTGAAGAGTAGATTAAATATGAACGGGTGTATAATAATAATTTTATATCTTTAAAATTTAATGATGTGATAAAATGTTAATGATGCTTAAAAGCCATAGTTTTTAGGATCATCCTAATATAAATTATTCTTATATAATAATATTTTGCTATCTTTAAAATTGGATAATGTGATAATATTTTAATAGTACCTAAAAACTATGCTTTTTAGAATTATCCTGATATAAGTTATTCCCATATTTAATTGCATCTTCTTTTCCTAGCATTGTGTAAGTTCAGGCGAGTAAGAATAATTAAAAAATTAGAAATTGACTCGAATCGAAGTGTTTAGACAATTTTTGAAAAATAAGTTTAAAAAATATGATTATTCGAAGTGGTTATTTGAAAAATAATATGAACCAAATTGGATTATATTTTTTTATTTAATATATAATTGATTTTAACTTTTATTATATAAAAATAAATAATTTATATTTGAAATAGTGAAAATAATTTAATTTTAAAACTTTTTAGAAATATTTATAAAAGAGGATTAGAAATTTTGTCTAATAATATTAAAAAGCCATAAAATAAATATCATTTTATCAAAGTAAATTTAAAAATATAAAATTCAAAATCAATATGAAAAAACCAAAAACAAATCAAATCAAACTTAATTATAATAAACGGTTCAAAAAATCCAAAAAGTGGAGCTACTATCCTCCAACTAATACATGCAAGAGTGTGGAATCTTGATAAAATTATATTTCATTGACTTTTTCTTTTTCAAGGTATCTATTGGAGCCAGCTCAGTAACTAATCATTCGTATTCTGTAGACTTATTAAGAGTGTAAAATATTGGCCACAAATTTTAAAACTACTTCATACCTAGAATGAAATCAAACCCTCAATCACTGGTTAAGATATATAAACACATTTTGATTATTCGAAATGGTATAAGTGAGAAATGAATGTGTATCAAATTCAATAATAAGTTAGAAGTAATTCGTATTACTTGCATTAATTATGAAATTTCGGTCAATTAATTAATGAAATAATAGTCATTAATTTATCATGTGTGATTTGAACGAGAATATATATATATTTTAAAATTCACATAAGATAATTTTAACATTAAATTTCAAAAGTTTTATGATTTTAATTAGGGATTAAAAATTTTCCAATAATCAAACTAGAGGTGAGTCCTATAAACTTTTTAAAGTAATTAGACAGTCGATATACAATAATTAAAAATAGAAGGCTTAAAGATAAATTTGGCTACTAATGTTTACATGTTTTATCAAAATGACTTTAGTTGTACTTTTTAGTCTTTTTTGGCCATCAACCTTTATTCTTTTTTCTAATTGTTTTTTTTAATAGATTTGATGAAAGTATCGTTAAAAAAGTTAACAGGATGATGTAGAATTTTATACGTGGGATATTTTTAATGAGATGTAAGTTATTACTTAGATAACCCAACAAAATAATTACATGTGGAAAATAATAAAATAAATAAATCATTAAGTTAAAAAAAATAAACGTAATTATCTAAAAAAAGTTTCTGAATGAATACACACATTCAGTATTTTCGGTTCGATTTATTAATTATCTTCTTGAATCCTCCTAAAAAACAAAAGTAAGCATTTATTTTGAAACCTTTGTTTAGATAATTACGTTTATTTTCTTTAAATTAAGAAGTATTTTTTAGTTTCATGTATGTTTATTTATTTTATTATTTTTCATATGTAATTATCTTATTGAGTTACCTAACTAATAAATTACATCTTATTAAAAATATTTCTCATCATCCACGTTAATTTTTTTAACAGTACTTTCATCAAATCTATTAGAAAAAGAAGTTTGAAAAAAAAAAGGTTGATGGCCAAAAAAGGCTCAAAAATACAATTAGGACCATTTTGACAAAACATGTAAACGTTAATGGCCAAATTTATCATTAAGCCAAAATAGAATTTAACTACCTAAATCTTATACCTCTAATATTGATGCAAACAAATAAAATTAATATGGGTGATAATTAAACAACTATCTAAAAATAATTATAAGAAGTAGAAATTTACGGTGGCCAATAGGAGTGTTCAAAATTCAGTTAAAATCGAATTAACTGATCAAATTGATTTAATTCGGTTAATCGGTTGGTTAATTGATCTAGTTCAATCAGAGGTCAGTTACAGGTTTTTTGAAATTTTGTTTAATGGTTAATTCAGTTCAAAATCGGGTAATTAACCAAATTAACCGAACTTAATAAATAATATTATATATTATATGTATTAGGCTATTACTAGTTCGGTTAATTAGGTCAAATGAACATTATAAATTTATTTATTTTTTATATATTTTATACCTGTTTTAACCAAAAAAATAAAACATATAAATTTCAGTTAATTCGGTTAAATGACCAAATTAACCGAAATATTTTGATTCGGTTAAAACTTTTTTGAAAAATTTTCGGTTCAGTTAACAATTAAAAGATTAAAAACTTAGATTAATTTAGTTAATACTAACTTGGTTCGGTTAACCGATTAGTTAACCGTTTGAACACTTCTAGTGAGCCGATGAGTTTCTCTATTTCCGAAGTTAATGATAACATGGGTGAATTTGTGGGAGTTGAGTGCAAAATGAATATGTTACTATGTGGTCATATGTTATAAATTGCAACAACTTATTGCACATGATGTAGTTCTAAGTTTTGGCACAAACTGAAACAAATGAGAGCATAAACACAAAAAATAATTATATAGTTTAGATTTAATATGTGGCTTGGTGTAGAGAAAAATTTTATTACTAAATTATCTATACAAGCAATAATTTAAACTCAATCTAACACATTTAAAGAAAACTAATTATATTAAAAACCTACAAAATGGGAGAAACTCCCTCTCCGGTTGACTTTGTGGTTGGAACGAACTCTGCAAGTTCGAATAGTGGAGTGGGTAGGGCAACGAAGAAGGTTAGACGACGTATGGATGAGCCTTCAGATTCGACTTATCCGACTGTGGTTGGAAATGGACAGGCCATATAAACTGAGACTGTGAATACGACGAGGATATCTTATAAAACTAAATTGATGGGTGATCCGATGAGTCACAATTCGATGGTAGATTTAGAGGAAGCTTTTGAATTGCAGGATGGACACATGACCACGGTGCTAGTGGGTGGAGTTCCATCAATTACTCTCTCCAATTGTGTTTAGCAGTTTATAGCGTGAAAAATGGCCCTAACTGTTGTGGTGAAGGTATTGGGGAAGAAGATAGGGTAATTCATTACTTAATAATGTCTCTTCACTGTGGAAACCACAAGGTCAATTTCAATTGATGGATTTGGAAAACGATTTCTACCTTGTTCATTTCCAAGACAAGGATAATTTTGACAGAATTCTAATGGATGGTCCATGGGTAATCTTTGGTCATTATCTAACGATAAGACCTTGGCCCTCAAATTTCTCGGCTGCTAACACAGAAGTAGATAATCAAATTCTTTGGATAAGATTGCCTAGTTTATCAGAAGGATACTACTCGAAAATGTTGATTCGGGCTATAGGCCAAACAATTCGGCCGGTAATTAAAATTAATGAACATATGAATACAACAATACGAGGAAGGTTCGCTCAGTTGACGGTGTGTGTAGATCTCAAGAAACCTTTTATTTCTAAAGTTCGAATAAATGGTAAAATGCAGAGGGTCGAATACAAGTCTATACCAAATATCTATTTTACTTATGGTTTATATGGGCATCCAACTGCAGTCTGTTCAGGTGGGAAACCCGACGGACACCACTGCACTAGTTATGGAAGAATCGGATCTTATTAATAAGGTTGAAAAAGAATCATTTGGTCCTTAGATGTTAGTGGAATGAAAACAGAAAGAAAGGTTTAAAGGGTCTACAATGGTGGCTAACGGTGGTCAAGACACCTGATCAAATGGATCACGTCTCTCTATTCTGGAGGAGTGCGGGATTGATAGTGCAGTCATTAATCCTAGAGTTGATTCTATTTCTAAAGAAGGAAACAAAGAGGTTATGGTAGATTTGCCGAGATATGTGGAAGGGATGAATTCGAAGGCGGTTGATGATGGTGGTGGGGATAGGAAAATTGCCTCTAGGGAAAAAGAAAAAGGAGTAGCTGTGGCTAATGGACATAGGAAAAATTTACAGATATTGAGACCGAATAATAGTGGTCCAGGGCTTCATTTAAGTAAAGGTTTTAGTGGGTTAAATAATAGAGCAAGTTTGGTGGAATCGGGCTTTGATCGGCCGTTTGGTAATTTGAATACCCAAGCTGTGAATTCTAAGACGAACCTAGATAGAAATAAACACAAAGCCTATTGTCTTGTTATTGCATACGAATCAGGCTCTAGGAAAGAAAATGAAATGTTTCGGTTTGGTGTTACAAGAAATGAGAGTATGGAAAGAGCAGTGGAGGTCACTGTCGAGGCGAACATGCACCGTAAGAAACCACCTGATATCGGCCGGACGAATCATGATCAACCTATGGTGGGAATTTCGGAGGTTATGGAAGGTCATTCAAGCCATTGAAAATTCCTGTCAACAAAACAAACTGGAGGATCCATCGAATTCTTTGATGGTTGGTATGGAAGTAGAAATGAATCAGGATGAGGAGGTAAGTCGTTCATTCCTCAGCCATTAGTTTGATTGTGGGTTTCAACTATCTATTGCTTATGGTTATGGATTTTAAGCTAATTTTTTTGGAATTGTCAAGGAACAGGGCATCCCCAATTCCATAAATTTATTAGTGAATATAGAAAAGAGTTTAACCCTGATGTTTTTTGTATTTTTAAGATGCGAATTAGTGGTGAGCATGCTGAAGTTATTGTAAGGAGAATTGGTTTTCTGAACTCATGCAGAGTTAAAGCAAAAGACTTTGCAGGAGTAATTTGGGTTTTCTGGAAAGATACTGTACATGTTGAAATTCTTGATTTACAACCTCAAGCAATTCATATGAGGATCTGGAATACTTATTGTTTTTCTCAATTTCTTTGTACAACTATCTATGTTAGTCCTCAACCAACAAAAAGAAAAATGTTGTGGGAATATTTGGGTTCGTTGGCAGAACAAATTATTGAGCCTTGGGTTTTGGCTAGAGATTTCAATGCTATTTTAGATTCTTCAGAATAGATTGGTGGTGCAGGTTTGACAAGAAATAAATGTCTGTATTTTCAGGAATTCATGTTTAATTACAGCATCTACGATTTAGGCTTTTGTGGGTCACAATTTACTTGGAGTAGAGGGGGTATGTCTCAGCGGTTAGACCGAGCAGTGGGTAATACAGCTTGGTTCTCCTTTGCGCCGAATTGTTATGTTCGAAACCTTTATCGTCTAAAATCTTATCATCGTTCGATTTTACTTTATTTAAAGCCGAAAAAAGAAAAGAAGTTAGACAATTTCGTTGTTTGGAGAGTTGGATGTTACTTACAAATTTTAAAGGGTTACTTTTTTAGAGTTAGAGGAATGATGTTTCCGTGGTGGACAATTTGTATCAATTTCAAGTAGAGGTTCAAGACTGGAATAAGACAGTTTACGGTAAATCTTTCAAATAAAGTGCCAGTTAATTTCAGAACTTAAATGGGTCCAGCGTATTATGGAATTAATATACTCTCAGTGCCTTTATAACAGAGAGCTGGAATTGAGATTATAAGTGGAGAAAATTTTGCATCATGAGGAATAATTATGGTTCCAAAAATCATGTTCTAATTAGCTTGTAAAATGAGACAGGAATACCATATTTTTTTCATATTCATACATTGGCTAGATGACAAAAATAACAAAATTGTGGATCTCAAAATTGGTAGTGAGGAATGGTGTTTTCAGTCGACGAAGATTAAAAAACATGTTGTGTATGATGGTCTTGGATGTAGAGATTCGTAAGGCAGTGTTTGATATGGTGCCACTTAAATCACTTGGAATTTATGGATTTCATTTAAAATTCTACCAATCACAATGGGATGTTGTAGGGTCGACGGTGAGTAGAATGGTTTAGCGGGTAATAGAGGGGCATTCTTTGGATCGAAGACTGAATAAAAAATTACTTGTTCTTATTCCAAAAGTTCAATGACCTGAGAAGGTTTTGCAGTTTAGACCTATTAGTCTATGTACGATAGCTTACAAAATTATCACTAAAGCTATTGTCAACAAATTAAGATCGTTAATGATGTAACTGATTAGTCAAAATTAAGCCAGCTTTGTGATGGGCAGAAATATTTCGGACAATATTATTGTCACTTAGGAAGCTGTTCATTCTATGAAAAACTTTAAAGGAAGGAAGTTTGGATGATCCTCAAAATTGATTTAGAAAAGGCATACGACAGATTAAGGTGGGATTTCTTAGAAGAAACGTTGTCTGTTGTTAGTTTTCCAACTACTCTAATTCATGTTATCCTTAACTGTGCGTCTTTATCATCTTTTCAAGTTCTTTGGAATCGAATGATGACTGAGGCTTTCGAACCTTCTCGTAGTATCCGGCAAGGGGATCCCCTATTACCCTATTTATTTATTCTATGTATGGAGCGGATGGGGCAACTAATCAATGAAACAGTTAATCAAAAAAGATGGGTTCCATTGCGATTGTCTAAGAAGGGGCCGAATATTTCTCATTTGTTTTTTGCAGACGATTTGTTGTTATTCTGTGAGGCTAATTTGAGGCAAGCTGATATTGTTACTAATATGCTAAATCAATTTTGCTACTACTCGGGACAGAAGGTGAATAAAGGTAAATCCCGGCCCAAATCTTTTTTTCACCTAGTGTTCCAGATGAATTATCTTCGGCTATTTGTAGGAAAATGGAGTTTGTGTGCACTGATGATCTAGGGAAGTACCTTGGCATGCTGATTTTACATAGGAGAGTTGATATTCATTCATTTGAGTTTGTTGTGAATAAGGTCTATGACAAGTTGAATGGCTGGGTTGCAAAGAAGCTTTTGTTGGCCAATTGGGTTACGCTAGCAAAAGCAGTACTCTTGTCTATTTTGAAATATTTCATGGCAACGGCTCAGATGCTGATTTCGGCCTCTAGAGAAATTGAAAAGTTGGCTTGGAATTTCATTTGGGGATCAACGGTTGAGACGAGAAAACCGACATTATTTTGTTAGGATGTTTGTTGTACTTCTATGGCTGTTGGTGGGCTTGGTATACGTAGCTTGATTGACCAAAATAAAATTTTCTTATTGAAATTAGGATTCCAGTTGTTTATGAAGACAAAAGCCTTATGGGTACAAGTTGTAAGAAACAAGTATAATTTGTGTGGAGTTTTACCAATCGGTATTTCAAGAAGTAATTGTTCTTCTTTTGGAGGTCGCTCATGAAATTGTGGGCAAAAGTATTGGACAAATGTTTATTGGGCAAAATGGGATAGGTGTCTGGTGAATTTTTGGAATGACATTTGGATGCCTCAGGTGGTAATTTTGAAAACATGGCATACTAGAGGGTCAAGTTTGGATGATGCTCTTCGAGTTAGTGATTTGGTGGATGATAATGGTAATTGGGATTGGGGCTATCTAAGAAATTTACTTCCTGACAGCATTGCTTTGCAAATAGGCATAGGAGTCCCACCTTTGTTAGATGTTGGGCCAGATTGTCTTGCATGGAAATGGGTGACTAGGGGGATGTTCTCTGTATATAAAACTTATAAAGGACTGATTTGGGTGTCAATGCACATACTTAGAAAATGATCTGAAAAGCAATAGTGCCTCAAAGAGTTAGAATGCTCATGTGGACTCTATGGCATGGAAGAATTTTGACTAATGATGAAAGGGTAATGAGACACTTGACAAATGATAGAAGTTGTAGGAGGTGTAGCCATGTTGATGAATCAGGTATTCATGCTTTACGTGATTGCAATTTTGCTAAAGCGGTGTGGTTGTCAATTGTGCCAAAACATAATCAGGTACAATTTTTCTCCTTTTCGCTTTAAGACTGGTTGTTGTAGAATTTGCAAAATATAGGTAATTATAGGTATCATGATATTGAATGGCAAATGTTCTTCCCAATTATTTGTTGGCTATTATGGAGAAATAAGAACATGTATTTGTCTTCAGTAGGCCATAGTTGTGGGTAAGAAATTGTGGATACAGGCATAAGTTAGGCAAAAAGTTACAAGTAGTTGAACACGGCATTATTGCATGATAATCCAAGGGTGACAACCAACCAGTGGGCATGTCCGACTAGAGGATGAGATAAACTTTATCTAATTAAATTGAATTATTTGATATTCTAAAGTCATAAGAATTATTTATCCTCTTTATCGTGATACATAAAGGTTTTGTTTGGACTTAACTCTTCGTAGTTGTTGATAAACATATAAATTGTTCAGAAACAAGCTCTTTAACCGTACTAGAGAGCCTAATTTGACATATTAAATTACGATAGATCAACCCTAACCTACTTGTAGAGACTAAAACTCTACTGAAGATGCACCAAATAATTTCTTTTTGATTAATAGATAAAGATTCAATTTTTTACAAAACCTTAAAATAAAAATGAATTCTTCCATAGCAACATGAAAGTCAAGCAAGCAAATGTCTAAAAAAATAAACCATTACTCAAACTCCAAATTCACACTTTGAATTGAACAATAGAATTGTATTAATAGCAGTAGCAACAACAATAGTAACACACATTAATTCACACTCTGAATTGCGGTAGTAGAATTGCAATAGTAACATACATTACTCCCCTATTTTGCAAGATTTTTAAAATTGGATTGGTGGTCAAACTAGTGGTTGAATGGGTCAGGCCATCGATTTGTCGGTTTGATGTTTGATTAAATTAATCATTCAAAAGTTTATAAAAAATTTAAAAAAAATTACATTAGAAATCCAATTCAACTAGTTCAATTGGTTTTTTACTCAATTTAATCGATTCATATTGGCTCTTGATTCTATCACTCCATATGGGTTCTCAAGTTAACCAATTCAATGTCCTTTTCTAGATTGGTATCCCAACCAATTCCCAATTCAATCAGTCCAACCAACTATTCCGATTTAATTGAAAAATCTAGCCATTTTATCAAAAATTCAAGTTAGTTGTGTCAAGAGGTGTGCCAAGCTCAAGTGGCACATAATCTTTAGATTTCATAAAATTTTCAACCCATAACATAATGAACAAGTGAGTCCAAACATATGAAACTACTTCCGCTCCCATCACAATGTTTAAATAAAATTAGCAAGTCAAGTTCCAAGCAATATTAGATCAATGATTCAATATGTAATCAGGTAAGCTACAAAACAACCATAAAATCAAATGAAATTCACTCCCCTTGGCAACAAAATTAATGCAAGTTTATTGTAAAACTTGATGCACAACTTGTAGTACCAAATGTTCTAAGACAATATGTAACAATTCAATTTCTCTCATTTGCTCCTTTTTTCCCCTTGTCAATTTACATCAAATTCATTAAAGGGAATAAGATGAGATATTACATCATCACAACAAGAGTTGTAATTTATGGAATAATATGGACATTTTCCAGAAATATTCATGAAGATCGAAATGTCTTCAACATGATCTACCTATGTTGCAACGTTGTGTTTCATTCAAGCATCAATCTTTTATTAATCTTCAAAACTGATATGTGATTGGTTTTTTCTCACACTTTCTTGTAAATTTTTCAACTCGTGGTTTGTCTTGTGGAAACACCTTGTGCCTTCTAAAATCATTGAGGAGCTTATAACATAAAGGTCTAATATGACCTGCAACACCACAATAATAACATATAGGTTTACCTTTCAACTTGTTCCATACTTCTTGTTATCGAGATATTACCCTTTGAGATGTGACAACATGAGATGAAACATTCTTGGTATTTCTCCATATTCAATCATTGATCAACCTTTTAAAAAGAGTCGAATTTGACCATCCACATTTCAAAAAGAGTCGAATGATTGTTTTTCTAATGAAAATACTAACTAAAAAGTTAAATTTTTAAATAGTATAATTCAGATGGCAATCCACATACAAAATCATTTGAATCGAACAAATAGATATAAAGTAGCAAAATATTTTTTTTCTATTGAAAACTTATACTTCTATATGATTTCAAAATTTCATTTCGTTACTATTAATTTTACTTATTTGTACAAAACTTAAAATTTGTTGATGTTAAATTACTAGATTTTGTATTGTAATAGAAATATTTAAGTTACAGCATTAAATCCTCTTAACTTTTTTTATTTACAAATTTTAATCCAATCATTCAAAAACTTTCAATTTAACCTGTTTATACATGTCATGTGTTCAACTAGATAAATTTCAAAACAAGCCAAGTTGATATATATATATGACTGACGTGGCATATATTATTGGACAGAACTTTGAATAAAGAAAATATTAATGATCTCAATTATTACATTTTAATTCGATCAAACATCCCTAAATTATGATTTTTATTTTAAATTAGTTCTTAAACTTTAAAATATTCTAATTTCATTCTTAAACTATCGATGTTTTATCATTAAGGCATTTTTATTACTAAAATCATTATTAGACATCATATGTCATGTGTCATAACTTTAAATTTTTTTAAAGAAAACTAAATACTATAAAAAAGGATGTCATAAATATCTTGGTTTTGAGGTTTTCAAAGTTTTTACAGGTGTTTTATCATTCACTCCCACTTTTTTCGGTTTTACTTTATTTTCAGTTTTTTACTTTTAAAAATTATGTGACAACTTTTACTTTTCTTTAAAATTTTTGTTTTAAGTTATGTCACATAATATTTCATGTGTCATTTAATAGTTAAATTAACGATTTTAATAATGGAAGAACTTGATTGATATAATATTAATAGTTTGGCTATGTAATTAGAATACTTTAAAGTTTATAGACCAATTTAGAATAAGGGTTTCATGTGCAATTAATTATATATTTTTTTAAATAGAAGGATTTAATGTTTTTTACTTTTTAATTATGAGGACTAAATATCAAATATTTCTAAAGTACAGGGAGTAAAAGTGATTTTAACCAAGTATTTAAGCAGGCGCAGACTTTAGTTTGGTTTAAGAAACTGAGCGGTTTAGCCCAAATGAATGGGCTTTGTCTTCAAATGGCCGACAGCAAGAAGTTAGAAAACCGCGTAAACGAACATCAAATCATTGGTGGATGCCGGGCCGACTTGTTTCTTATAATAATTCGTACAAATTTCCTCGTTACCCACTTTCTCAGTGTTCACTTCGCGTTCTTCCCCGCAACGCATTAATTTTTTATTCTTCTAATGTTTCTCTCTAATAAATAATGGCAGAGGAACTCAACAGCTTCTCTCAAATGTATCTGGACATGAACATGGAAGTCCCACAACTCAAACCTTTTTCTTCTTCTTCTTCTTCTTCTTCTGCTGTGTTTGAAATCGAGGTTAAGGCCACGTTTATCATTGTCGATGAACTGTTTGAGGAAGCCGGGAGGATTCTTTCTCAAGTGACACACGAGTTTCCTTTCGACGACTTGATTAACGACGGCAACGGTGCCGTTTTAGACATGCTTAACTCTATGCGAGTCCCGGTTCAACAGTCCATGGTGGAAGAAATAGCAACCACAGCAGTTCGCTTGGCGGCGGCTGCTAGGGATGCAGATGGGAAGGTCTTGAGAATGGAAGTGGAGATTGAGGCTGTTGTAAATGAAGTGCCTGACTTTGGGAGTGATGCTATGGATATCGAAGATGATGATGACAATGAAGGGGTGGCTATGGAAGTGGTGGCGGAGAGTGTGAGGAAAACGGTGGTTGAAACGGCGGAAAAAGATTGTACGATTTGTTTGGAAGAATTGGCAGTGGGTGGCGAAGCGGCTCGCATTCCTTGCTCGCATGTTTTTCACGAAGCTTGCATTGTAACCTGGCTAAAGAAGAAGAAATGTTGCCCTTGTTGTCGTTTTGATTTCTCTAACTTGAAAAGTGAAGTTTAGGGGTTTTAATTTTTTTTTAATATTAGTTTTAATTATTTTAAGAAGCTCCTAATTTTGCTTTTTCTTTGAAATAATTCCTAATTGTAGGAAATTGTTTCCGAAGTGTAATTTCATAAGTTTTATTAGAATAAAGTGATTTTAATTATGATTTTATCCATGCTAAGCTGAGTGATACTCAAATTTGAAGAAAATAATTTTAAG
This sequence comes from Gossypium hirsutum, assembly GCF_007990345.1. NCBI lineage: Eukaryota > Viridiplantae > Streptophyta > Magnoliopsida > Malvales > Malvaceae > Gossypium > Gossypium hirsutum. Next base: position 8,260,848 of record NC_053425.1, read on the forward strand.
AGACTTTATCTTTTATTTAATGGGTAGATATAGTTTGATTTTAAATTTTATTAAAACTAAATGTGATTATTGAATATTGAGAGATGTTAGAAAAACGTATATTAAAATTACGTTTTTATCACATAATTTTTAAAAATTATTTATGTAATAGTCATTAACGTTGTCGAGTTGTAACAAAAATATATATAGAAATTGATAGCTATATTATTTTTGTGTATAATAAATCTAGATAAATGGATGTCAAGATTGTTAACAATAAAGAATAACAGAGTTTTAAGTAAAGTAGAAGAGATGAGAGTAAGTGAAAATCTTCACATCAACTTTATTCAGTAAGGGAACCTATAAATACGCAATACATATAATAGATGAAAGCTAAAAATTAGCAACTAGAAGAGAAAATTGGAACTGCAACCTAATAACTAGGAAAGTGATTGCATGAATAATAACTTCCCAGGGATTATGATATTAACAATAAACTAGAAGATATTATTAGTTTTACTTAACATTCCCTCCCTTAAATTGGAAGTTTCTAAAACATAGATAACTTCAAAGGTTTGATCATTATATTGCTAATTTGATCTTCACTTTTGCAGTAGCAAAAATCTATTGTTCCATCTTTTGTGAGATCCCTTAAGAAATGAAACTTCACATCTATGTGCTTGCTTCTTCCGTGTAGAACGAGATTTTTTGAAAGTTTAATGGTTGAGTTATTGTCTCAATAGATTGCAATAGCTCCTTCGTTTTTGAACTGCAAATCTTCAAGAATTTTCATTAAACAAACCGCTTGACATGCACTTGAGAAAGAATCTGAATTTTTTATATGTTTTATCACCATGTTTTTCCGCTGTAACATTTTGAGCCCGCCAAAGTTGAGATGCCCTTGGTGGAAATGCCATAACCAAGCCTCATCCTTCACTTTTGCTAAGAGACATGAATGAGTGAGACTTTGGAGATACAGCAGAAACATCCGATTTGATGTCATGTTCACCTGAGCGATTAAGCACAATTTCTCATCTTGAATTCTGTATACTCCATTTTTAATGAAGACTTCGTACCCCTTCTCTTGCAACTGACCCACACTAAGTAAGTTGGTCTTCAAATCTGGAATGAAGAGAACATTAGAAATAGTGTGGATAATTTCTCCTTTGGTTTGAAGAGTGATTTTTCCTTTTCCCATGACAGCTCTTATTCTGCAAAATTAGTTGATTCTTCCCTATTTTGCTTATTTAAATTATTTCGACATTCTAACTGATAATAACCATACTTGTGACACCTATAAAACTTTTGACTTGTCTACTGATCTTAGAAGATTAATTGCTGAGTTACAGCCTCCTCGTTCGCGTCCTCTTCCTTAAATTTGACTTTCTCGTTGTCGTTGTTGCTGTCGGTGCCATTGATCGTTACTTCTCTCCTCTTTACTTCTGTCTTTACCTCCTTTAAACATTGAGTGATTACCTGTTGAAGCTTTCAACACTTGCTCCTCATTGTCTTGCTGCTTAATCTTTTGTTCATGTATTAGTAAAGAGCTTTGCAGCTCACCAAGTGAGAGTTCATTAGTATCCTTGGATTCCTCAATTGCATAGACAACAAAATTGAATTTTGGTGTCAAGGATCTGAGTATCTTTTCAATTATGATGATATCCTCTAACTTGTCGCCGTACATCCGCATCTTGTTGATGATTGCCATGACTCATGAAAAATAAATTGTAATTGACTCACCAGATTTCATCTTAAGGTTTTCAAACTTCGTATGAAGTGTTTGAAGTTGTTGCCTCTTTACTTTTGTTGAGGCTTCATACTTTTGCTTCATTGAATCCTAGATCTTCTTGGAGGTGTCTTTGCAAAGATTGGTCTCCAAGATTGAACGATTGATAGCCTGAAACACATAATTTTTAGCCTTCAGATCCTTCAGTTTCATTCCTTCGATTTATGTCATTTGTGCGTTTGTCATTGTTGCTGTTAATTCTGGTACTCCATCCGAGACAACTTGCCAATATTCTTTTGATCTCAGAAAATTCTCCATTAACATTTGCCAATGGTCATAATGACCATCAAAGCGAGGAATCACTAGTTGTACAAAACTGTCAGAGGCCATTAGTATTAAATAAAACCAAGCTCTGATACCACTGTTAACAGTAAAGAATAACAAAGTTTCAAGTAAAATAGAAGAGATGAGAGGAAGTGAAAATATTCACATCAACTTTATTCAGCAAGGAAACCTATAAATAGGCAGTACATATAACAAATGAAAGCTAAAAATTAGCAACTAGAAGAGAAAATCGAAACTGCAACCTAATAACTAAGGAAGTGATTGCATGAATAACAACTTTCTAAGGATTAGGATATTAGCAATAGACTAGAAGAATTGACATTATTACTTTTACTTAACAAAAATTTAGATAAATCTAGACGTCAGTTTGTCTAAATTTATTTTAGACATACATTTTTTTTAATTTTATATTTTGATAATTTAAAAAATTATAATATAAAAAACTTTATTTTTTATTTCACATGCATAATTAATATGGACAAACAGATGTTCTGATTTAGATGAATCTAGATATCCATTAGTCTAGATTCATTTTGGACGTGCATTTTTTTAGTAATTTTATATTTTTATAATTGTAAATAATAATAATACAAAAAAATTGATATTTATAGAAACATTTCTATATATTTTTAGAATTTTATAGAATTTCATGTTTTAATTTCTAAGAGTACAACATATTTTCTATTAGATACTAGATAAACGGATGACAACAACTGTGTTGCTCCTAAAAGATTCCACCTTGATGTCTAAAGAGGATCACCGCCGAATATTGAGAGGAAGGGTGCGTTCATTTGTACAATGTAACATCGCCGATTCGACTTTTTAGAATTTTATGATTTGTTTTAAAAACGTATAATTATAATTTTAAAATTTCTTTTATAATTTTAGCAAATAAATTACCAATTTTAAGATTTTTTTAATATTTTTATATTTGAATTTTTTAGAATAATTGTTAAAAAATATTTAAATGTATTAAAAATGATATTTTAGCTATAATTTAAGAGTAAAATTAGTTATTAACCCATCGAGATAACGTATCATATTATCATTTTATTAAGGAAGTAATAAATGAATAACCAAAATGCAAGAACTTGATAACGCGACTAGTATGTAACTTTTGAAAGTTGCATGTCCAAAATGTAATTTTAATCAAAATTTAGTGACAATTCATGTAGTTTACAAAACTTTTATTACTTAAATGAGCTTGTTTATGCTTTTTTTTTCTATCATTGTTAAACTACTCATAACTCTCCCGGATCATTAAATTGGAGGATATATTAAATTTATTTATATTTTACACATCAATTTTCAAATAAATAAAGATAGTTATTTTATTTTATTTGAAAAATCTAATTGTTAAATATAGATTCACTATTATAAAAATATTTAAAGCCAAGAAAAAGTAAAGTTCAATATGTAAAACAAGTAAGCTTAAATTAATATATAATTATTAAAATTAATAATTTAATACAAAATTATAAATGATGAGTTGAAAAGATTATTTATACTAAGAAAAGCGGTTTAAGAATTTAACCTTAAAGAGTTGAAAATTGAGTCAATGGTTGATTTATGATGCGTACCTCATAATCTATATAATTATATATAAAGTCACGTGTAACACTATGGTTCATTTTTTTCATATAAAAAATAGTTAAATTTTAAATTTTTTAAAATTTGAAATTTAATTTATATATTTTAATTTTTAATATAATTTAGTTTTTAGTTTTTTATAATATTATTAATTAGTTTAAATAAATAATAAATTTAATATTTTAATTAAAATGTTACATGATTTTATATAATTTAAATGTTCATCGAGATTAACCGTGGTTTTCAATTTCTTTTACATTTACCTTACTTTTTTTTCTCACATTATAAAAATAAATGGTCAAATTTTAGTTTAGCCCATGTACTATATTGAAACTTGAGATTTAATCTATAAATTTTAATTCTTTACATCATTTGATTTCTCTACTTTTATAACGTGAGTAGTTAGTCTAAATAATTAATATTGTTAACTATTTAAATCAAAATCTTGAGGCAAAGTTTTCTTAAAAACATTATTCTAATAGGAAACAATTATTTTTTATCATGACAAGTTTAAATGTGTGTTATTAAGAAAAAAACCTAATCAGCATTTTCAACATTATTTTATTATTATATAAGTATCGAGTGAATTTTTTTTAATTTCAAAATATCACATTAAAAAATTTAATAGTGATAACAATTGAACTTAAATTTTTAAATTAAAAAAGCAGAAACAATAAACTTTTAAAAGTAAAAATTTGAGGGACTAAATTCTCAAAATACAAAATATATACAAATTTAGAGAAAATTTTAATATTCAAAAGTTTTACTTTATAATTTAACAAAAAAATAAATAATCAAACTATTTCTTAAAAAATTTAAAAATCAAATTTAAAGTTATCAATCTCAACTTTAAGGTTAACCCACCAATTAATTTACTACAAAATATTAAAAAAATAAAGAAATCATGTGAATAAGCCAATGTTTAGAAAAATGATAGGAATAATTTTTTTTATAAAAATACCTCCAATTAAAAGCGTTTTCAAATAATTTGCAAAATAAAGCTTCTAACATATTTCTGTAATTTTTCCAAACATTAGCCTATTCACATAAATTTTATTTTATTTTTTGGGGATTTTTTTAGTAAATCAGTCAACCCACCCACTCCCTCCCAAACTGTCTTCAATTAAGCCCCCTAAATTAGCAACAAAAGGTATCTGAATTTAGCGAATTTAAACTTTGGAAGTATCCAAAAAACCGAGGGTGGAAGTACCCTTTCTTCAAGCCTTTTAACTCTAAGCGGAAAAGTGAAAGCCGAAATCCTGACTAAAACAAGGAGAAAACACCCCACTAATTAGATCGTGTAAATAAACGCGCCACATGAATTGGACCTAACGTAAAAACCCATCGCTTTCACTAGGTTTATACTAACCACGTGAGTTAATAACGCGTGAAAGCTCACCCATGATCTTTGCTGTATTTAAGCATTTGGTCAAAAGATAGTTTAACTTTGACTTATTTAACTATTTATTATCTAAAGGCTGATTGACATGCTTACGCATTTCAAATTAATTCAGAAATTATTAAAAAATCTATTTTTTATAAAATATTATTATTATAAATAACAAATATTATTCTTGAGAATTTTTTATTTTATGTAAAAATTTAGAAAAATTCAAAAATTATATATAAATTATATTTAACACAACTTAATTTTAAACAAAAATATTATTATAATAATATTAATTATCATTAAAAAAATATTTAAAAGAAATTGTATATTAATCTTTTACAGGAACAGGTGTCGGACACCAACTTAACTCACCAAACAGTTTAAATTCATTTGATAATTATGAAATTAAAAAATAAATAAATAAATAAACCGCCAACAGGAAGAAAAAGGAAACGGGTGGAGTTCTCTGAGTTTTGGCTTCCTTAACAGAGGAGAGTGTTGAAGTGGAAGAAGGTGATAAAAAAAATCTTTGAATTTTAATTTATTTAATTGTCAAAGCTTTGAAGCTTCGCGTGTTTTTCAAATTGGTTGTGTAAAGGAAGGGAAAGCAAACAATGGAAACGCCGCAAGGGGAGGAGCTCTTGAGGAAGATCCAAGAACTGGAAGTAGGGCATGCGCATCTCATGCGAGAAATGTCAAGGTTAAAACAATCCGGTGGTGAGTCAATTCACGACTCAACTAGTCGAGGATCCCACCGTACTTCCCCTCAACGGCCGTTATTTCTCGGGGACGCGTTGGCTGCTGCCGGTTCTGGTTCTGTTCGACTTCCGTCGCAAATAGAGAGCGGGAGCTGCGGCACCTCAAATGGCCACGGAGGAAGAACAAGAACCGGGAATTCATGGACAGCGGCCGCTAATTTGACTAACAGTCAGTTTTTAAATATTTTACAGTCTATGGGACAATCTGTTTATATATATGATCTTGGAGGCCGTGTATTCTATTGGTAAGTTTAAACTTCAAATAGGGTTACTTTCTTTCCTTTCTTCTTCTTCTTCCTTTTCAGTTGCAATGTTCGTGATTTTTTTTTCTAAACTAACGATATGATTTAATCTTGTTTCTTAGTATACAAGGTAAAGATTGTCATCTCTGTAGGGTTATTTTTCTTAAAATTTTGTGTGTCTGTGTTTTTGCAGGAACCGAGCTGCTGAAAAACTTTTTGGTTATTCAGAAGCAGAAGCTTTAGGACAAGATATTATTAAGCTTGTTTGTCAACCTAAGTATTTCAGGATTGCAGTTAATATAGTTCATCTGGTTACTGCTGGGGAGAGTTGGGCTGGGTTGTTTCCTATTAAGAATAGAATAGGGGAGAATATTTCTGTAGTTGCAACTGTTACTCCTTTTTATGATGAAAATGGTTCTGTGGTGGGAATCACTTGTGTGACCTGTGATTCGCGGCCTTTTCAACAAACCAAGTTTGAATTTTCAGCTGAAAGGCAACCGGAAGGAAATTCTTCAGCTTTTACCCGGTCTAAAAACGCCATCACGGTTAAACTTGGTCTTGATCCTCAGCAGCCTCTGCAAGCTGCAATTGTATCAAAAATATCAAATTTGGTATTATTAGTTTCTTAATTCTTTATATATGCTTATTTTTGGTTTCTTTTGTTTTGATTTGGCTGATTCACTAGTTAACCAAAGCAGGCGTTCAAGGTGAGCAACAAAGTGAAATCCAGAATTAGGACAGGCGAGAATCGTGTTGATCCTTATGATCATAAAGAAGACGTAACTCACAGTAGAGTCTGTACATCTAAGGGAGATATGCGGCCACCCACCCATGGTGTACTTTATCCTTTTGATAACGAGTCCACTGTAATGAACTCTATAGATTTTGGTGATGAGAATGAAGGAAAACCTGCAATCCAAAAATTTACGACCTTTATAGCTCTGACAGGGATATCTTTGCCTTGGAAAGGGAACAGTCAAGAAGAATCAGAGGCCAAGACTACTCATTCCATAAGGCCTTGTGAGGGTAATGATCAAGAGAATGAAACATTTCTGCTAAAGGGCCCATATTTGGGTACAAAACCAGAAGACCATATTAATAAGTACGGTAGACCTATCAACAATGACGCATCAGGTTCTTCATCATCTTCTGCTAATGTTAACAGCACAAGCAGTACCAGCAGCTCGGGGAGTACTGGTGGTAGTCCTGTTAATAGAGTTGATATGGACACTGACTGTGTAGATTATGAAATCTTGTGGGAAGAGTTGACGATCGGAGAGCAAATTGGGCGAGGTAATTTCCTTCAGTTAACAGCAACTGGGAGACATGAAGGAATTATGAACTTGTTTATAACTGGAGAGCAATTACTTTATGTTAAAACTCTGTACTGGTTCTACTTCATTCTTACTTGATTTCGTGGGTAATATCACAACATGAATTATTTAAGTACTTAATTCTCCTTTGCTTTCCTTGTAGGTTCTTGTGGAACGGTATATCATGGTCTGTGGTATGCATCAGTATGTTCTCTTACTCCTTTCACTGCCTTATTTTTTGGGAGGATAAATAAACACATTCTTGATGGTACTATATGGTGTTGAGTTCGTATAAATTGGAAAATTGGTGACACACCCATCAGCCAATTGTTCTATACGGTGTTGAGTATTATAGGTTCGTCACCTACATTGATCCCTAAGTCTAATATAGCCAATGCAATATGAAAAATCTGGAGTTCATTTCGGGATCTTATGCCATACTTGCAGTCCATTCCGGTTAATGGAAGCCATGATGTCATTGATATACATAATTAAGTTTTTTAGGGCTAGTTTAGTAATGCTTTTAAAAATGCTTTTAAAAAGTGATATGGAGAAGTGCTCTTGAAAAATTTAAGTTTAAAATTTAAATGTTAACATTACTATTAAAAAGTGCTTTTGGAAAATAAAATGTTTAGACATATTATTATCATGTAACAAACATGCATTTAAATAATATTTAAATTAGTTAATATTATTATATTTTAGTAAGAATACAAAAAAATTATTATAACTTCTTGTTAATAATTTAATATATGAAATATAAATTTTAAATATTTTTAAGCAATAAATATTAATTATTTATAAAATTTAATTAGAATATATAAACTATATTTTAAATATTTAAATATAACAATTAAATATTTGTAATTAATATTTTAAAAAATACTTTTTTATTTTTAATTAATGATTTTAATATATTTACAATTAAGCACGAAAAAAATAAAAATTACTATGTTTATTGAAAGGTGAAAAAATAAATACACCAAAACTACTTTTAAAAAGTCAAAAATTTCAGCTAAAATGGTAGGAAGCGTGAAAAAAAATGTAAATCACCTAACTATTTGTGGAAATCAACCATTTTCATGTTATCGCAGGATGTTGCTGTCAAGGTATTCCCGAACCTGGAATATTCAGATGATGTCATACATTCTTTTAGACAGGAGGTGTGCTTTATTGTAAAATTACATTTAAATTGCTTTACAGTCGCCAACTGGCTAAGATAACTGCATTTGTTATCGTTTTGAGTTACTTTCCTCCTCTTCTAATTCTGCTCTGACTATTTCCCTTCTGCTTTGAAGGTTTCTCTGTTGAAAAGACTGCGGCATCCAAATGTTCTGCTGTTTATGGGAGCTGTCACTTCACCTCAACGTCTCTGCATTGTTACTGAATTTCTTCAACGGTTCGATCTCCACCTTTAGAAATTCCTTTTTGGATTTATGGAACATTAACATTGCATATCTATTGTTCTTTGAAACAGTAGATTTGTTGGTTTGATTTACTTCAACGTTAATGAATGGTTATTTATATTTTATCGATGTAGTGGGAGTTTGTTTCGATTGCTACAGAGGAATGCTGCAAAATTAGAGAGGAAACGGCGTGTTCATTTGGCTTTGGATATTGTGAGTCTCAAGTAGTTTTGGGTTCTCTTTTTTTTCTGCAACTTCGTGATGTTCCTCAAGTTGTGGTGGGTGTACGTAGTGCCATCACACGCCAATCTGCATTTTTTTAATCTATTCTTGTTTGCACCGCTGGAGTGCCCTGCCCTCATTGATTCATCTTATTGATTGAACTGCTAAGGCACGAGGCATGAATTATCTTCACCATTGCAATCCGACTATCGTTCATCGTGATTTGAAGTCTTCAAATCTCCTAGTTGATAAGAATTGGACTGTGAAGGTTTGCTTTAGTTTTGTGCATCTGTTTTAATTGGAATTGGGGTTAAGTTAGAATTTTTTTAGGTACCAAAATTAAATTATATATTTTTATGATATTATAAATATAATTTCATTTTTTAATAGCTTATATTTTATAATTTTTAAAAGAATAAATTAAATTTTATTATTTTTAGATCAAAATATATTTTTTATTATTAATTTAAAATTTTATAAATCATAAAAAATTTAAATGAAAAATCTTTTATTTTAAGGGGATCTGTGCCTCTACAAACCCGGCTCCGACCCTGATTGGAAATATAGTTTCAGTTTTGCATCAGGGTTTCGAAGATTCTTGTTTTAGGGCTACCTTTTATTTGACCAGGTTGGCGATTTTGGTTTGTCACGTCTCAAGCATGCAACGTTTCTCACTACTAAGACTGGGAAAGGAACGGTATTGACTGAAACTTGTAGTTCATCGAAAATATTAATCTAAGTCTAAATCATTGTGAGAGGATGCATAACTTAATAGTTTGGTTGAATTTTCTTGTAGCCTCAATGGATGGCGCCAGAAGTTCTTCGCAATGAACCTTCCGATGAGAAGTATGTTGCAAATGACTCTTCTCCTCTCTTTTTCACTTCACACAACATATCCCCATCCCAGAGCCCAATCGCGTTCACCATTTTTATTCTCTGCCGACTTTATATTTCTTGTTCTTTCTTGGAAACACATAGGTCCGATATTTATAGTTTTGGAGTCATATTATGGGAACTTGCTACTGGGAAGATACCTTGGGAGAATCTCAACTCAGTGCAGGTATAGTTCTCAACTTTTTATTTTAAAAAATGCAAGATATTTGCATGCGAAGTGTCTATCATCATCAATCCATCTGCATCTCTTCTAAAGAGGTGATCCTATGTTGGATCCCATCTTTGAGTCGTATTTTCACTTTATAAAGTACTTAGCATTGCAAGTCTTGTAGCTCTGCATATATGAACAACAGTGTGTTTAGCATACTTGTAGGTAATTGGAACTGTCGGGTTCATGAACCAACGACTTGAGATTCCGAAGGATTTAGATCCACTGTGGGCTTCGATAATAGAGAGTTGCTGGCTCAGGTGGGTTATCTCCTCGTAACGTTTTCATGTTTGGTTTCAGTTTTTTTAGATCCGAGCTGTAGCATACCGCTACATAAGTTAATTCAATATTATGAACCACATACCATTACAAGCCTCAAGCATCGCGTGATATTTTTATCAAATTACGTACGATAAGATGTGATGACCTAATTATTTAAGAACCATTTACACAATCGGCTTTGGTAGTAGTTTAGTTATAATTTTGATCCGATTGTCTTCAGGATTAAAGCAAACTTTGTTTCTCCTCTAGTCATTGTAATTTTCAATTGTGATCTGACCTATGAAACTATAACTTTTTCCGAAACCAGTGATCCTCGAAGTCGGCCAACGTTTCTGGAACTGATGGACAAGCTTAGAGAGCTTCAAAGACGATGCGCCATCCAACTTCAGCAAGCCCGTAACTCGGCTGGAGACGGCTCTCAAAAGGGATCATGAATCAAATCCAAGTGTTTTTGGATTCATTTCTTCCCTCGGCAAAAGCTCTCGATTGATTGAAGCATGGGCATTCTTTTTGCTAACATTTACACTCAATTGCCGGTTGTTGAATGCAGAATTGACACCTAGACTTGCGACATTGGCGATGAAAATCTCAGGCTGGACAAAGATGAAAAGGAGACGGTACTTACCATGTGAGCAAGCCCGAGCTTAATGGTGATTGGATTGGTTGTTAGTAAATGTCGGTTGTTCTTTTTCATGTCAGCTTGGATTTTTTTAATATTATTTGATTCGCAGGGAATGTCAATAAAGGCATATTAGATATATATTGTGAATAATCCTCTTCTATATTGGAATTTGTAGTGAGCTTGGGGATAAACCCGGCTAAGTAAGAAATAAGTAAAATAATGAAGAAAATTGAAAATATCGAACACAAATATTTTATGTGAAAAATTTTTCTAAAGAGGATAAAAATCACAGGTAAAGATAATTTCACTAAAACGAAAAAAAATGAAGAGTATAAAAAATGAAAATAAAACTAAACTCTGAAACCAGAAATAAGAACTCTGACAATGTAAACACAAAATTCTCTAAAAACTTGTAAAAGTTAATACCTAAATGTGTAATGAGGTTATCTTTCTAGGGTGGAAAATGGTCTATTTATATGCTAAATTTGTAGGTCGACTAATTTTAAAATAACCTACATTAATCAAAGTTTAAGTGAGAAATTAAAAACAGAGTTTAACTGAGAGAAGAAAAGTAAAAAAATACAAGGTATAACTTCACAAATCTCCACCTTGACCCGTATTTCTATAACGCCTTCTTTACCAAAGCCCACCACAGGCTTTTCTCGAATTATGCAGGATATTAACTGAGTCGAAGTTATGCTTAGAAGCTAGAAGACTTCTAGTCTTTGACTTGTGCATTGCCAAATCAAAATTAACCCGGGTTTGATTTCCACGGATACAGTGCCCTATCTTTCAAAACCTTGCATCCAAAAGAGAACCTCTCTTCTACGAAAAGGTCATACATTTTCCCCTTCTATGACCAAGTTGTCTTCGCTTCAAACGAGTCGACTTCAACTCCTTAACAGATGAGGGACATCTTATTTCACCGGTAATCGTTAATCATTCCAAAACGTAAAGATTACAAATCATTTTACCTTTCATCCAAACGAGAGCCCCACAGGATACCTTAATGTCACTTGACTCAATGTTAATTTTATAACCCTTTGAGTCCAAATTTCCTAAGGAGATGAGATTTTTTTTTAAGTCAGAATGCTTGACATCTGATAGTGTCCTAATTGTCTCATCATGCATCCCAATCTGAACAGTACCAAATCTCGATCTTACTAGGTGAACCATTTCTCATGCACACAGCTCCACCTTCAACTGAATTATATGTGGAGAACTAGTCTCTGTAGAGACACATATGTAAACAACACTACGAATCCAGGATCCACTCAGACATAATCTCAGAGTTTTCACTTGTTGACACCAACAAGAATCATCACCCTTGTCATTGACCAAATTAGCACCAACTAAATATTCCTTGCTGTTCTCAGTAGCCCCTTTTATTTTGCAATTTGTAACAATCTGCCTTGACATGACCTAACTTCTTACTATAGCGACATCTCTTGTATAGCTTTGTTGATGCTACCAAAATCGAGGCTTGCCTATCTAACTTGCTATCCAAACCAAACTCATTTTCAAGTTTGTCTTTACTCAACAGATGACTCTTCACATCCTCAAATGAGAGATTATCTCTGTTATAAATCAGGGTTTCCTTGAATGTATAAAGGGGGTAAAGAGCATAGTCTGATCTTCATCGTCAATTTGAACCTCAATATTTTTTAAATCATTCAAAAGAAGCTTTTTTTATAAAAATAACCCAAATTCTTTATTAATTATAAAAATGACCCACTTTTTTTATGTACGTAAATGACCTGAAATAAATAGTGAAAGTTGGTAGAACCAAGGAGATTGGCACCACCTACTTGCCACGTTAGCCAATCATTAGATTCTAGGATTAAAAAATCAATTTTTTGGGTAGAGCCAATCTATTTGGCGTGACCTGTATAAATACCACTCTAATACCAGTATTTTTAAATATTTCGGAGGCAAGAGAATAAATAATAATAGGGGAGCCAAATAGATTAGCGTTACCACCTTTATTATGTTAGAATGTTTTTTAGTGATTTTTATTTTTATTTTAAAATTAAAATTGTTTTTTTATTTGATTGAGCCATAAAGAATGGTATGAGTATCATGTTGCCATTTTTTTGAGCTTTTTAAATTGTTTTTGAATAAAAAATAAATTTTTTTATATTTTAGCAGAGCCATTCTCTTTACCCATAATGATGAAGATTTTGATCATGACGTTAAAGATTTTAGTGACCCTGATCTTGATGAAGTTCTGAACAATGTTAGTTATAAAAGCTCGAAAAAGGTTGAAAATGTTCACGCCTCTTCTTTCGGGAACCGGGGTTGTGGTATTATTTTACGGAATGATCTTGGGTAAAAATATGGGTAAAAATATCGATAAAGAGAATGGTTCCACCAAAATAAAAAATTCATTTTTACGATGGTCATGCCATTCTCAATGGCACCACTTTATAAAATTTTTATTTTTTTATTAAAAATAATTTTTAAAAAACCTCAAAAATTAATGGTAGCATGGTGCTCATGCCATTCTCTATGACTCCACCAAGTAAAACAATAATTTCAGTTTTAAAATAAAAATAAAAATAAAAAACCACTATAAAAAAATTTGACATAATAAAGGCGGTGCTGTCAATCTATTTGGCTCCATGGTGTGTCGTTGAAGGCACTAAAAATATCCTATCCCTAAATAACGAAAAGAAATAGTATAGGGGAGTAGGGTCAAACCCTCAAGGACTGGATCGCCACAGCTCCTTATTTCTCGAAATCCTTGGCACAGTCGTACCCAGGAAAAACAATTGACTTGGGAAATAAAATAAAATAAAATAGAATTAAAAATGTGGATGAGTCAAAATTAAATAGATTGAAATCGTAATTGTGATAAGGAACAAAACTGAGAAAAAGGGGTTTTATGATTGAGGGATTGCAGCCTCCGATTATCTTGATCCTCATTTGGTTCAATCATAGAATTTTAGGTGATCCTTCTCATGACCGAATAAGCCAGTTATAGTGGAAGAGGACACCTACGACCATCAACTCCATTTAGGTTTTAGTCTTACGATCTAGAGGAACCCGAATCTAACCAACTATCACTTTTGTAGGACTGCCTTACACTAGATCATCGTTTCTCAATGGCGAATGCCACGCCATTTCGTCTCTTCGGCTCAACAACCTCTGACATAGTAAGTTAGCAAACTAACTAGGAAACCTTCCCAAAACATATAAAGCGACCGTTCCTTACACAAGTTGAAAAGATTACTTTTGGAAGGATATGGACAGAAGTGTCAGTCCCATAATGTAAAAAAATAATGAATACTCGTTGAGAAAAGCTAAGTGCAGGTTCTAAGCCTCATGAACTCTTTTGGAGGAGCCTTAATAACCTTTGGCTAGATGAGTTTAGTTACTCATCCTTTTCAGGAAAAGAAACACAAGTTTAGTGGAATGGAATTTTATTTAAAAAGAAACAAAAAAGCTAAGAGCCTTAGGGGGAAGGAGTTTTTTTATAGAAGTGATGAGTGAATATTCATGTCACTCCATCCCCTATTTATAATACATGAAAAAACCTAGTTTGTTCCTACTTAAACTCTAAATGATAATATTTAAAAGATATTGTAATACCCCCTACCCGTATTCATTTGCCGAAATAGGGTACGAGGCATTACCGGAGTTTACGAATTAATTTTTTTACTCAATATAGCCCATTTATAGATATCTAACCTTCCTTGCAATATTAAACCGAGACCAATCCACATCAACCAATCCAATTCAACATATTTTCAAGATAGATTCATGCATTTTTATAAGATAACCTCATCACATACCAAAACTAAGATTTGTTAGCCATACCAATGGCTGACCTTACATTCATATCACATTAACATTTACTTTATTAGCTTATACATGCCATTGATTTCCAAAATAAAGTTTCTTGATATACCGAAATCCTAAAGTTGATAGTGTGATGTGTCTCCGACCACATCCGACCTCCGAGCTCTTAACACTACAAAACAGGGAAAAAGGAAATAGGGCAAGCATTTTGTGCTTAGTAAGCTCATGTAACAAGAATTATACTTACCTAATATTTTCAATACAATGTAATAAACATTCAAATATCCATTCAATGCTTTATTACCCTAACATGCACAAACTCAACATTCAAGTTAGTATAATAATTCCCATGTGTCAATAATATATATACCATGATTTCCATTCCCTTATTATTTTTCCATATTTATTCCATTGAATTTCTCGAAATTTCAATGGATTTTCAGATGTACACTTTTAGTGTACATTTCCGGGTCCGTCAATTCATATTCATGTACGCACATTTCCATTTCAGAAAGCACACTCCCGCGAACCTCATCCTTACAGTGGGATTACCAGTTCAGGCTAAATCCCTTGTAATATAAACTGATAGAGTATTGTCGGGATTACCAGTCCAGGCTAAATCCCCTGCAACGACAATTACTCTAATGAGCTTGAATCTGAATTACCAGGCCAGCTAAATTCAGACCCTAATTCAGATTACTCGTCTGGGCTAAATCCATTTTACACATATTTTTCGGAAGGGCTATATCAGGATAGGATCACCCATTCGGGCTAGATCCTTTTTACCATCAATTCCTTTTCAGAGATCCATCAAAATTTCCTGTCATTCAACTGGGATTTCTTCCTCTTTTTATCAAATATATCAATGTTTCATCAATTTTCATACAATGAACATTCAAATCATATTCATATCAATAACATACATTTCAAGCATTTAAGAATATAATTCAAGTTACACGAACTTACCTCGATTCTTGTTCGTATACACAAATCTACTGATCCCGAACTTTTTCTTTTCCTCGATCTAGCTTCGTATTTCAATTTTCTGGATTTGGTGCAAAAATTATGGAATACCAGCTTAAAGAACCCTTCCTATGGCGTTTTGGCTGATGAGAATGAAGAAAAATGAAGAAAAATCTAGATATTTCCTATTTGGTCCTATCTTTATTTAGTTAATTATGCAATATTCTAATTTTACCCTTAAATCATCAATTTTCCTACTGATTTCATGCCTTTGCAGTCCAGCCCAAATAAATTTTGGATCTAATTGCCTTTTAAATCCTTTCTCATTAGACACTAAAGCTATTTAATCATTCTAACAACTTTTACACCTTTTCCAATTTAGTCCTTTTCATTTAATTACCTACTCAAACGTTAAAATTTTCTAACGAAATTTTAATACCACATCACTAACATTTTATAAATATTTATAAAAATATTTTATACTCAGTTTTATGAGATCAAGGTCTCGATAATTTGTTTTTACCCAATTCCTTCAATAATTCCTTTTTTTTTTCTAACTAACCATTAAAGCGGTAAAATTTTTCTATCGATATTTTAATACGATTTTCCTATCATATAGATATTCATGTAAAAATATTAAAATAAATTTCTCTTTAAATCGAATTTGTGGTTACGAAACCACTGTTCCGATAACCTTGAATTTAGGCCATTATAACTCTCCCCCCTTTAAGGATTTTTGTCCTCGAAAATCTTACCAGTAAAGAGGTTTGGGTATTGTTTTCTCATTGCCTCCTCCGGTTCCCATGTCGTTTCCTCAATCCCGTGCTTTTGCCACAATACTTTCACCAAATTTATCTTTTTTATTTCTAAGCTCCTTTGTCTCCCGTGCCAATATCTTGACCGGTTCTTCACTGTGAGTCATATCCGGTTGAATCTCCACTTCTGTCGGAGAAATAATATGTAAAGGATCTGATCGATATTGCCGTAACATATATACATGAAAAACATTATGGATTCTATCAAGTTCTGGTGGTAATGCCAATCGATAAGCGACCGGTCCAATTCTTTCTATGATTTCATATGGCCCGATAAATCTTGGACTCAATTTACTCTTTTGACCTAATCGGAGAACTTTCTTCTAATGAGACACTTTTAGGAATACCTTGTCACCGACTTGAAATTCAATCTCTTTTCGTTTAAGGTTGGCATATGATTTTTGACGATTGGAAGCTGCTTTTAGACTATCCCGAATAACCTTTACTTTTTCTTCTGTTTCCCGGATCAAATCAACCTCATGTATCTTCCTTTCACTGACCTTTGTCCAGTATAACGATGTTCTACATTTTTTACCATACAAAGCTTCATACGGAGCCATTTTAATACTGGATTGATAACTGTTATTGTAAGCAAATTCAATCAAAGGTAGATACCTCTCCCAATTACCTTCAAACTCTAGTATACAACATCGAAGCATATCTTCTAATACTTGAATTACACTGTAACATCCTGAAATAGGGCCTAAACGGAATAGTAGTTGCGAAACCACAAATTCGAGGTAGAAAAATTTATTTTATTATTATTTTGAGGTTCATGATATGATTGCATGATTGTGTGAAAATTTCGTGATGAAATTCTATGCATAAAGTGCTTAAGTTGATATTAGGGACTAAATCGAATAATTTACAAAACTTGCATTCTAGAAGTTTTTAGTATGAAATTGCTTTGGAATATTAATTAGGAGGGTTTAAATAACAATTTGACCAATTTCTAAGTTCATGGACAAAATAGGACATGGATGGAATTTTTGAAAGTTTAGTAAGGAATGACATTTTGGTCATTTGGATATTAAATGAAATAAAAAGGGAAAAATAACACAAAATTCATCTTCTTCTTCATTAGCACGAAATTTCAAGGGTTCTCCATAGCTAGGGTTTGTTTCAAGCTTTCAAGCTCCATAGTAAGTGATTCCAAGCCCCGTTTTTAATGTTATTTACGTTTTCGGAGTCCAGTAGCTCGATAAAGCTTATGCTAGCAATAATTTAAGTTAGGGTTCATATTTGGAAAAATACTCATAGGTGAAAAGTGTTTATTTTGATGTTTTATGATAGAATATGAGGTTTTAAATTATGTTAGACAACTTGTGCTACTCGGTTTTAAGTGAAAACAAGTAAAAGGGTTTAATCGGTAAAAATACCTAATAGTCATAAGTACATGTTAGAGTATGAATTTGATGTTGTCATAGAAGGGAAAAATGATCAGAATGTCATAAAACATAAGAAAATAGGATGATGTTTAAATTACGAGCCTTGGGGAAAAAGTGCAAATATGTGAAAGTTTAGGGGCAAAATGTAATTTTTCCAAAGTTTGGTTCAAGGACTGTTTTGATAAATGTGAATATTAAATAAGTTAAATTTGCTATTATAGATCAAGAAGAGAGAAATTTGGGAGTAGATCGGGGGAAATAAAAAGTAAAGGACTAAATTGTAAAGTTTAGTCACATTTTGTATCGAGGTAAGTTTACAGTAAATAAATGCAATATTCTTTTATTTTACATTATTATTGTCAATTTCCAGCATTTATATACTATTTTATTTGAATATTTAAAGTCAAATTAAAGGCGAAGTGAAAGAGAAAAAGCATTAGGAATCCCCGTTTGAACCTTAGGAATGTTAGGATATTGGGGTTGACAGGACAGGACAAGACAAAAATGAACCATGTAAGTCCATATCAGTTATATGGCTTTGGAGATAGGAATGAGCCATGTAAGCCCATATTATATATATATGACATTGGAGACGGGAATAATTCATGTAAGTCCATGTCGAAGACATGGCATTGGCAGGATATTGATAGACAGGAACGACCCTAGTGTCCTTAGTATTCCGAGTGGTTCAACGGGTCATTGTACACGTTAAATTACAGTGAATTATCAGCAAAAGGGAAGGTAGATTATATTTATGAATAGTGAAAGGTCAGGTAAGAAAGAAGGTAAGTGAGTAAAGAAGAAGGTAGAAAATGAGAAGTAAAGAAAGTTTATGAGGCTAGGTGACATTATGTATAATTATTCATTATGTTGAATGTTGTAATTTATTTGCTTGTAAGCTTACTAAGCCTAGTGCTTACTCTCTTTATTTTATTTTTCTTATAGTTTTTATCAAGCCACTCGGGGATCGAAGGAAACGTCGGAGACCCGATCACACTATCGAAGAAATCACATTGGTATAGTTAGACGTTTCGTTTTGTGTATGCCATGTATAGGAACTTGGTTTCTTTTGATATGATATGATCAATGAATGATATGTAAATACTTGCTAGTGATTAGCTAATAGAGTGGCTGATGATATACATGTTTAATAGTATGTATGATTAAGTAGTAACTATCACATGAAAACTAAGAAAAATGTGAAAGTAACTTAAAAACAGATTCAAGTATCAGAAATAATGAGAATTTGAAAAATCACAAGAAATTGTATAGACATGGGTTGATGGTGAATAATATATGAAATTAAAGCTCGTTGTGTCTATTTTCATATGGAATAAGCAAAACAGGTGAAGGTTTTGTATTTTATAGGGTATCTGAGTTTTGGTGAAATAGGGCCAGAGCGATTTTTGGATCCCCTATTCCAACTTTAGAAATTCACCATAAATTTTACAAAAATAATTAGGTGGTGTACTTTATATGGTTAGAATACTTATTGAATCTAGTTTTAATATAAATAAACGGTATAGTCATATGATTTTTGTACAGAGAGAAAAGTGGTTCGTAGTAAGTAGAGGCCAGTGCAGTCGAATTCTGAAATAGGGGTAACTTTAACTAATAAACTGTACTAATTGGCTAATTCAAAAATTCTAGAAAAAAATTAGTAGATAGATATATGAGTCTAGTTTCAGGAAAAATTTACAGATCTTAATTTTGATTTTTGAAACTCGAGAAATGAATTTTTAAGCAACCATGACACAGAAAAATAGTTTATTCCGAAAATTAAAATAAGTGGTTTAGAGTTTAAAAGGTAAGATAAGTTTAGTAACACCTCAAGCTTGACTCCGGTGACGGTTTCGGGCGTGGGGTGTTACATACATGCTCAGATTGGCCCTCTGTCTGAGGATGAAATGCAGTGCTGAAATACAACTGAGTACCCAAGGCTTCTTTCCATTTGTCCTAGAAACGAGACGTAAATCAGGGATCTCTATCTGATATAATGGAGATAGGCACTCCATGTAGCCTGACAATCTCAGATATGTACAGTTCAACTAGTTTATCTAAAGAATAATCCATACGTACCGGAATAAAGTGCACTGACTTTGTCAATCGGTCAACAATCACCCAAATAGCATCTTTTTCCTACCCCGATACAAAGTCCATAGTGATTCTTTCCCATTTCCATTCCGGTATAGTAATTGGCTGAAGTAACCCCGAAGGTACTTGATGTTCAGTTTTAACTTGCTGACATATTAAACACTTTGATACAAACTCAGAGATATCACGTTTCATTCCCGACCACCAGTACATCTTTTTCAGATCATTATACATTCTATTACTCCCCAGATGTACAGACATAGTACTGCTGTGAGCCTTGCGTAGAATCTTCTGTATAAGCTCTAAATTCTGAGGTACACATACCCTATCTCTGAATAATAAACAACCATGAGAACCAATCTGAAATTCAGAATCAGTACCTGACTCACACTGTGCCCGTTTAACCTATAACTTCTCATCATTCTTCTAAGCTTCACATATTTGATGTAGAAATGTCAGTTTAGCTCTCAATTCAGCTAATATTGAACCATCATCAGTCAATGATAACTGGGTATTCATAGCTCGTAAAGCAAACAGAGATTTCCAGCTCAAAGCATCAGCTACAACATTAGCCTTACCCGGATGGTAATAAATAATCAAATCATAGTCCTTTATCAGTTCAAGTCGCCTGTGCTGTCTCAAATTCAAATCTTTCTGTGTCATCAAATATTTCAAGCTTTTATGATCAATATAAATATGACATTTCTCACCATACAAGTAATGCCGTCATATCTTTAGCGCAAATACAATAGCAGTTAATTCAAGATCATGTACTGGGTAATTTCTTTCATGTGGTTTAAGTTGTCTTGAAGCATAGGCTATTACTTTACCTTCTTGCATCAAGACACAACCTAAACTATTTAATGAGGCATCACTGGAAATAACAAATTCCTTACCCGGTTCAGGCTGTACTAATACAGGTGCTTTCGCTAGTAGATCTTTCAATCGGTTGAAACTCTACTGACATTTATCAGTCCACTCGAACTTTATCATAGAGAATCCTTGTACAAAACTCCGATAATAACCAGCTAAACCCAAGAAACTTCTAACTTCAGATACATTTTTCGGTGGACTCCAATTGACAATAGCTGAGATTTTACTTGGATCTACCCTGATGCTTTCGGCAGATACAATATGTCCTAGAAAACCCATTTCTCGAAGCCAAAATTCACATTTACTGAATTTAGCATATAACTGCTTCTCTCGCAGAATTTGCAACACAATTCTCAAATATTCTGCATGTTATTCTTCATCCCGAGAATAAACCAAAATATCATCAATGAATACTACCACAAATCTGTCTAAGTACGGTCTGAATATACGGTTCATCAAATCCATGAATACTGCAGGTGCATTAGTTAGCCCAAACGACATAACCAGAAACTCATAATGCCCGTACCTGGTTCTGAAGGCTGTTTTTGGCACATCTGACTCCTTTACCCGTAACTGATAATAACCTGATCGAAGATCAATCTTTGAAAACACTGTAGCACCTTTCAGCTGATCAAATAAATCATCAATCCAGGGTAATGGGTACTTATTCTTTATGGTTACTTTATTAAGCTGCCGGTAGTCAATACACAGTCTCAAAGACCCGTCTTTCTTTTTCACAAACAAAACCGGAGCACCCCAAGGTGAATGACTTGGTCGGACAAAACCCCTGTCAACAAGTTCTTGCAACTGTGTCTTTAACTCCTTTAATTCTGTAGGAGCCATTCGGTACAGAGCTATGGAAATCGGAGTAGTTCCTAGAATCAAATCTATAGAAAATTCCACTTCTCTTTCTGGTGGCAACCCTGGTAATTCCTCTGGAAACACATCAAAAAATTCGCATACCACTGGCACTGCCTATGTCTTTGACTCAGATACCTTGGTGTCGAGTACATAAGCCAAGTAAGCATCATATTTTTTTTGACATACCTCTGTGCTGCCATTACTGAAATCACATCAGATAACCCCTCTGTCTGATCAGATTTAACCCGGAGTAACTCAGCATTCTAACATTTTAGCACAATATATTTCTATCTACAATTTACTACTGCATCATGCTAGGTTAGCCAATCCATGCCCAATATCACGTCAAATTCATCAAATGGCAGTAACATAAAATCAGCCGGGAAACAATAACCTTTTACCATCAATGGAAAATTTTTACAAATTTTTTCCACCAAAACCAATTGACCTAGGGGGTTCGAGACTTTAACCACAAATTCAATAGGTTCAATAGATAAATCTTTAACACATGCAAGCTTTATACATATATATGAATACGTAGAACCGGGATCAATTAATGCAATAATATCAGTTTCAAGTAAAGAAAATGTACCAGTAATAACATCGGGTGTTGAAGCATCTTCTCTAGCACGAATGGCATATGTCCTAGCAGGTGCCCGTGCCTCAAGCCTGCCTGCAGTTTCTTTTGTAGCTCCTCTGCTACCACTAACATTATCGGATGGTTGAGGTGGTCTACCTCTCGAAACTGGATTACTCAGCTTCGATATCTGTTCAACTTCTTTTTCACCCCTTTCTGGACAATCTCTGAGGAAATGATCAAATGAACCGCATCAGTAACAAGCTTCACTTTTCAGTCGACATTCTCCAAAATGAGCTTTATTACAGTACTGGCATCTCGGCTTAGGGTACCAACACTACCAACACTGCTCACTAATGGAGTGGAAGGTCTTGGATTAGTGCGTTGAGAACATCACTCTCTGCATGAATACCCAGTAGCTGAGGTAGAACGATCCTAGTACTTCTTTAATTTCTTTAGAGCTGAAAATTGAGATTTTCCCATCAGTTTGTTACTAAAAATTCGAGCTTCCCTCTCAGCCTATTTCTTTTCTTTGCTCAATTCTTCTGCTCTATAAGCTCTCTCTACCAATGTACCAAACTCTCGAATTTCAAGAATTTCGATCAGTAGCTTAATGTCTTCATTCAACCCTTCTTCGAATCGTTTGCACATTTCAGCTTCTGACTGTACCCATTCTCGAGCATATTTACTCAATCGAATAAATTCTCTTTCATACTCAGATACCGATCTATTGCCCTGTTTCAGCTAAAGAAATTCTTTTCTTTCTGGTCAAGGAACCACTGGCTGATATATTTCTTTTTAAATTTATTCTGAAAGAACTCCCATGTAATTTCTTCTTTCAGAACAACTGAAGCTTTAGTATTCCACCAATGATAAGCAGTGTCTTTTAACACTGAGACGACACATTTCAGACATTCTTCTGGTGTGCAAGATAGTTCCTCCAAAACCTGAGTCGTATTCTCTAACCAGAATTCAGCCCGTTTGGAATCATCATCAACTGTTGCTCAGAATTTTTTGACCCCATATTTTCAAATTTTATCTACTGGAGTTTTCTCTTTTCTGACAGATTCAGTACCTGTACCGTGTGCGATCTCGGGAACCGGTGGAGGAGCAAGAGGGGGAGCTTGAACTTGCTGCACTACAGGGTTAGTTCTTAAGTATTTATTAAACCATTCATTCATCATTTGAAAGAAGGTTGTTTTTGCCTCCTCCCCTCGACCCTCTGTCTCGTGCCTTCTACTGTTAGCTTCTTCTCTTTGTACTGAAGCCGGAGCATAACTCCCAGCTTCCTCAGATTGAGTTCGGTCGAATGACATTACTATAAGAAAAACACATTTTAAATGGTCAGAAGATATCATACTATTAATAATAATTTAAATGGAATGTATAACTAATCTCGTATTTGCTACATCGGTCCTAGAATCGGCTAAACCGTAGCTTTCATACCAATAAATGTAATACCCCTACCTGTTATCATTGCTGGAATAGGGTACGAGGCATTACCGGAGTTTACGAATTAATTTTTTTTTGCTCAATATAACCCCTTTATAGATATCTAACATTCCCTGCAATATTAAACCAAGACCAGTCCACATCAACCAATCCAATTCAACATATTTTAAAGATAAATTCATGCATTTTTATAAGATAACCTCATCACATACCAAAACTAAGATTTGTTAGCCATACCGATGGCTGACCTTACATTCATATCACATTAACATTTACTTTATTAGCTTATACATGCCATTGATTTCCAAAATAAAGTTTCTTGATATATCGAAATCTTGAAGTTGATAATGTGATGTGTCTCCGACCAAATCCAACCTCCAAGCTCTTAACACTACAAAACAGGGAAAAAGGAAATAGGTTAAGCACTTTGTGCTTAGTAAGCTTATGTGACAAGAATTATACTTACCTAATATTTTCAATACAATGCAATAAACATTCAAATATCCATTCAATGCATTATTACCCTAACATGCACAAACTCAACATTCAAGTTAGTACAATAATTTCCATGTGTCAATAATATATATACCATGATTTCCATTCCCTTATTATTTTTCCATATTTATCCCGTTGAATTTCTCGAAATTTCAATAGATTTTCAGAGGTACACTTTTAGTGTACATTTCCGGATCCGTCAATTCATATTCATGTGAGCACATTTCCATTTCAGAGAGCACACTCTCGTAAACCTCATCCTTACAGCGGGATTACCAATCCAGGCTAAATCCCCTGTAATATAAACTGATAGAGTATTGTCGGGATTACCAGTCCAAGCTAAATCCCCTGCAACGACAATTTCTCTAATGAGCTTGGATCTAAATTACCAGGCCAAGCTAAATTCAGACCCTAATTCGGATTACTCTTCCGGGCTTAATCCATTTTACACATATTCTTCGGGAGGGCTATATCAGGATAGGATCACCCATTCGGGCTAGATCCTTTTTACTGTCAATTCCTTTTCAGAGATCCATTGAAATTTCCTTTCATTCAACCGGAATTTCTTCCCCTTTTTATCAAATATATCAATGTTTCATCAATTTTCATACAATGAACATTCAAATTATATTCATATCAATAACATACATTTCAAGCATTTAAGAATATAATTTAAGTTACACGAACTTACCTCGATACTTGTTCGTATACACAAATCTACTGATCCCAAACTTTTTCTTTTCCTCGATCTAGCTTCGTATTTGAATTTTCTAGATTTGGTGCAAAAATAATGGAATACCAGCTTAAAGAACCCCTCCTATGGCATTTTGGCTGATGAGAATGAAGAAAAATAAAGAAAAATCTAGATATTTCCTATTTAGTCCTATCTTTATTTAGTTAATTATGTAATATTCCAATTTTGCCCTTAAATCATCAATTTTCCTGTTGATTTCATGCCCTTTCCGTCCAGCCCAAATAAATTTTGGGTCTAATTGCCTTTTAAATCCTTTCTCATTAGACACTTAAGCTATTTAATCATTCTAGCAACTTTTATACCTTTTCCAATTTAGTTCTTTTCATTTAATTACCTACTCAAACGTTAAAATTTTCTAACGAAATTTTACTACCACATCACTAACATTTTATAAATATTTATAAAAATATTTTATACTCAGTTTTACGAGATCAAGGTCTCGATAATTTGTTTTTACCAAATTCCTTCAATAATTCCTTTTTTTTCTAACTAACCACTAAATCGGTAATATTTTTCTATCGATATTTTAATACGATTTTCCTATCATATAGATATTCATGCAAAAATATTAAAATAAATTTCTCTTTAAATCGGATTTGTGGTTACGAAACCACTGTTTCGATAACCTTGAATTTAGGACATTACAGATATAATTTAAAATTAAATCTAAACAATATCATAATAATCCTAACAATAATCCTAAAAATAAAATTCAATTTTAAATAAAATCTTATGTTCATAAATCTCTTCTTTGAAATTTTCCCCAAGTCTTTCACACTTTGAATTTTTCGCACCACTTCTTCCCTATTTCTCATGTAGACCCGTTTTGTCTTTAAATTCATGCTTTTTGCCCCCAAATTTCTTTTTGCCTTCAATTTAGTCCCTACAAGATAAAAAACTATAAACAACCCAAATTAGTAGGATCGTACTCAAAATATATATGTAATTAACGCATAAAAGTATGTCATTTTAAAGTATTACCACTCCACCACTATTATTTATTCTCTGCCCCCCGAAATATTCATAAATACCAGTACTAGAGTGGTCACGTCAAATAGATTAGCTCCACAAAAGAAATTTGATTTTTTAATTCTAGCAGCCAATAATTGGCTGACGTGGCAAGTGGGTGGCACCAATCTCTTTGGCTCTACCAACTTTCACTATTCATTTTAGGTCATTTACGTACATAATAAAAAATGGGTCATTTTTTAATAAATAAAAGATTTCGGGTTATTTTTATAAAAAGAGCCTTCAAAAGAGTAATAAATTGACTGATGTGATCTCTAAGGAGCTCACTTTCGTACATGCGGAACGTCTATAGACGTTTTTTCAACACTAATTGGTTAGCTAGAGGCTTTGTCGCATAGAGGATTTCTAACATTTTCCATAAGGTGAATGTCATTTTTTCCATCAAAACCTCCTACAACACATTATTTGTTAGACATAATTGAATTATGGATAAAGCTTTTTTTATCTAACTTATCCTATTCTAATTTATCCATATCTGCAAGCTTCTTCTCTGTATGGACCTTTTGAAGATCACTCTAAATTAGAATTATTGTCATCCGAACATGTCACAGATTCAAATTTGTGATGCCATTAAACTTATCAATATCAAACATTGTTGCTACCATCTCTAAACGGGTTGATGCAAGAATCAAACTAGCTATGATACCAATTTATTGGTGATAAACCCAGTTAGGCAACGAACAAGTAAAATAACAAATAAAATTGAAAAGATCAAATACAAATATTTTATATGGAAAAATCCCTCCGAAGAGGATAAAAACCACGGGCAAAGATAATTTCACTAAAACGAAAAAAATGAGGAGTACAAAAGATGGAGATAAAACTATACCCTGAAATAAGAACCCTCAAAACATAAATACAAAATTGTCTAAAAGCTTGTAAAAATACCTAAATGTGTAATTGGCTATCTTTCTAGGGTGGAAAATGGGTCTATTTATAAGCTAAATTTGTAGGTCAACTAATATTAAAATAACATACACTAATCGGAGTTTAAGTCGGAAACTAAAGTAGAGTTTAACTAGAAGAAGAAAAGCTGAAAAATATGAGGCATAATTCCACAAGTAGCAACTAAAGAGTATGAGAAATTAGAAAACTCGAAACATTCCAAATAACTAGGTTTTGAATCATTCATGTTTTAATAAGTTAAAGCAGCATCCATTATGCCCTTCTAACGCTAGGTTCTAATGGGAAAACAATAAGCATAGCTATAATCACCATTAAAATTGAGTTTAAGTGATTTGAAGGTAATTGTGTTTGTCATATGGCCTTCATATTACAATGGGTTTTCTCAAAATTTTTGAGAAATATCAGTTTATTTCATTGATAAACCACAAATCTGAAAATAGAAAACTCACAAAAAATAGAGAAGAAAACAAGAGAATGAGAGAGACAATTTTCACAATACTCAATTCATGCCTTCTCTTTATTACAACCATTGGTTTAAAAAGAAAAGAAAAGAAAAACAATAACAATTCGGTTATTGTCAAAGATGACTTGAATAAAAACACCCTGTTTCACTAAAGCTTTTAGATGCCCTATTTTACTTGGTACTTGTAACACTCCTAACCTATTTCCATCGTCGGATTAGACTTACAGAGTGTTACTATACAAAACAGAACATTCCATGTCAAAACAGAAGCTATTATACAAATTAAATACTATCATAAACTAACCATATTTAAATATAGCAAAAGAGTTAATATGACCCTTAAATCAAGCCTACAACGCCCTAAAACCAGTTTAGGATCAATCCAAGATCAATTTGAAACAAGACAAAAAAATTTTGAAAATTTTGAGAAATAAGGGTCACACAGTCGTGTGTCCAGGTCGTGTGACATAGCCCAGACCGTGTAGACATTTGAAGTCAGGACACACGGTCGTGTCCCAGCCCGTATGTCTGCTCATATGAGTACTCAAATTATGGGCACAAGGCCGTGTCACAAGTCATGTGCCAGCCCGTGTGTGCATTCGATGTTGGGTCACACGGCCGTGTCACAAACCGTATGAAACCTGCACCTAAAACAATAATGACTTGGACATCAAGTAACTCAATTACCATAACTTAAATCTCTTCAAAACTCAATTAAACAAGCTCAAAACATGTCAAATCATTCAACATAAGTGTCTAACCAATGTGCCCTCATTGACACCACAATTCAATTGCTAAATCAATGTCACATTTCAAACCATAGTATGTGCACTCAAAGTACTCAAACCTCATTAGCATTTCATACCAAAACACCACTCTTATCAATCCATATTTTAAATTGTCATAACACACTTTTATATAAAACTTATACCACAAATACTAATAAATGCCATAGATACATATATACCAACCAAAACATATTTAAAAGTACTCAAAATCTATATCAAGATAAGTATCATTCAAGTTTAACAAATTTCCAAATTACCAACATAAGTTCAATTCACCTACTACATGTCATATAACCCAAGTTAAACATTCAAAAACTACCACAAGATTTCCAAATAGTGTGATTATTTGAGTCGATCCGATCGCCTATTTCTATAAGAACATATCTACAAGAAAACAATAATAAAAAAAGACACAAGTAAGCTTACTTAAGCTTAGTAAGTTCCACGGATTAAAAACAATTAACTTACCAAATAAACTTATCTAATACAGAATACAAAAAAGTCATAAATCATAATCCTATCATCCATAATTAAATCACGGTGAGTTTAAACTTAATTACAAATGGAATAATCTAATCAATTACATTATACCATTGAAAATAAACCCGATGAACTTTATAACAGACTCAGATACATGGTTAACCATCCAAACACACCAAAACGCTTAAATGAACTAACCATCCGAGAACACACTTGGGCACCAAGTGCCAAGCCCATAGGCTAACATCCTTCCGAAACACACCTCGACACTGAGTGCCAAGCCCGAAGGCTTTACATCCGCCCCCAGAACACACTTGAATCATTGTAATATAACGCGATAGTTTGCAACAAATGCTGAACTTCGATATATTCAGTAAACAAGAATAAAATAGAATCATCATCTCAACATCAATCAATCATGTATGTTGCGCAATATAACCTATTGGCATGTCAATCGTATCCTATCCTATCCTACATTCAATGGTTTACTTAGTTATCGAATAACAACATTCAATATGATTTCTGTGTCAAATCAACCCACTTACTATAATTCAACACTTTTAAGTCATTTACAAATTCCATTTCATAATTAATTAATTGTTTAAATTATACTAAAATTAAACTATACGAACTTACCAGGGTTAAATTGTAGAACAATAAAAGTTCAGGGACTATTCAGCAACTTTCTATTTTCCCCGGTTATCAACTTGTTCTTGATCTATAAAATGGTTTATTTCAATTATCAACTTTAATTTCATATAATATACACTTTAGTACATATTTCAATCTATTTACAACTTTTCATTTTTGCACCAATCAATTACACTTTATTCAATTTGGTCCTTAAGACCAAAACAAATTTATTTCTCACAATTAACTTTAAACCCATGGAACCTAATCTTTAACCACTCTAAAATAACCCTAAAATTCAGAATTTTTTAAGAAAAACCATGTCCATTTTTGTTTATTTTCAATTTAATGATTAAACATGAAAATCAATAAAAAAATCACTTTACAAACTAGTTAAATATTATCATCAAGTTTCATGCTCAAGAACAACATCAAAAATACTTCAAAAACATTTATGGTAATTTTTCTAAACTTTGACAACTTTACATGTTAGCCCCTAAACTAACTAGATATCAATACAACGATCACAAAAACATAAAAATCATGAAAAATGGGTGAAAATAACATACCATGCAAGATATTCACCACTATTGAAATACAAGTAGGTTTAGTATGAAACTTACCTCCTTTGTAAAGAATTTCTTCATTTCTTCTTCATTTCCATGCATTTCTCATCTTCACCACTTTCCTTCCTTGTTCTTCTCATTTTCTCCACTTTCATCTACTATTTGCTTGCTTCTAAATTGATGAACATAATCTCTAGAATCTCTACTTCATCTTCTCTCTTTAATATCTAAGGAAATTTTCAAAATTTTTGGGTAAAAAGGTAGGTTTTTCATGGCAAATGACTAAATTATAAAGAAAAGAAAACTTCTTTTCTCATCCATTTACTCACGTTGGAAGGATGATAAATTTCCTTTATCCTTCCTTTCTTTTTATACCACCATTTTCTAAATAAAATATTAATAAATATCTAAGTAAAATATTAATAAAATAATATTTAACTAACTAATTAATTAAAAATACCACCAAAATATCATCATCATCATTACATTCTAGAATTCTCCCTCATGTTAATTGATCATTTTGCCCTTTATGATCTTTCAAATTTCCATTCTTGAACCATCACTTAATTTAGTAAATTTACGATTTAGTCCCTCACAATTCTTCACCTATTCAAATTGGTCTCTACATGCCAATTCCATATCATAGTAAATTGGATTTTATTCACTTTTGGTCCTTTAATTTTCTAATTTTTACACTTTAATCCCCTAAATTTTGAATATATACACTTGAGCCAAAAACTTTTCACATATTTATGATTTAGTCCTTACTTTAAATCAATATGCTAAAGCCTACTTCTTAATTATTATTTTTTTAATACTTCTCAATATTCTCTTTTATCATATTTATATTATTTTCTCATTTTACCGAAAATCAATTATACATTATTCAATTTATTATTACTTTTATTATATATCAATTTTAGGGATGTTACATTTATACTTGTGCCATAGAATTTTTTGCATATTTACAATTTATTCCCTTTCTTAATCTAATACATCATGTCATGCTTTTTGATTTAAATCCCTTTTGATATCTTGCAACTCTCATTTTCTTTGATCTTATACCTTATTTTGCTAAGATTTTATCTCATATTATTTACGACCAATGGGGTTTTGGAGGATGTTATAAAAAAAGATAAAGAGAGAGAAAATGGAGAGATAATTTTCACAATACCCAATTCATGCATTCTCCTTGTTACAACCATTTGTTAAAAAGAAAAGAAAGAAAGAGAAAAAAATAACAACGGCTCCAAAGTTGGTTACTACCAAAGTTGACTTGGATCAAAACACCTTGTTTCACTAAAGTTTCTATACGCCCACTAAAGCTTTTATATGCCCCGTTTCACTTGGTACTACTACGCATCATTTTTAATTTAATTTTTAACTCATAACATTCACCTACTTGGGCCCGATTTTAGTGAAGCAAGGATCGAATAGCAATAACGACGTCACCTTTTTGCTCGTGAAGTGTTCTTTCTGCAACTTTTTTGTTGAACTTTTCCCAATGCAAAAGATTGAAGTATTAACATATTTGGCATATCACATAGAGATATTTAAGAGACATAAGAAGAAGAAGAAGAAGAAGAAGAAGAAGAAGAAGAAAAAGAAGCCAATTGACCAGTTGCGCGCGTGCGCATTAAAACAACGAATTTATATAACAAATTTGAAATCCCAATTTTACTGCAAGCATACAGTGTCAGTTGTAATGTTTATAATTCTGACAGAACAGGAAGCATTTTAAAGGGTCGAAACCAAAGGAAAAGGCGATTGAGAAATAACTAGCATACACAATAGAGTCTAAGCGGCTACTAATGCGATTTTATAGTACGACAATTCATAACAAGATAAGTTTGTAAGAAAATTAAATATTCTATTCTAGGGAGTAAATTGCAAGAAATGTAAAACTAAAGGACTATTCAACAAATAACTAATGGGGGTTGGTTCACTTCAATGTGATTCACTGAACCTCGGACAAGGGATATAAATCGCGTAAATGACCAAGTGGCTCCATTTTATCTTCTGATATCAATTTCATTGACTTAGACGAAATAGGTCTCACTTTATCTTGATATTCCCTTAGGGGCGTTACTACCTAAGTTCTTAGTTCTATTTGATTTAGTCCAATTTATTATGATTTAGTCCTTTGTCCAAAAGTTTTAGTTTACTCACATCTCCATCAACCAACCTCCTTTGAGGTTTAGCTACTCATGCTCAAAGTCAAAGAAATAAACATAAAAATGTAAAACACGGCAGCCATGGAAGTAAAGCTTAAGAAAAATGTAAAAATTGATATTTTTATGCAAGAAAACTTAAATAGCATGAAACCAAAAGCATTTAATAGGAAAATCTAAAGCAATAAACATAAAAGGAATAAGCTTTAACAGATTGAAAATAAAATAAATTGAAATACATTAAACTTAAGTTTAAAAGGTTTTGAAAGCAACTAAAAATGCAAATAAACATTAGCTACAATAATAGCTAATTTAACTAATATTAAAAATAATAAGAACAAGAAGTAAATCCAAAAAAATAAACTATAATCTAATGTAGAAGAAGAGAAAAATAAAAACAGTAGAAAAGTACAGAGAAAAACTAAAGAAAACCTAGAGAAAACTAAACCTAAAACTAAGCTAATATGTGTATCTCTCTTCTTTAGAAATTTTTGATTGTTTTGAAGTGTATTCTGATGACTTTTTGTTGTAAAAAATGTCTCTACATGGGCCTTGTGTGAATGGTGGACCGGGTAGACAAAGACTACCCTTTTTGTCCAAGTTTGTCCCCTTGACGAAGGTGATATTGCAATACCCAAAAGAGGATATCACGATATCTCGAGCAGTGTTGAGCCTTGGGGGTCTTCCTTAGAAGGTGGATATTGCGATACCACTGAAGGGAGTCTTCACTCTCCTATATTGTTAGAGGTATCGCGATATCCATATCTTGGAATTACAATGCCTTTTGCCTTGGTGTAGTTCTTGCTCGTTTTTGACCTCCAACATGTCTCTACATCACTCAAACACACGTTAGGCCCCCAATGATGCTATTGACCAATTTGGATCACAAAATAGACAAAAATGAGACATTTTCACTTATTAATAAAAATACGAAAATAATGAAAAACTACGCTAAAGATGCTATTTTGCTCGAGAAAAAGCTCTTTAAGTGCATAGAAAAAAAGCCTAATTTGCCATATTGATTTGTAGCAGATCACCAACCTCTAGTTCATTTGCGATGATGTCCACATCCGCCACGTTATTGCAACTAATTCTCTCTCTATATGGAATAGAATTATAGCATTCGGTTCAAATAAAGCACAAAGTCAAACATATAGGAAGTTTATTTGATACAGTCCGTGAAAAATTTTATGTCTACAAACAAGATTCAAATAATTAAACTATTGCCCAAATTGAAGTCTAAAATGTTTTAATTGAACCCTTTAAGTATAAACATTGCATCAATCAAGTTATTTCATTAACTTAATCATCAATTTAGGTGCTAAATGTTAGTACAAATCAAATGTGAAACATCTTTAAAACATGCTGAATTAAATTGTAAACATGTGTGTATCTATCATATAAACAACTTAAATCTAACAATTTTTAAAAAAAAATAAACAAAATCATTAAAAGGTAGGAGGGTTGCTTTTCTTTACAAAAAAAAAAAAGAACTCGTTAGTGTGATAGTGTATGCATGTTTGCAATTTATGTTGGTACTTAATGACTAAGTTAATGGCAAGGCTGATAAAGGTATTGAATTAATACAATATTGATATTTTGAAGACTTTTAAAGTTTGGATACCAATTTAAAAGTTGAAATCTAGTTTGAAAATGTGGAATATAATTAGCTTAAATTTGGATAACCAAGTGGAGAAATTAAAAGTGAAGTGAGTTTTTGAGAATGAAAAATTAGGACATTAAATCTTACATTTCAATATGGCCTACAAATTATTATGCTGCAAGGAGATTTAAGGAACATATAATAGCATGCCAAAGAAATAAAAGGTAAGCTAATATTGAAGCTTTTTTATAAAAATAACCTAAATAATTTAATTAATTATCAAAATGACCCACATTTTTAATTAAGTACAAGAATGACTTGAAATCTACAGTAAAAGTTGGTGGAGCCAAATGATTTGGCGCCACCAACATGCCACGTCAGTAGGGAGCATAAAAAAATTAATTTTTTGGTGGAGCCATGTAGAATGGCGCCACTTGTATAAATATTAAAGAAATATTGAAATTTCTGAAAATATGGGGGACTTAAAAAAATTTAACCATTTTCTAGTGGAACCAATTAATATGGCGCCACCAGATTCCCTAGTTGCCATGTCAATTTCCTTTCTTTTTCTTTTTTACTTTATTGACTTTTTTATGTTTATTTATTTATTTTATTTATTTATCATTAACTTTAAAAAATTTAGAATATTTTATTAATATATATTTTTTAAAATTTTAAATATATATTTTGAAATTACTTTTTTAAAATTTTAAATATTATTTTTTAAATATTAAATATATTTTTAATAATATAAAATATTTAAATATTTTAAACTTTCAAATTTGTTATTAGTTTTATAATATACTTTATCCGGATAAAGTATGCATTATTAAAATTAAATTAAAATATTAAATAAGAAATAAAATTATAAAACAATATGTTATTTGAAAAATAACTATTATTGTAATGAGATACATGTTTTATTAGGTATAATTATTTAAATTTTTGTTTTTGTAATGTGATACATGCGTAAATATCTATATATATATAATCATATTAGTGAATTTGCTAATACATACTCCATTCGGATAAAGTATGCATTATTAAAATTAATGGTTTATTTAAACACAATATAGTGAGTTGAAGGGGAATAAAAAAAATTTAAATAAGGAGGGCTTAAAATGAAATTATCCAAATTAAAGTTTGGTGCCGCCACACTGTGAGGCGGCACCCTTGCCCTTCCTTTTCAGCAGCCATTCAAAAATAAAAAAATTGCATAATAGGTCCCTAAATCTTTTAAATCATTATTTTTTTTTATTTTTTTACTATTTTGGTCAGAAATAATATTTAAAATATTATAAAACTAATAACAAATTTGAAAGTTTAAAATATTTAAATTTTTATATTATTAAAAAATATATTTAATATTTAAAAATAATATTTAAAATTTAAAAAAAGTAATTTTAAAATATATATTTAAAATTTAGAAATATATATTAATAATATATTCTAAATTTTTTAAAGTTAAAAATAATAAATAAAATAAAATAATTAAACATAAAAAAAGTAAATAAAAGTAAATAAAAAAAAAGGAAACTGACATGGCAGGTAGGGAATATGGTGTCGCCATATTAATTGGCTCCACCAGAAAATGGTTAATTTTTTTAAGTCTCCCCATATTTTTAAAAATTTCAGTATTTTCCTAGTATTTATACAAGTGACGTCATTCTACATAATTCCACCAAAAATTAATTTTTTATACTCTCTGCTGATGTGACATGTTGGTAGCACTAAATCATTTGGCTCCACCAACGTTTACTGTAGATTTCAGGTCATTCTTGTACTTAATTAAAAAGGTGGATCATTTTGATAATTAATTAAATTATTTAGGTTATTTTTATAATAATAATAATAATAAACTAATATTGATCAATCTCATTGGCATGCTTATGTCATTCCATGCTTTTAAAAAAAACCATTATAATAATATTAAAAATAATTAAAAATTATATTTAAAAAATAATGTTACACAAAGACAGGTGTCGGACATGTGACACTAACTTAACCCACCAAACAGTTTAAATTCATTTGATAATTATGAAATTAAAAATAAAAAGAGGAAACCGCCAAAAGGAAGAAAAGGGAAATGGGTGGAGTTCTCTGAGTTTTGGCTTCCTTAGCAGAGGAGAGTTTTGAAGTGGAAGAAGGTGATGAAAAAAATCTTTGAATTTTAATTTATTTAATTGTCAAAGCTTTGAAGCTTCGCGTGTTTTTCAAACTGATTGTGTAAAGGAAGGGAAAGCAAACAATGAAAACGCCGCTAGGGGAGGAGCTTTTGAGGAAGATCCAAGAACTGGAAGTAGGACATGCGTATCTCATGCGAGAAATGTCAAGTTTAAAACAATCCTGCGGTGAGTCAATTCATGACTCAACTTGTCGAGGATCCCGCCGTACTTCCCCTCAACGGCCGTTATTTCTCGGGGACGCTGCGGCTGCTGCCGGTTCTGGTTCTGTTCGACTTCCGTTACGAATAGAGAGCGGGAGCTGCGGCACCACAAATGGCGGCGGTGGCGACGCAGGAAGAACAAGAACCGGGAATTCACGGACAGCTGCCGCTAATTTGACTAACAGTCAGTATTTAAATATCTTACAGTCTATGGGACAATCTATTTATATATATGATCTTAGAGGCCGTGTATTCTTTTGGTAAGTTTAAACTTTAAATAGGGTTTCTTTCTTTCCTTTCTTCTTCTTCTTCTTCTTCTTTTTGAGTTGCAATGTTCGTGATTTATTTTTCTAGAATAACGATATGATTTGATCTTGTTTCTTAATATACAAGGTAAGGATTATCATCCCTGTAGGGTTAATTTTTCTTAAAATTGTGTGTTTTTTTGCAGGAACCGAGGTGCTGAAAAACTTTATGGTTATTTAGAAGCAGAAGCTTTAGGACAAAATATTATTAAGCTTGTTTGTCATCCTAAGGATTTCGGGTTTGCAGTTAATATAGTTCAACGGGTTATTATTGGGGAGAGTTGGACTGGGCTGTTTCCTATTAAGAATAGACTAGGGGAGAATATTTTTGTAGTTGCAACTGTTACTCCTTTTTATGATGAAAAGGGTTCTGTGGTGGGAATCACTTCTGTGACCTGTGATTCGCGGCCTTTTAAAGAAACCAAGTTTGAATTTTCAGCTGAAAGTCAACCGAAAGGAGATTCTTCAGCCTTTACCCGGTCTAAAAACGCCATCTCGATTAAACTTGGTCTTGATCCTCAGCAGTCTCTGCAAGCTGCAATTGTATCAAAAATATCAAATTTGGTATTAGTTTCTTAATTCTTTTTATATGCTTATGTTTGGTTTCTTTTGTTTTGATTTGGGCTGATTCACGAGTTAACCAAAGCAGGCGTCCAAGGTGAGCAACAAAGTGAAATCCAGAATTAGGACAGGCGAGAATCGTGTTGATCCTTATGATCATAAAGAAGACGCAACTTACAGTGGAGTCTGTACACCGAAGGGAGATATGTGGCCACCCTCCCATGATGTACTTTATCCTTTTGATAAGGTGTCCACTGTAATGAACTCTATAGATTTTGGTGATAAGAATGAAGGAAAACCTGCAATCCAAAAATTTACGTCCTTTATAGCTAAGACAGGGATATCTTTGCCTTGGAAAGGGAACAGTCCAGAAGAATCAGAGGCCAAGACTACTCATTCCATAAGGCCTTGTGAGGGTAATGATCAACAGAATGAAACATTTCTGCTAAAGGGCCCATATTTGGGTAAAAAACTTGAAGACCATATTAATGAGTATGACAGCCCTATCAACAATGAGGCATCAGGTTTTTCATCATCTTCTGCTAATGTTAACAGCACAAGCAGTACCAGCAGCTCGGGGAGTACTGGTGGTAGTCCTGTTATTAGAGTTGATATGGACACTGATTGTGTAGATTATGAAATCTTGTGGGAAGAATTGACGATCGGAGAGCAAATTGGGCAAGGTAATTTCCTTCAGTTAACAGCAACTGGGAGACGTGAAGGAGTTATGAACTTGTTTATAACTGGAGCCATTACTTTATGTTAAAACTCTTTACTGATTCTACTTCATTCTTACTTGATGTCGTGGGTAATATCACAACATGAATTATTTAAGTACATACTTAATTCTCCTTTGCTTTCCTTGTAGGTTCTTGTGGAACAGTATATCATGGTCTGTGGTATGCATCAGTATGTTCTCTTACTCCTTTCACTGCCTTATTTTTTGGGAGGATGAATAAACACATTATTGATGGTACTATATGGTGTTGATTTCGTATAAATTGGAAAATTGGTGACAAACCCATCAGTCAATTGTTCTATATGGTGTTGAGTATTATAGGTTCATCACCTACATTGATCCCTAAGTCTAATATAGACAGTGCAATATGAAAAATCCGGAGTTCATTTTGGGATCTTATGCCATACTTGCAGTCCATTCCGGTTAATGGAAGCCATGATGTCATTGCTATACATGAGCTGTTTTACTCGTTAGTTATTTATATTGGTTTTACATAGAAATGGTAGGAAGCATGAAAAAAAATGTAAATCACCTTACTATTTGTGTAAATCAACCATGTTCATCGCAGGATGTTGCTGTCAAGGTATTCCCGAACCTGGAATATTCAGATGATGTCATACATTCCTTTAGACAGGAGGTGTGCTTTATTGTAAAATTACTTTTTTATTGCTTTGCAGTCACCAACTTGCTAAGATAACTGCATTTGTTATCGTTTTGAGTTTCTTTCTTCCTCTTCTAATTCTGCTCCGACTATTTCCCTTCTGCTTTGAAGGTTTCTCTGATGAAAAGACTGCGGCATCCAAATGTTCTGCTGTTCATGGGAGCTGTCACTTCACCTCAACGTCTCTGCATTGTTACTGAATTCCTTCAACGGTTCGATCACCACCTTTTGAAATTCTTTTTTTGGTATTTATGGAACATTAACATTGCATATCTATTGTTTTTTGAAACAGTAGATTTGTTGGTTTAATTTACTTCATCGTTTATGAATGCTTATTTATATTTTGTCCATGTAGTGGGAGTTTGTTTCGATTGCTACAGAGGAATGCTGCAAAATTAGATAGGAAACGGCGTGTTCATATGGCTTTGGATATTGTGAGTATCAAGTAATTTTGGATTCTCTTTTCTTTTTTTTTTTTTTGCAACTTGGGGATGTTCTTCAAGTTGTGGTTGGTATAGTGCCATCATGCCTCAATTTGCATTTTTTTTATCTGTTCTTGTTTGCCCTGCCCTGCCCTCATTAATTCATCTTATTGATTGAACTGCTAAGGCACGAGGCATGAATTATCTTCACCATTGCAATCCGACTATCGTTCATCGCGATTTGAAGTCTTCAAATCTCCTAGTTGATAAGAATTGGACTGTGAAGGTTTGCCTTTAGTTATGTGCATCTGTTTTAATTGGAATTGGGGGCGAAGCTAGAAATTTTATCAGGGACCCGAAATTAAATTATATATTTTTATGATATTATAAATGCAATTTTACTATTTTAATAGTCTATATTTTTAAAGGATTAAATCCAATTTTATAGTGCAATTTTACCATTATTAATTTAAAATTGTATTAAGTGGCTTAAATGAAAAAAAAATCATTTTAGGGGGGCCAGAGCCTCTGCCAGCCCCCCTTGCTCCGCCTCTGATTGGAGATCTAGTTTCAGTTTTGCATTAGAGTTTCAAAGATACTTGTTTTAGGGCTACCTTTTATTTGACCAGGTTGGCGATTTTGGTTTGTCACGTCTCAAGCATGCAACGTTTCTCACTACTAAGACTGGGAAAGGAACGGTATTGACTGAAACTTTAGTTCATCAATAATATTAATCCAAGTCTAAATCATTGTGAGAGGATGCATAACTTAATAGTTTGGTTGAATTTTCTTGTAGCCTCATTGGATGGCGCCAGAAGTTCTTCGCAATGAACCCTCCGATGAGAAGTATGTTGCAAATGACTCTTCTCCTCTCTTTTTCACTTCACACAACATATCCCCATCCCAGAGCCCAATCGTGTTCACAATTTTTATTCTCTGCCGACTTTATATTTCTTGTTCTTTCTGGGAAACACATAGGTCCGATATTTATAGTTTTGGAGTCATATTATGGGAACTTGCTACTGGAAAGATACCTTGGGAGAATCTCAACTCAATACAGGTATAGTTCTCAACTTTTGATTTAAAAAAATGCAAGATATTTGCATGCGAAGAGTCTATCATCATCAATCCATCTGCTTCTCTTCTAAAGAGGTGATCCTATGTTGGATCCCATCTTTAAGTCAATATTTTCACTTTAGAAACTACTGAGCATTGCAAGTCTTGTAGCTCTGCATATATGAACAACAGTGTGTTTAGGATACTTGTAGGTGATTGGAACTGTCGGGTTCATGAACCAACGGCTTGAGATTCCGAAGGATTTAGATCCACTGTGGGCTTCTATAATTGAGAGTTGCTGGCTCAGGTGGGTTATCTCCTCGTATCGTTTTCATGTTTGGTTTCATTTTTTTTATATCGAGCTGTAGCATAACGGTACATTAGTTAATTCAATATTATGAACCACATACCATTACAAGCCTCAAGCATCGCGTGATCTTTTTATCAAATTACGTACAATAAGAAGTGATGGCCTAATTATTTAAGAACCATTTACACAATCGACTTTGGTAGTAGCTTAGTTATTAATTTTGATCCGATTGTCTTCAGGATTAAAGCAAACTTTGTTTCTCATGTAGTCATTGTACTTTTCAATTGTGATCTGACCTGTGAAACTATAACTTTTTCCGAAACCAGTGATCCTCGAAGTCGGCCAACGTTTCTGGAACTGATGGACAAGCTTAGAGAGCTTCAAAGACGATGCACCATCCAATTTCAGCAGGCCTGTAACTCGACTGGGGACGGCTCTCAAAAGGGATCATGAATCAAATCCAAGTGTTTTTGGGTTCATTTCTTCCCTCAGCAAAAGCTCTCGATTGGTTGAAGCATGGGCATTCTTTTTGCTAACATTTACACTCAATTGCCGCTTGTGGAATGCAGAATTGCCGCCTAGACTTGCGACATTGGCGTTGAAAATATCAGGCTGGACAAAGATGAAAAGGAGACGGCACTTACCGTGTGAGCAACCCCAAATTTCATGGTGATTGGATTGGTTGTTAGTGAATGTCGCTTGTTCTTTTTCATGTCAGCCTGGAAATTTTTCGGAGGGAATGTCAATAAAGGTATATTATATATTTATATTGTGGATCATACTCTTCTATATCGGAATTTGTATCGAGCATGAACTAAAGACTGAGAAATCAGAAAACTCGGAACATTCCAGATAACTAGGTTTTGAATCTTTCATGTCTCAACAAGTTAAAGAAGCATCCAATGTGCTCTTCTAACGCTAGGTTCTAATGGGAAAACAGTAAGCACAGCCATAGTCACCATTAAAATTGAGTTTAAGCGATTTGAAGTTAATTGTGCCTGTCATATGGCCTCCATCTTACAAAGGGTTTTGTCAAAAACTTTGAGAAATATCGTTTTATTTCACTGACTTGGGTCCGGTTTAATGAAGCAAGGACCGAATAGCAGCAACGGCATCACCTTTGTGCTCGCGAAGTGTTCTCTCTGCAACCTTTTTGTCCAACTTTTTCCGGTGCAAAAGATCGAAGTATTAGCATCTTTGGCATATCACAGAGATATTTAAGAGACATAAGAAGAAGAAAAAGAAGCCAACCTCTAGTTCGTTTGCGATGATGTCCACATCGGCCGCGTTGATCTTTACTGCAGCTAATTCTTTCTCTCTGAATAGAACAGAAATATAGCGTCCGGTTCAAATAAAGCACAAAATCGAATATATAGGAAATTTATTTGATACAGCGCGTGAAAATCTTTAAGTTCACAAACAAGAATCAAGTCATTTCATTAACTTAAACATCAGTTTAGGTGCTTACTGTTAGTACAAATAAAATGTGAAACATCTTTAAAACATGTTGAATTAAATTGTAAACAAGTGTGTGTCTGTCATACGAACAAGTTGAATCTGACAAATTTTTAAAAGAAATAGTCATTAAATGGTAGGAAAGCTACTTTCTTTACCAAACAAAAAAAAAAACTCGTTAGTGTGTGTATACATGTTTGCAATTTGAGTTGGTACTTAAATGACTAAGCTAATGACAAGGTTGACGAAAGTAGTTGATTGATACAATACTTGATACTTTGAAGACTTGATTAAATGTTT
Organism: Gossypium hirsutum; assembly: GCF_007990345.1. NCBI lineage: Eukaryota > Viridiplantae > Streptophyta > Magnoliopsida > Malvales > Malvaceae > Gossypium > Gossypium hirsutum. The sequence goes on from NC_053425.1 coordinate 8,302,729, forward strand.
TGATGTTTGAGTACCAATTTAGAAGCTAAGAGTTTTAGGATGTCTAGAGCAATTAGCTATAAGTTTGCATATTCTGCAAACTAACTGGGCGAGTTCTGCAGTCGTAAGTTTGGATAACCAAGTCGAGAAATTAAAAGTGCAAGTGAGTTTTGAGATTGAGAAATTACGACATTGAATCTTACATTTCAATATGGCCTACAAATTATTATGCTGCAAAAAGATTTAAGGAACATATAATAGCACGGCTGAAGAAGATAACAAGGATTACGGAAAAGAAATGAAAGGTAACCGAATATTGCAAATTAAAACCAAATATGATTGTAGATTAAGATTGCATTATATCAATCTCATTGGTATATATTCATATGCTTATGTCATTCCGACTCTTCATGTTTCTCGAAAGATTCGTGTTCAACAACTGTGTATAATGCATATCTAGACTCAAAAATGAATGCATGACCTTCCAAATACATGAAAAAAAGACAACTAAAATGATATGGCTTCTGGGTTTTAGCAGCAGCATCATTAGAATTATTTAGGTTACCCTATGACCTACCTCAAATTACCTTATACACAGCTTTTGACAATTTTAATGACAAAACACACACATAAAAAAAAAATTCTTCGATATGAATATACTCGGTTTCTTTATAAATTCTTTCATATATTTATTCGATCATATAGTGTCAGATATTAATATCTTTATAAATTTCTGCAAATTCCAATCCAACCATCAAAATTCAACGAATGTAACAAAACATACTACAAAGAGGAACCAAATTGGACTAAAATTAAACTTAGATAATTAATATTCAAGAAATCAAACCTCAATCTCATTGCATTCTTTTCTGCTTCAGCTGATGCCGCAATCGATGCCATGGCCTGCAACGTAAAAAAGAAAAAGAAAAAGAATCCCGTAAGCAAAAGAAAACGAAAAGGAACAAAAGAAGCGTAAGCTAAAGATCGAAAGAGGACCGATTTGGCACGAGAAGAATCGAGCTGGCGATCTTCGACACGATCGGTGAGTTTATCGAAGGCTTTACTCTGTTGCTGTAAATCCTTAGAATCAACGACTACGTCAACCCCTCCATCTCCGGCTTCCATTGTCGGCTATTGGTTAAGCTTCAGATGGTAAAAAGCCCTAACGTTGTTCGTTGAATCGACCTGAGTTTTCAGTTGAAGAAACAGTGAAAAAGAGAGAGCGATTATCAAATCCTTCAAAATTGGAAACTTATGTCGAGGGTTTTTCAAGGCCCGTCTTATAATTTCAAAATTCATTTTCGGCCCATTTTCAAAATTCAGGTCAGTATATTGGTTTTATCTAAATTAAATTATTTTTTAATAATCTCCTTATAGTTTCTTATTTATTTTTGACACAATACCTAAAATTATTCATAACTAGGGGTGTTCAAATAGTCAGTTCAATTATTAACCGAACCGAATTACTATTAACCGAATTTCCCTAAATGTAAAAATTTTTAACCGTTAATCGAATTAATTTTTTTAAAATACATTAACCAAACCGAAATATTTCGATTAATTCGATCGATTAACTGGATTGACCGAAATTTATATGTTTTTATCTTTTGGTTAAAATAATTATAAAACAAATAAAAAATACATTGCTAATGTTCATTTTCTTCTTTTTTTTAATAATTAAAAAATATATATTATTTATTTCGATTAATATAAAAATAATAATTTAAAAAATACATTACTATTACTCATTCGGCTAAAACTTTTTCTTTCTAAATATGTAGTAATTGTTTGTCCATAAAATTTTCGGTATTTGATAATCATATTAAACTCTGATTAAATTTAAAATTAAATTAGATTAGATTTGTAATTAGTGTAAAACTCTTTTTACATTATTTTTTCAATTCATAAAATTCCAACTTTGAAACTTTATTTATGAAAGATTCAATTTTTTATCACTTAATACAATAACAATTAATAATATAAAAAAAAGTGAAATCCAAATTATGAAATACAATACTGAGATGTCATTTTCCACCAAAAATGAAATAATGGCAATCAGTTAGTCGGATGTTATGTTCTATAGCAACCTAAGTATGTTGTTTTCATTCATTCATTTTATGTTGCAATTGGATGTAACACAACATTCTTTCTAACGATTTCATAATGTGTAACTTGTGAATTGAGTGTGAATATATATATATATATATATATATAAAAAATAAGGTTAAAATATATTCTTAGTCCTTCTACTTTTATAAAAAAATAATATTTAGTCCTTGTACTTAAAAAAAAAGTCTTCCTATTTTTTTTATTTAAAAATTTTTCTGACAAATTTTATTAATTTGACATATTGATTAAGTTACTCTAATGTGACATGATATATGATTAATCGTAAAATAAAATAGTCACTTAATTGGTACTTTGACCTATGTATACAGGAATAGTTTACATATTTTTTTAGTGAAAGGAGTAAAATATTATCTAACTTCTAGTACAATAGTCTTTATAATACTTTTACTCATATATATATATAAACTCTGTTTATGTCTCTATCTAGGCAAATTAGGGGTAATACTTGTCGTAACCATTTTTTTGAAAAAACGGGTAGGTCGAATTAGATTTTGAAAATGAAAGAACGGGAGTCGCCACCAATCACTTTTTGATGAGGTGTGATTGGATCACCTTAAATTAATCATTTTAATAAAAGTTAAGATTTACTAAAACGATAATTTTTGGTCTACAAAAATCAGAAAATGAGTTCGGGAGTCGGTTACACACGAGGAAGGATTAGCACCCTCGATACGCCCAAAAATTGGTACCTAGTTGATTAATTAGTGTCTTAGTGTCGAAGATTAGAAAACTCGAAAGAACTTTGAAATACGATCCCTCTTTGTAAAAATGCTCAAATGTTAAAGACCTTCTCGTCTCAAAACATAAAATGTCACATCCAGTAAGTTAGGACATGACATCTTGAATTTTCGAGAGCGAGCTTGCCTAAAATTTGCGTATTTTAACTTGTTAGAAGGGTATTCGATTATTTAGAGTAAACGAGAAAAATCGAAACCCAGTAAGTTAAGGTACGTTTTCCCGAATTCTCAAACACCGAATATTGCCTTTGGTTTAAAACAAATTCTTATTTCGAGGTGACAAAGTATCATACCCGGTAAGTTAGGGCACAACACTTCGTATCTCCGGGAATAGACATTTTCAAAACTCGTATAGCGATTCAAAAGAGTATTTCGTTATCTAGGTTAAATGAGAAAAATCGAAACCCAGTAAGTTTGGGCACGATTATCTCGAATTACCAAATACAGAATATTACTTTTATGAAAGAATTATTTTAAGGCATCGAAAAAAACATGATGTGATTTATAGTAAAATGTAAGAGCAAATTATGGTATTAACACATATAATAATATAATGATAGTGTCAAAACAATAACATGAACAGTTATAAAAGATGAAACAATAACGAGGTTAAGTATTATATAAATGTAAACACATACGTGGAGAAAATGAAATAATCGAACACGCAAGCAAATCAATAAATAAATAGATATAAAAAATGGAAAAACAAAATGACAATGATAACGATAGTAATGATATAAAAGTATATACATATATGGGTTAAGGTACATACGTAGAGGTTATAAGAAATATATGAAAGAAATATATATATATATAATAGTACAATATTAAAAGGTGCATATGCGTAGTATAAAAATGTATATGTAATATAATCAAAATTACATAGTACATATATATATTAGTAATAATAATGATAATGACAATAATAATAAAAACATTACATAAACGTATATTGAAAATAGATATATAATAATATTTAAAAGCATATACATAATATATATAATATACGAAACAAAATATACACATCATATATTAAAGTATATACATAATGTACATACATATATATGAAAGACAAATACATGACACGATCAAAAGTATGCACATAGTATATATATACATATATATAAAATGTATACATAATATATAAAAATATATACATGCATATATTATTTAGAAAAGATGAAATATACATAGTATTGATATACATATGTGTAGCATGGGATATAAAAAGTATATACGTGTGACATACAAATATATATTAACGAAAGCAATAATATTAAAAGCTTTTAATAATACCATATAATATGTATAATATATATGTATAAATATCAAGTAAGAATAATAATAATGGGATACCAATAGGCAAGAATAATAGAATAACAATAATAAAATATAACAGCACAAATGGTATTAAAATTTAAAAAAACAAAACAAAAAAATAAAAAACAGTAAAAGAAGGATTAAACTGAATTAAAAAAGGAACTTTTGGGGCAAATCAAGATGAGAAAGAAATGTAGAGGCTAAACGCAACATACGAGAAGATGTAGGGGTTATATGGGGCAATATTCCCATACCCAAAACGACGCAGTTCTGAATGTCTGTCCCGCAAATGATCCCAGGTCCGAATTGAAGCAAAATCAAAATTAAGAGGCAAATATAATAAATGGTCAAAGACTAAATTAAAACCCGATAGAAACAAGGAGGGACTACACGAGAAATTATCCCAAACAGTAGAAACACGCGGATCCTCAGGCGTCGGGTCGGGTCTCACGGGGGTCACGTGAAACGGCGTCGTTTTGGCATTAAGGAGGCCGACCAAAACGACGTCGTTTTGATCGGCTATTTAAGGCAAATTTTCTTTAAAAAATTCATTTTTTCATTTTGTTCTCCAAAAATATTTCTTCTCTCTCTCATTTCTCTCTACCAGCCCAGAAATTGCGAGGAGCCGGTCGTCTGTCGCCGTGTCATCTGCCGCGCTGGCCACCATACACGGTGGCCGTAAATCGCCAAGGGTAATTTTTTCTCTCTTTTTTTTTCTATTTTATATTTGTTTAATATATGTATGTTATTTTTAATAAAATAGGAGTGATATGTGACAACAATATTCGAAAAAAGTAAAGAAAAAAGGGTAAAATAAAAACGATAAATAAACCTTTAGATCGGCCTTTGATACTCCTTGCTGCTGATTTGTGTTTGTGTTACAAAGCCTTTTTGATTGTTAATCTTCTTTATATCTTTTGAATAGAATGAAAATCAAGAGCAAAAAAGCCCCCTACACCCGATCCCCTTTGTGGTTTTTATAGCTTGTTTTTTACAAGTCTTCTTTTCTTCTGCACACTGTTCTTTCTCTTTTAATGCTGCAGGTGCAAGTGGGGCGATGGCACAGTGGCGGTGCTTGCAGGAGATGTGACTGGGGGAGGTGGGATTAGGTGATTTAGGGTTTTAAATTTTGAAACCCTAAATTTTTAGGCTAGTTGGGTCAGATTGGGGTTAGGGTCTGGGCCATATTGTTTTGGGCCTTAGTTTTTTATTTGTTTTAGGTTTAAGTTGGGCTATGTGGGTTTGAAAATGGGTTTCTGTTGGGTAGGTAGATTTGGGCCTGTACAGCTGCCTCTCTTTGCTCGTTGTCGTGTAACGAGAATGGAGTAAAGACTTAAAAAGGGCCGAATTTGCCTGGTCTCACCGGGTCTCGACTTCTTCGGTGCCCATCTTCTTTCAAGTAGCTTCATTCCAATCCACCGTATCCTCAGGGGTATAGGAACTGTTGCTTTGATCCGCTTCACCGTAACTTCAGATAAGATCTGTCTGTTTAGCTTTACTCCGTTCTACTGCATCTTCAGGGAAATAAGATTTGTTATCTTCAGTCTGCCCCGCTACAACTTTAGGGAGATAAGACATGTGACTTCAATTAATTCTACTGAAACTTCAAGGAGATCTGCTGTGGCTTGGATCAACTCTACTGCTGTTTCAGGGAGAAGACATTTGATTTTCAGCCTGTTACCCTACTGCTTAGGGGTTTAAGGTCTGTAAATTTGGCTTGCTATCCTACTGCTTAGGGTGATAAGATCTGTAGATCTTCAGCCTGTTTCCTTACTGCTTAGGGGGTTAAGGCTTGGTGGTTTGAATCTGCTTCACTGCAACTTCAGGAGGGCAAGATTCACCGTCTTTTGATCTGCTTCCCTACTGCTTAGGGTGATAAGATCTTTAAAATTCAGCTTGTTACCCTACTGCTTAGGGGGTTAAAGCTTGTTGCCTTCGATCTGTTTCCCTACTGCTTATGGGGTTAAGATCTTGTAAATTTAACCTGCTACCCTACTGCTTAGGGGTTTAAGGTTTGGTGGTTTGAATCTGCTTCACTGTAATTTCAAGAGGGCAAGATTCACCGTCTTTTGATCTGCTTCCCTATTGCTTAGGGTGATAAGATATTTAAAATTCAGCTTGTTACCCTACTGCTTAGGGGGTTAAAGCTTATTGCCTTCGATTTGTTTCCCTACTGCTTAAGGGGTTAAGATCTTATAAATTTAACCTGTTAACCTACTGCTTAGGGGTTTAAAGTTTGGTGGTTTGAATCTGCTTCACTGTAATTTTAGGAGGACAAGATTCACCGTCTTTTGATCTACTTCCCTACTGCTTAGGGTGATAAGATCTTTAAAATTTAGCTTGTTACCCTACTGCTTAGGGGTTAAAGCTTATTGCTTTCGATCTGTTTCCCTACTGCTTAGGGGGTTAAGATCTGTACATCTTCAGCCTGTTACCCTACTGCTTAGGGGTTTAGGCTCACCATCCTCGATCTGTTTCCCTACTGCTTAGGGGTTTAAGATCTGTAAATTCAGCTTGTTACCCTACTGCTTAGGGGGTTAAAGCCTGTGAACTCACTGATTCTAGGGACATGACCTGTAGAATCAGTTCCATGTGTTTATGCTTATGCCGAAGAATTAGGATGCTATGATTGAAATAAATCAAATGTTCCTAATTAGATGTGCTATAAATGATCTATAAATGCATGCGTGCAGCATGTTGTGAGCATGAATCCTTTTTTTAATGTTTAGGTTGCCATTGCTCTTTATTCATCAAGGTTCTTTCACTAAAATGGTACCATGTCTTCTTGTTCAGCTCAGATCTTTGAACCGAAAATCCGAAGAGGTAGTCCTACTTTAAACTCTTTCTTCTCAAATGTTTCCAATTTTTAAGTTTGGTTAGTCCTAAATAATAACCCTGTTCCAAGTTCCTGTACTATTTAGAAACTTTCAGAGTAATACGCAGAACTCTTTTTGCGAAAATGGCTTTAGTCCATTAATCATCATTTCAATGCAAATTGCTTGAAAAGGATCATAACAATGTCAAAATTGAAATTTGTCAGAAACAAAATTTGAAGGGAATAGATTAATCACAGTCAACAAACATTACTAGAATACAAAATGAATAAAAAGGGAATAAGTGCCCCAGATATCGCAGCGTGAGCTTCTCTGTACTAACTTCTTGATGACTCCTTTTTTGCTCAATATGTGTTTAGGGGATCTAGAGTACCCTCGTAGATGCCCCAAGATGTAACATCTCTTCTCCTTGTTAATTTAGGTATCATAAGGCCATCGCATGCCCCACCTTTGATCAAAATTTGAACCGCCCTTTACGGGTTTTCAATTTAAAACCCCTTTGGTCTCAAGGTGCCCTTTGCGAGTTTTCACCTTGGCCTCTCCCACTTTTTTTTTTTAGGCGAAGTATTTCTTAACCGAATCTGAATTCACAGGATTGGGTAAAGTATTGCCATCCATTTCAGCCAATATCAATGCTCCACAAGAAAAGGCTTTCTTTACCACATAAGGTCCTTCCCAATTCGGGATCCATTTTCCTCTGAAATCCTTTTGTATGGGCAGGATCTTTTTCAATACTAGGTCTCTCTTGGGGAATTCTCTAGGACGAACATTTTTGTTGTAAGCTCGCATCATTCGCTTTTGGTACATCTGACTATGGTGAACAGCTCTTAGCCTCTTTTCTTCAATCAAATTCAACTGATCGTATCGGGATTGGATCCATTTTGCTTCATCCAACTTTACCTCTGACAAAACTCTGAGGGAAGGAATCTCAACCTCGATAGGTAAAACTGCCTCCATTCCATAAACCAATGACAAAAGTGTTGCCTTGGTGGAGGTCCTGACGGACGTTCGATAAGCATAGAGGGCGAATGGTAGCTTTTCATGCCAGTCTTTATAAGTCTCAGTCATTTTCCCCACAATCTTTTTAATGTTTTTATTAGCTGCCTCGACTGCACCGTTCATTTTTGGGCGATACGGTGACGAGTTGTGGTGTCTGATCTTGAACTGACTGCAGACATCCGCTATCGTGCTGTTGTTCAAATTTAATGCGTTGTCAGATATGATCCTTTCCGGTATTTCATATCGACAAATAATTTTCTTTTTCAAGAACTTGCTAACTGTTGATTTTGTAACATTGGCATATGAAGCGGCCTCCACCTACTTGGTGAAATAATCGATTACCACAAAGATGAATCGATGCCCATTTTGGTGAAATTGGCCCAATCACATCATGCCCCACATCGAGAAAGGCCATGGAGAAGTCATAACATGCAGAGGTGAAGGAGGCACGTTAATCTTGTCTCCATAGATTTGGCACTTATGACATCTTTTGGCATAGTTAATACAGTCTCCTTCCATGGTGGACCAATAATACCCAAACCTCATAATTTGCCTGGCCATTGTAAGGCCATTAGCATGTGTCCCACAAACGCCCTCATGGACTTCTTCCAATATTTTCTTAGCCTCAATAGCGTCTACACATCTTAACAGCACCTGATCCTTTCTTCTTTTGTATAGGATCTCCCCATCTAAGACATAGTCACTGGCCAGTCTTTTCAATGTTCTCTTGTCGTTCTCAGTAGCTTGGTCGGGGTACTCACAATTCTTCACATATCGCAGGATATCGTGGTACCAAGGGTGATCATCATTTTTCTCTTCTTCTTCGAGGTTGTAACAATGAGCTGGAGCCTCATAGATACGCATTTGGATCGGTTTCACATCCTCTTGTTTGTTCACCTTGATCATAGAGGCTAAAGTTGCTAGGGCATCGGCCATCTGATTTTCTTCTCGGGGGAGATAGTAGAAGACGATATCATCAAATTCTTTGATTAATTCAGGGACCAGACTTCAGTAATTGATCAACTTGGGGTCTCTCGTCTCCCATTAGCCTTTGAGTTGATAAATCACTAACGCAGAATCTCCATATACTTCTAACACCTTAATTTTACGCTCTATGGCCGCACGTATTCCCATAATGCATGCTTCGTATTCTGCCATGTTGTTTGTGGAGTCGAAATCCAATTTATTAGTGAAGGGATAATGTTCACCGTCTAAGGATACTAAGACTGCCCCGATTTCGTTACCCACAGCATTTGATGCTCCGTCGAAGTTTAGCTTCCAACGATGACCTTCTTGAGGGTCTTCTTCAGTGGTTGCCACGTACATCAGATCTTCATTAGGGAAATCAAAGTTCAGAGGCTCGTAATCTTCTAGAGCTCTACTGGCTAGAAAATCCGCTATTGCACTCCCTTTTACAGCTTTCTGATTTACATAGAAGATATCAAATTCGGAAAGTATAATTTGCCATTGGGCCAATCTTCCATTTAAAGCAGTTGATTCCATCAAGTACTTCAGAGGATCCAGTTTAGAAATCAGCCAAGTTGTGTGGTACAACATGTATTGTCTCAGTCTTCGGGTTGTCCAGATTAAGGCACAACACAACTTTTCAATGAACGAGTATCTCGTCTCACACTCAGTAAACTTTTTACTGAGGTAATATACCACTCTTTCTTTCCTTCTTGATTCATCGTGTTGGCCAAGCACGCATCTCATAGAATTTTCAAATATCGTCAAATACAGTATCAGTGGTTTATCTGGACTAGATGGTGTCAACACTGAGGCATTAGACAAATATTGCTTAACTTTGTCGAAAGCCTTCTGGCATTCCCCGTCCTAAACACCAAGGTTGTGTTTCTTAAGGAAACGAAATATGGGGTTACATTTCTCGGTTAGTTGTGAAATAAACCGAGTGATGTAATTTAATCTTCCTAGGAATCCCCGAACTTCCTTCTAAGTACGTGGTGGAGGTAACTCTTGTATGGCTTTGACTTTATATGGGTCAATCACAATCCCTTTTTCACTGACCACGAATCCTAGCAGTTTTTCTGACCTGGCCCCGAAGGTACATTTTGCTGGATTGAGTTTCAACTAGAATTTCCTCAACCTCAAAAATAATTTCCTCAAGACTTGCACATGCTCTTCTTCAGTTCGAGATTTGGCGATCATGTCATCGACGTAGACTTCAATTTCTTTATGCATCATATCATGGAATAGGGTTACCATGGCTCTCTGATATGTTGCTCCCGCATTTTTCAATCCGAACGGCATCACCTTATAGCAAAAAGTTCCTCACATGGTCACGAATGTGATTTTATTCATGTCTTTAGGATGCATCTTGATCTGATTGTACCCCGAGAAACCATTCATGAAGGAGAAGAGTGAGTAACCTGCCGTGTTATCCACTAAGGTGTCAATATGAGGCAGCAGAAAATTATCCTTCGGGCTGGCTTTGTTTAAGTCTCTGTAGTCTACACACATCCGTACTTTTCCATCTTTTTTAGGGATGAAGACGATGTTGGCTACCCATTCTGGGTACTTAACTACTTGTAAGAAGCCAGTATCAAATTGTTTCTTGACCTCCTCTTTTATTTTCAACAAAACATCGGGCTGCATCCTTCGAAGCTTTTGCTGAACTGGCTTGCATTCTTCTTTGATGGGGAGCCTGTGTACCACAATGTCAGTACTTAGCCCAGGCATATCTTGATATGACCATGCAAAGACATCCTTGAACTCTTGGAGTAACTCAATCAGGTCCCACTTTGTCTCTGTGGTAATGCAAGCTCCAATCTTTACTTTTTTCCTTTCTAGTTCATCTCCCAAGTTCACGACTTCTACGGTCTCTTTGTGGGGTAGAATCTGTTTCTCCTCGTGTTCTACCATCCTTAACAAATCAGGGGATAAGTTACAGTTTCTGTCATCCTCAAAGTCCTGAGATCCCTCTAGACACATATCTCGCTCAAAATGAGACTCTGAATTAGTAGCAACGTCACTCACATCATTGATATCTGGAGACCTGTTGTAGGTGCGAAGGAAGATACAAAGAATAAGAGAATCTAAGAACAATGATATGTATGGTATGATCATGAATAAAAGAATAAAAGAATATTTGCACGGAATAAGTCAAAAGGATGCATTTCATTGAAATAACGATTTTGAACATAAGCCTATTTCACAAAAGGACACTTATTACTCCTAGGCCTAGAGCAATAAGTATGTTTTGAACATTACTCTGAATCAGTTCTAAAGACTACAGGAATCTCTTCCGCAGTCCAATTATTCAGAACACTTCCCGGCTCATAGGGGCGAATGCCCGAAAAATCCTCTATCCCAGTTCCTTCTTCATATGTGGCATTGATATCCAAACTCTCTATCATTCCTTCCATGATTTCTTTTCCCGACGTCTTCCACTTGGAGTGAATAACCCCTCTAGACACAAAAGTCTTCGATATATGGGGGAAGATCATTGGTTCCCATTCAATTTCTCCCCCGCTCAATTGCACTCTCCTTCTCTCTTGCTTCTTTTCTAGCTCTTTCTTTCTTTGTTTCGTGTCTGGCTTAAATCCTAACCCAAAACGGCCTTGTTTGTCTTTCACCATTGGTGCATTAATCCTTCCTTGGAGGTATCTCCCGAGTCCTTTTCCAAGTAGGGCCCCTTTTCCAATAGTTAGTCGTAGTCCCATTCTTATAGTCTCAGATAACCTGGGTATTAGAATCCTATTTCCTTCGGTAATGAATGTCGCGTTCACGAACTCTAAAGATCGAAAAGAGCACTCGATTGCTTCGTCATTTGCCTCTAGATATAAGGCGTCACTAGTTATTGCTGCGATGATATCTTCTTCAGCATTGATCGTTACTAACCGACCTTCGATTACCAATTTCAACTTCTGGTGCAGTGATGAAGGGGCTGCCCCTGCTGAGTGTATCCATGGCCTCCCTAATAGGCAATTATACGAAGGCTTAATGTCCATGACCAGGAAATCTACCTCGTACGTGTTCGGCCCGATTAAGAAGGGTATTTTAATTCTCCCCATTACCTTCCTTTCCGTGCCATCAAATGCTCTCACTACACTTTGGCATGTCTTTATATGGGAACCATCCACTGGCAACCTATTTAGCGTAGATAGGGGTAGGACATTCAGTGCAGACCTATTGTCAATCAATACCCCCGGTAATGTGTACCCTTTACAGCGAGTCGTGATGTGCAAAGCTTTAGTTGATCCTCGGCCCTCTGGCGGTACCTCATCGTCATTGAAGAATATGAAGTTGCCGGCACTTATATTGTTGACTAGGCGGTCTAGTTTGCTTACAGAGATATCATTAGCAACATAAGTTTCATTCAGCACTTTCATTAATGCGCTGCGATGGGTTTCAGAGCTTAAGAGTAAGGCCAGTACCGATATACGAGCTGGCTGTTTGTGCAACTATTCTACGACACTATATTAACTGTGCTTTAGGAATTTTAAGAATTCATTTACTTCTTTTTCAGTCACTGATTCATTGACAGTTGGTTCAGGCCCTGCCGGCTTCTCTTTCTTTTGCTCAATTGCTAATGATTTTTCTTTAACCTGCTCGAATTTTGTATTTGGGGTATAACGCCTTCCGCTGTGCGTATAAAAACCCTCGTCTTAAACTTCTTCTGATGTATTAATCGGGGTCTCCTCTCCCGAGAATGTCACATTGCAGCTATAGTTCCACGGTACCCTTTTGCTATCCTTATAAGGGAAAGCAACGGGCTTCTGGATTACGACATTTGGCGCAACTTGTGCCCCAGCTTCATTCATTCTCGGACGTGATATGATAACCACTGGGTGGTTGACTTTGTAAACATCCTTCATCGACCCCTCTTCGGAGGCACACACATCTGTTTCTTCTAAGCTCTCGTCATATTCGAAGAATTACAGCTCCTTATTATCCATCAATCCCTGTAACAAAGCCCTGAATTCAGTGCATTTCTGAATTTCGTGATCTTCTTGATCATGGAACTCGCAATAATTATTTGCTTCTCGAGGTCTGACCCTTGAGTTCTGTACTATCAACCCTTTTTCCACCATTTTCTTCCATACCTCTCTTAACGGGGTATTCACTTCTGTAATATTCATCTTAATTTCTTTCCCCGAACTCTCGATTATTGTATTTATTCCCTTATCCTCATGGTTAGGTAATGGATTCTCTGTACTGGATGTATCATCAAATTTCACGATCCCCATGTTGATGAGTCTTTCAACCAATTTCTTGAAAGTGGTACAGTTTTCTGTCGAGTGTCCTATGGCTCCCGCGTGGTATTCGCATTGAGCATTTGCGTCATACCATTTGGGGTATGGAGGTTGCATTGGCTTTAGATAGAAGGGAGACACGACATGTGCATCAAATAAACTTTGGTATAACTCTTTGTACGTCATTAGAATGGGCGTAAATTGGAGTTTCTCCCTAATTTGTTTTGTGTTGGGCTCTTGTCTGGGTAGGCCCTGTTGTCCAGTAGTTGTCGACCTTGGTTGGCTTATGGTGATCGATTTCGAATATGAGCTCAAATTATTCACTTCGTGCTCTTTCTTCCTCGACGCTGACCTCTTGGCGTTTTCCCCAACCTCTATTTTCCCACATCTTATCACATTTTCTATCATTTCTCCAGACACTACTATGTCTGAAAAACTCTTGGTTGCGCTACCCAGCATGTGGTTAATAAAAGGTGCCTTCAGGGTATTGATGAAGAGCATAGTGGTTTCCTTTTCCAACAGAGGGGGTTGGACTTGTGTGGCCACCTCTCTTCATCGCTGGGCGTACTGCCTAAAGCTTTCATTATACTTTTTTTCCATATTCTGTAAAGTGATTCTATCAGGGGCTATGTCTGCCACATGACCGTACTGCTTCATGAAAGCTTGTGTTAGATCTTTCCATAAACCGATCTGAGCGCGACTCAGTTGGTTGTACCATCTAGAAGTGACCCCAACCAGACTTTCTTGGAAGCAGTGAATTAATAGTTGGTCATTATTGACATGGCCTGTCATTCGTCTGCAGAACATAGTGATGTGAGCTTCGGGACAGCTAGTCCCGTTGTACTTCTCAAATTCTGGTGTTTTGAACTTGAGAGGGAGTACTAGGTCCGGAACCAAACTTAATTCCTTAGCATCGATTCCACCTTGATAGTTAGTGCTTTCCATTTCTTTAAATTTTTCTTCTAACCATCTACACCATTCTTCAAGCTCTCTTGGGAGTTCTATCCTTGTCTTTTCTGTTTTTGTTACTTTATCGAGATTGAGGACCACAGGGTTGGTTGGGTTATCCCCCGAATTAAAGCTCGAGCTAGCCTGATAATTCATCGGTGCCGAGGCACCGGCCTGAAATGGTCGGGGCCTAATTGTGACCGATGGCTTTCTTGGGTACATGTCAGGTTGTGTCTGAACGTCCGCAGGGACAAAACCCGGAGGGTAGGTAGGATTTTCATTATCATCTCCCGCATTGATCAAAGGGCTTTTCCCTTTTTCTAATCCGTCCATCATACTTTTCTGGGACTCCAGCATCTAGTCTCTCATATCTTGCTGGATTTTGGCAAGCTGTTCTTGCATACGTGTTTGTAATTGATCCTGCATCTCTTTTTGCATTTGTTCCAATCTCTCTAACCTTTGGTCCATAACTCTTTTTTTCCTCTTGTACCGTAACAATGTTCCAGGGTAACTGCCATGATTTTTAGGGTTTTTGTGAGTTTTAGTGCGTATGATGCAATGCTGATGCATGAATGTAATGAATGCGATGAATGCAAAAAAGCGTTGATCCCAATTCGATTTCATTAGAGTAACTTTTCTAGAAAACAAGTTTCTTTACATAAAATAAATTACATATAAGGTTTGGCCCTGATACTTAAGGCCTTGACCTGCCTAAGAAGCAAAGCTAACTCTCAGCTTCGGTCCGATTTTGACTCGTATTTTAAACTCAGCACATCAGCTTGTACTGCTAATGTTTGCAAGTGATCAGCCACTTCTCGTACTTGAGTCAAAGCTTCACCCATGACGTAGTCCCTGCTTCTGACTTGGTCTTGAGATTGATGAAGTTGCTCATTCCATCGCTCGTTATTTACCTCGAGGAGTTCTATCTGAAGTTCACGATTTTGCAGCGCTTTTTTGAGTTCTTCTATATTCTCTTTTAATTCTTCGATTCTGTTCTAACTAGCTTTCAACTCGACTACGGAGTTACGCGAATGATACTGATACAAGGACCTCTCTAACTCTGATACCCGAATCTTTAACCCCTCTTTCTCGTTCTGGCTTTCCACCAAACTTCTTTTCAGAGCACCTTCTCGAGCTTGAGCATCGCAAAATTTTTCTTCCCACTGGTTGGCTTTTCTTTGTTCTTCTTTAACTTCATGTCGCCACTGTTTGGATGTTTTTCTTAACCCAGCGGTTCTCATTGATCTGCGCAGCTTCTTATAGCCCGTTTTCAAACTGTCCAAGTCCTCTTCAACCTTGTTTTTCCCTTTTCTGAGTCTTTCAGCTTCTAGTTTTTGGACATCGACATCTAACCCTAACTGCATCTTTTCTTCTTCCAACTGCTCGATCCTTTATTCTAGTTCCAGACTCTTTCTTCGAAATCTTGCCTGATGATTTCTAACTCAGATGAGATTACTTTCAAGTGTTCTTCTATCGACTGAGGATTCCCTTGATCTGATGTAAGGATGTTATCGTTAATCCTCTGATTCCACCATCGGTCGTACTCAGGAGTAGTCATGGGATTGGCAGCAAACTTTTTCATTCTACTAGTCTGGTTCCAAGCATTTGATATCTCGCGAACTTTCTTTTTTTAATTATTCCCTGTGAACACGGACTCGCACTGGACTAACCCGTATGTTGGTGGTGTAAACTGTCTGGATCTGTACTGTCTTAATGCAAGCAGAGGAACATATCCGACGGCTCCCCATACTCCTAACAAGGGAACCCAATCGAAATCTCCGCATCGGTATAATATTTCATCAGGAACCATCCATGGGGCTCTCTATTCAACGTCTCCTTCTTGTAAATTTTGGAGAACCGTCATCCAATTTTCTTATGTAACATCATCTCGCCTCGGTGTAGCCACTAACTCTTTCAGTGGAGAGTAATTTTCAGAGAAGATACGATATGAGACCTTTTCCACTTTCCAAAAATGGCTGTGGAATCAAGATAGCAAGAGCTGTACACATCCAATAAATCTCACTTCACCCGCTCTTCTACAAGCATTCAATGATCTGAAAGTTTCAGCCAAGATTGCAGGTACAGGTGTGGTTCCTTTACCAAGCCTGTCAAAAAGGTCGGAAACAGCCTCGTCTACATGCCCCAAAACTTTAGGGAAGATGACCAGTCCATAAATGCTCAAGACGAAGACATCTACCCTTTTCTTCACGTCGAGGTGCGCTAAGATTAGATCCCTCAGGTTCCTCCAAAGAATGCATTTACAATCTCCTTTTTGTTTGATCCAGGTTGTCACCCACTGTTCACTCATCCCTGTGTTGTTCATCAGCTTTTTTGAAAATGCTGAGACGTTAGCAGGTCTGGAATAAATCCTGTCAACCTGAACCTTTGGGCAATGGAGCAAGGTCGTGTATTCCTCTATAGTAGGTACAGATCTACCCTCCCAAAAATGAAGCAACTGTAAGCAGAATTCCAATATTGGGCAAGGGCTCGAAACAGGTGTTCATCTACCTTGACATCGAGCAGATAAGGTAAATCACCGTAATGACAATAGAATAGCTGTTTGACCTCGTCATCCCACTGACCCCAAATTTCTTTCATCTCTTGGAGATTATTCTGAGTTACGCTGATCCGAGTAAAATTCCATAACTCTGACACTTACCCCTCGGTAAGACTGTCACCTTTCTCTTGTTGTGTTGCTTCAGCCCATATCCGGACAACCGCGTTGTCTTCTACTTTATCAAAAATCCCATTTTCCATGATAAGCTATCTATTTAGGAACCGAATGCGAATCAACACCTTTTGTGATGCAAATGTCATGCAAATACAATCAAAGTAAAACAAAGCAAGTCAGTATTTCATACGCAGTTCAAAACAAACAAAGAATAATAAATATAGCACTTGCTCAAGTAACCACTAGGGTTTCGGAATGGCTCTACCTAGAGTGGGTTCTTAAGGCTCGCTACATGGGGTTTGGTTCTATAGTAATGGTACCTGAACCAGCAGATTCATCAATCTTCACCCATTATAGGCTCATACAGACCGAGTTCAGTTCAGGGGAATACATTTCCCTATGGCTGCACGGAGATGAAAATCTCACGAAGACATAGGTACGGATGTATCCCGAAAGCGATCCACTATCCTGCACGGAGGTGAAAACCTCACGAAGGAGTAGTTTCTCACTCCCACTTAAAGGGGTGTGACCACAACGGTCACGCAATGCAATATGCAAAACTATTTAAAGACTCGAACCAACGCAGCAGGTATTGTACCATAAAAATAGCTGATGAAATGCAATGAAATGATCGTATTTCAAAACCAAATTTTCAATTTTCGATAAAAAGATAAGAGTTAATCAACTTGTGGCTTGACTCTCTTATTTGTTGTCCCCAGTGGAGTTGTCAAGCTGTCGTAACCATTTTTTTGAAAAAATGGGTAGGTCGACTTAGATTTTGAAAATGAAAGAACGAGAGTCGCCACCAATCCCTTTTTGATGAGGTGTGATTGGATCACCTTAAATTAATCATTTAATAAAAGTTAAGATTTACTAAAACGATAATTTTTGGTCTACGAAAATCAAAAATGAGTTCGGGAGTCGGTTACGCACGAGGAAGGATTAGCACCCTCGATACACCCAAAATTGGTACCTAGTTGATTAATTAGTGTCTTAGTGTCGAAGATTAGAAAACTCGAAAGAACTTTGAAATACGATCCCTCTTTGTAAAAAATGCTCAAATGTTAAAGACCTTCTCGTCTCAAAACATAAAATGTCACATCCAGTAAGTTAGGACATGACATCTTGAATTTTCGAGAGCGAGCTTGCCTAAAATTTGCGTATTTTAACTTGTTAGAAGGGTATTCGATTATTCAGAGTAAACGAGAAAAATCGAAACCCAGTAAGTTAGGGTACGTTTTCCCGAATTTTTAAACACCGAATATTGCCTTTGTTTTAAAACAAATTCTTATTTCGAGGTGACAAAGTATCATACCCGATAAGTTAGGGCTAAACACTTCATATCTCCGGGAATAGACATTTTCAAAACTCGTATAGCGATTCAAAAGAGTATTCCGTTATCTAGGTTAAATGAGAAAAATCGAAACCCAGTAAGTTTGGGCACGATTATCTCAAATTACCAAATACGGAATATTACTTTTATGAAAGAATTATTTTAAGGCATCGAAAAAAACATGATGTGATTTATAGTAAAATGTAAGAGCAAATTATGGTATTAACACATATAATAATATAATGATAGTGTCAAAACAATAATATGAACAGTTATAAAAGATGAAACAATAACGAGGTTAAGTATTATATAAATGTAAACACATACGTGGAGAAAATGAAATAATCGAACACGTAAGCAAATAAATAAATAAATAGATATAAAAAATGGAAAAATAAAATGACAATGATAACGATAGTAATGATATAAAAGTATATACATATATGGGTTAAGGTACATACGTAGAGGTTAGAAGAAATATATGAAAGAAAAATATATATATATTAGTACAATATTAAAAGGTGCATATGCGTAGTATAAAAATGTATATGTAATATAATCAAAATTACATAGTACATATATATATTAGTAATAATAATGATAATGATAATAATAAAAAACATTACATAAATGTATATTGAAAATAGATATATAATAATATTTAAAAGCATATACATAATATATATAATATACGAAACAAAATATACACATCATATATTAAAGTATATACATAATGTACATACATATATATGAAAGACAAATACATGACACGATCAAAAGTATGCACATAGTATATATATACATATATATAAAATGTATACATAATATATAAAAATATATACATGCATATATTATTTAGAAAAGATGAAATATACATAGTATTGATATACATATGTGTAGCATGGGATATAAAAAGTATATACGTCTGACATACAAATATATATTAACGAAAGCAATAATATTAAAAGCTTTTAATAATACCATATAATATGTATAATATATATGTATAAATATCAAGTAAGAATAATAATAATGGGATACCAATAGGCAAGAATAATAGAATAACAATAATAAAATATAACAGCACAAATGGTATTAAAATTTAAAAAAACAAAACAAAAAAATAAAAAACAGTAAAAGAAGGATTAAACTGAATTAAAAAAGGAACTTTTGGGGCAAATCAGGATGAGAAAGAAATGTAGGGGCTAAACGCAACACATGAGAAGATGTAGGGGCTATATGGGGCAATATTCCCATACCCAAAACGACGCAGTTCTGAATGTCTGTCCCTCAAATGATCCCAGGTCCGAATTGAAGCAAAATCAAAATTAAGAGGCAAATTTAAGAAATGGTCAAAGACTAAATTAAAACCCGATAGAAACAAGGAGGGACTACGCGAGAAATTATCCCAAACAGTAGAAACACGCGGATCCTCAGGCGTCGGGTCGGGTCTCACGGGGGTCACGTGAAACGGCGTCGTTTTGGCATTAAGGGGGCCGACCAAAACGACGTCGTTTTGATCGGCTATTTAAGGCAAAATTTCTTTAAACAAATTCATTTCTTCATTTTGTTCTCCAAAAATATTTCTTCCCTCTCTCATTTCTCTCTGCCAGCCCAGAAACCGGCGAGGAGCCGGCCGTCTTCCGCTGTGTCGTCCGCCGCACTGGCCACCATACACGGTGTCCGAAAATCGCCCGAGGGTAAATTTTTCTCTCTTTTTTTCTATTTTATATTTGTTTAATATATGTATGTTATTTTTAATAAAATAGAAGTGATATGTGACAACAATATTCGAAAAAAGTAAAGAAAAAATGGTAAAATAAAAACGGTAAATAGACCTTTAGATCGGCGTTTGATACTCCTTGCTGCTGATTTGTGTTTGTGTTACAAAGCCTTTTTGATTGTTAATCTTCTTTATATCTTTTGAATAGAATGAAAATCAAGAGCAAAAAAGCCCCCTACACCCGATCCCCTTTGTGGTTTTTATAGCTTGTTTTTTACAAGTCTTCTTTTCTTCTGCACACTGTTCTTTCTCTTTTAATGCTGCAGGTACAAGTGGGGCAGTGGCACAGTGGCGGTGCTTGCAGGAGATGTGACTGGGGGCGGTGGGATTAGGTGATTTAGGGTTTCAAATTTTGAAACCCCAAATTTTTGGGCTAGTTGGGTCAGATTGGGGTTAGGGTCTGGGCCATATTGTTTTGGGCCTTAGTTTTTTATTTGTTTTAGGTTTAAGTTGGGCTAGGTGGGTTTGAAAATGGGTTTCTGTTGGGTAGGTAGATTTAGGCCTGTACAATACCTTTTTCGAACTTTCATGTTAACAGTGCCTTTTTCTCAAGTAGATTATATGAAAGAATCTATATAGTTCAACCTTCTGGTTTTGTTGATAAGGAAAGACCACGTCATATTTGTAAACTGCACAACTATTTATGGGTTGAAACAAGCTTCAATAGTTTGATACCAAGAATTGAGTAGTCTATTATAACAACATAATCTCATTGGTACCTTAAAGGAATAATTCATCATGACATAACTATATTAGCATTTAATGATTCAGATCGGGCAGATGATATAACCTCAACTTCGACTTATACATGTAATATATCTAGGTAGTAATCTCATATCTTAGAAATCATCAAAGTAAAAGATTGTTGCTCAATCATCCACTGAAGCAAAATATCAAGCACTTACCAATGCCACTGCAAAACTCATTTGGATAATTTTTTTTTCTTTATTAAATTAGTCCCCCCCAAAAAAAAATCATTTTACACTATTTTAAATTGGTTATTGTTTAAGGACCCAAAAGGTAATATCCCTAAAATTTTTTGCTTTCTTTTTATTGAAAATTCTAGCCAATTTTTAATGTTCTTCGACTTCATGAAAACTAAAACCAAGGTCAACCCACTTTTTAATTCATTGAAATCAACAACGTATAGGCTTTTCGTTTAAAACCCAAATTTCGCATCTTTGCTGGCTGTTTCAAGGACTTGTTCTTTTGTCTTTTGTTCTTCTCTACGTTTTTTTTTACAGTGAATTGCTTTGAAAATTGTGAAGTGTTGAAGTAGGTGATTTACTTTTACAGTGACTTGGATTTAACCATTATTGAAGCTCGAAAGCTGCTTAATATTCCCCAGCACCATAAAATCATGACCAACAATTTTTTCCCCAAAAACTTTGTAAGTTTGTGCTAGTTCCACTGGTTTATGGTTCTAACTACAAAATAACTCAAAATTTCCCAAAAGTTATCTCCATAATTTTTTACCCAATTTTATGTTTTCTTTTTGTTTTTTAAGAAATGAAATGCAGTCGTTTCATGCTACCTGATTTAATTTTTTTTTTCAAAATTTAATATAAATTCGTGGAAAGATATATACACACTTGGTGATACAGTCAACATTCCATTTGATTTGTAGTAGAGAAATAACCAAAATAGGAATAGTTTATTTTTAGAGTAATCAAAATAAAAAATACAATAATTTTAGAGTGATTATCAAAATAATTTATCTTAATTTATTTTTGTTTGAATTGCATTTCTCCTCCACTCAAACACCAATTATTCACGGTGATAATATCAGTGCCACATACCTCAATGCTAATCTTGTTTTCCATTCTCCTATGAAGCACTAACTTTTGACTTACACTTTGTAAGGTAACATGTTCAATTAAACCTAATATGGATAATGTTCAATCAAGCCTAGCTATTGTTGGAGAATGTAATATTGGCCATAATAATGTTCAGCTGGGCTGTGTAGGGGTTAGGATTTCTTGTAAGGAATTAATGAACAATTTGTAAGAAGAGGATATTAATGTGCAAAGAAGGCCGAGAAGGGAAAAGAAAAATAAGAATTTGAAATGGAGATTTTTCGATAAATTTAACAATTTAGCGTTTAGAAAAGAGAGTAAGGATCAATTTAGCATTACCTTTAAGAAACATTTTTAGGATAAAAAGTATTGTTAAATAATATGTTTTTGAGCTTTTTTAAAAGTGTTTTTTGGAACAAAAAATGTTTTGTAAACACACTTTTGTAGCTAAAAACAGAAGAAATTTTAACTTTTGTTCAACAATATTTTTTGATCTAAAAGCACTTTTGAAAAGTAATGCTAAATAAGAACTAAGCAAAGAAAGCTTAAGGTATTCAACATTTTGATTTTATGGTTGTGTGGCAAACGAATCATGTGTGGTGTTTTGCTTGGCGATGGAAATGCGAGATGTTATGCTGCTTGGACTTGGGAGGTAGGAACCCTTCTGGTTTCTGCTACTTGCCAATTGGCTTTCCTTTCTTACTTGCCTTAAAAGACTTTTTTCCGGCGTAAGACTAGAGCGACATGGAGATGGAAGCTTTTTTTTTTCTTTCATGAAGTAAGACTAAACCCGTGAACTTATTACTTTAGGTCAGAACAAGTTAATAGGATCCGTTTTTACATCCCAAGTGGAGAAACTATTGAGGCAATAGAGTAAGTGAGGGAAAAAAAGGTATTTTGTAGCAATTGGGTTGGAAGATGCGAAAGATAAACCTGGACCTTTCTTTCGTGGATGATTCGCTTTTATTTGTTAGGATCCAATTGGCGTTTTTCAAAGTAGGCATTAATTGTATTTAGGTGTTTTTCATTTTATTTCAGACGAGTTTTTATTCTCATTCTTAAGTTTTTCATTTTTGACTTGGCAAAAAAAAAATATATATATATATATACCAATGAAAATTGGGGTTTTCTTTTAGATATAACACCCAATTATTTTATTAGGCTATAGTTTATAATTAATTCTAATATTTTGCAACCAATTCTTTTTCTTTTCTTTTTTTTTTCTTTCTTTTAAGTTAGAGATACGAATCTATCATAAATGACTTAATTTCTCTAACTTTTCTCCTCACTCCAAAATAATTTTTTAAAAAATGAAAACAAAAAGACATGCGTAAAAGAAGGGTATAGCTCTAACATCAACTTACTTAATAGCATACATCGAGAAAGAAAAATCAAACAATTTTCAATGGATACTCTTATCAATGATTTCAATTTAAATAAAAACCAAACAATACTGTTTAAAATAATAAGTGTTATATCTTAATTACTTTGATTTATATTTTCTTTATAAGTAAACTACATTAATATTTAAAAAGCATTAAGATACCTTTTATAGTTACATAATATTTACATTTCACTCCCCATAAAACGAAATCTTAAATTAGTTACACATGCCAAAAGAAATATTATTGGTTAAATAGATTAATTTTTTAAAATTTTTAAAAAAATGTCATTTTTTGAGAGAGGGCAGGAAAGCACGCTTAGCTGGATATGTTTTCTTTTAAAATCGTATTTTTTGAATCTTTTAATATAATTAATTTTTTTTGTTTAGGTGATTAAATATTAGTGGTATTATCATTGAATTTCAAGTTTAATTCCTCTCTCACTCACATTTATATTTTTTTCATTATTTAAAATTTTTATATTTTTAATTAATATTTTTAACATATCAACTCATTTTGTTAAATGGTTAAATAATAATGATTTCATCTTTAAGGTCTAGGTTCAAGTCTTCTCTTCTAAACACATTTGTAATTTTTATTTCATACTGTTTCAAGCTTAATTTATTTTTAATTAATAAATATATTATTTTCAATTTTTTTATTTTTAATTCATCTTTTTAATTAATAATTCTTTTATTCATAAAATTAAATAATTATTAAAAATATGATTATTTTTAATAAATATAATTTTTGTATGTGTAATATTTATTTTTTAATTTATATCATGAGTGTAGTAAATTTTGGTATTATATATTTTTGTATTGTGTATTTAAAACATTTCACATATAAACATAATGATATTTGAAATAATTAATTGAAATATTTCACATATAAAAATATTTGAAATATCATACCCACAATGTAGATGATAAAGGTAATGATATTTGAAATATTTTACATATAAAAATAATAATCATATTTGAAATAATTATTTCATTTTATAATATTAGAAATTACCATACCCACAATATATGTGAAAAAAATAAATATTTGACATATAAATATTATATATAAAATAAAAATATGTCAAAAAAATTAGTTGATGTTTATATTATATATAAAGGAGTTATTAATTTCAAATATTTTTAAAAATAATGATATATGTAAAATATATATTTTTACTATATAATTACATATTTATTATTTGATTTTATGATTAAAAATGTTATTAATTAAAAAATTTTAAAACAACATAAAATAAAAATTATAAATGTATTTAAAAGAAAAAAAATTGAACCATTTAACTAAAAGAACTGATACATTAAAAGCATTAATATTTAATCATTTAATTGATTATATTAAAAAATTAAAAAAATGTAACTTAAAAAAAGTACAATCTTCTCTGAAAACAAAATATTTTCTTAAATTTTAAAAAATCAAATTAAAAAATAAATTTTCTTTTTCTTTTTGACATATGGCTAACTTAGCCACAAGGTTGAGTTGTTATTAATTTCTTAATTAGATGTATGTGGCTTTGACCATGATGCTGTGACCTCTTTTATTGAGTCCGGTTGTGAATTTTCTTATGTAGATTGTGTATGATCGGATCATGCAGTGTCATCTTTATCCCCAAAATGTTTTTTTTTTGAAAAAAAAACGAAGAAAGAAAGTAAGCAGTATGAAATAGCGAGTTGACTGAAGTAAAACTTCGCTTGTTGTTGTATTGTACAATAATATTGACGATGAAAAGACATTGAACACCCATCGTCTCAAAAGAGAAAACCACCTAAAACGACCGACCCCTCCCCTGTTTCTCTACCACCGAACACCCACCTTTCACTTCCCTCTAACATACGCCCCCCCAACCAACTCTTATCCTGCGCACTTCTTTAGCTCTCCTCAATCTCATATATTTCTCATCAATTACCACATCATTCTTTGATTCCTTGCTTTTTAGGGTCTCACACGAGAAAGGGTTTCTTTTCTTTTCGGCTTAAAAAGTTCAGATCACGTCATCGGATTGTAAACAATCTTGGACGGCGGTGTCGGATTTTGGGTTTTGGGTGTTTTTTTGACGAGAGATGTCTGATGCTCCGGGGATTGATGAATCTGTTCTCGCTCTGCTGGAAGCCATTCGGGCCTGACGGGGAAAATCACGAGACAAACGGCGTGCTTGGCGTCGGCGGCGGTACTACTGGTGGTTCAAGAGAAGGTAAAGACGGCTTGCTTTGGTTTCGGGGTATAGGAAAATATGGTTCCGGGGAATTTTCCATGGCCGTGGTCCAAGCAAATCAGGTGCTTGAGGATCAAAGCCAGATCGAGTCCGGTCAATTCGGCACTTTTGTTGGGATCTATGATGGGCATGGCGGGCCCGAAGCGGCTCGTTACGTTTGCGATCACTTGTTCAGCAACTTTGGAGGTTCGTCACATTCTTTTGGGTTCTTTAAAATAAGTTCAAAAGCTTTCCCAACTCAGAAAAACGAAATGTTAACTTTGATTTATTGATATTTGGGAACTCTTTTGGTACTTTGGTTAGTGTTTAGTAACTATTTATGTTGTTTCTTCTTATTTCTGGCTTAAATAACACCCAGATTTAAGGTGTTCTTTCGATGCTTTTAGAACTTAAAATCAATGAAATATTTAATCTTGAAGATAGGGTAAGTGCTTAGTTTTTCTTTCAGAACGTTTTAATCAGTCGAACGTAATAGTTTTTGAGATCAAAGGATTTTATGGGGCAATTTGTTGTGCTTTGCTACATGCCTTTAATATGAAGGAATTCCCCTTAATTGCTTTAAATTCTTCTTTGTGTTATGCTGTTTCTTCTTTCGATTCTCGGACTATTTCTAGAAAATAAGCGGTTCTTATGTTGGCATTCTTAGGCTTTGTGTTTATGCAGCAATAACAGCTGAGTCGCATGGAGTTGTGACTGCTGAGACCATTCAAAGAGCTTTTCGTCAAACAGAAGAAGGGTTTACCACGCTTGTGTCGGAATTATGGGGTTCTCGACCCAATATGGCAACTGTTGGTACATGCTGTCTGGTTGGAGTAATATATCAGCAAACACTTTTTATCGCGAGTCTTGGTGATTCACGTGTTGTTCTGGGCAAAAAAGTTGGCAATACTGGCGGAATTGCTGCTATGCAGTTGTCAACTGAACACAATGCAAACATTGAGGCTATCAGGCACGAACTCAAGGAATTACACCCAAATGATCGTCAAATCGTGGTCCTCAAGCATGGTGTTTGGCGAGTAAAGGGCATTATTCAGGTTACATTAACACCTGCATATTGTATAACTTTTTATCATTGGCACGCATAAATATAATATTCTTGAGTGTTTGGATTTTCATGTAAATCTTTTGGAACCGATTAGATGAAGCAGCATCATATGTCTTGTTTCTCGATTTCATAACCTCCTTCATAAATTATCATGTGATGTGATGAATTTCATGACTGTATTTGTTGCAGGTTTCAAGATCTATAGGCGATCTTTATATGAAACATGCACAGTATAACAGGGAACCGATTAATGCGAAATTTAGACTTCCTGAACCAATGAACATGCCTTTATTGAGTGCCAATCCAACTATCATTTCTCATCCTCTCCACCCAAGTGATTCTTTCCTTATATTTGCATCCGATGGTCTATGGGAACACTTGAGTAATGAAAAAGCTGTGGATATTGTCCACAGTCATCCCTGTGCGGTAAGATTTTGCCCTTATTTCTCTGTTCATCAGTCATAATTTCTCGGAATAAAGCTCTCTGTCCATTGCAGTTTTAGTCTCTTGTATATGCAGGAATCTGTGTTTTTATGTGATAATGTATCGATACTAAATTTCTGTTTATGTTCAATCATGAGTTCACCATTCACAAACTGAATTGTTTGAAGTTGAGTTTTATTAGGATACGAGAGATAATCGATGAGTTTTTAAGGTGTTGCTGATGAACCTTTTACAAATGCAGGGCAGTGCCAAAAGGCTTGTCAAAGCTGCCCTACAAGAAGCAGCCCGGAAACGAGAAATGAGATATTCGGATCTTCAAAAGATTGACAAGAAGGTTCGACGGCATTTTCACGATGATATTACTGTTATTGTGTTATTCTTTAATCACGATCTTATATCCAGAGGTGCCGTCCAAGACCCTCCAGTATCGATTCGGAGTGCACTAGAACACTGATGATTTATAAACCAAATAGATTTCTGCTTCCTCTGGTTTTTGCTCTGGGGATTCGAAATCGAACTTGAACCTTTAGTTTGGCAAACTGCCGTAAAATGTTAAAAAGAGAGTAAGCAGGCCAAGATTTAGTGCAAATTCTATGTAATGCTCTACTTAATTCAGCAAAAACATTTTGTGACAGTGCTTTATAAGATGAAACATGAATATAGGTGTTTGATTTATTCTATATTGACCCGAATCAACATTTGCAGTAGACTCAAATAGCTCAAACAGTAACTTGCATGTCTACTTTAATTTCGATCATGTAAATTTGTAGAATTAAGTTAGATTTCTAAGTTTAGGTCATTTTGTCATCTGGTTAATCGGTATTAATCAAAATTTTTTAATCTTTTAATCGTTAACTGAATTGAATTTTTTTCAAAAATAATTAATCGAATCGAAATATTTTGATTAATTTGGTCAGTTAATTAAATTAATTAAAATTTTTATGATTTTATTTTTTTAGATAAATCAAGTATAAAACATATTAAAAAATTCTAAATTGATAATGTTCATTTGATCGAATTATTTAAATTAATTAAATTAAAATTATATATAATTTGTATTTATTAATTATTAAATTCAGTTAATTTGATTAATTATTCTATTTTAAATCAAATGAACTAATAATTGAATTTTAAAAAAAATATTACCCGACTTCCAGGTTTTGAAAACTCAAATTTTGGTTATTACATGTTTGAATCATTTTAAATTCAACTAATTTGAAATATTTATTCAAATTATTTTTACTCCAACTGTTGATGATGAAATCGTTTCAGAGTTGGATGCGGGACAAATTCCAGTAATCTGACTTTGATCAAAATCAGATCATATTTTTGAGTTTACATCAACTTTGAAAAATCTTTTAACCTAACTCAAGTTTTTATTTGAATTTTCATAAAAAAAAAAAGATATCTTCACTGTTGTGAACAAACTAGTCATAAACTGAAATAGGTGAAGTAGATCAGATCAGACAAGCTTTGTAGGCTGCAAGCAATTCAATAGAACTACTAAACTTGAGAGCTCAGTGCATATTTCGTCATCATAACATGTATTAGAAACAAGGCTTTTATAAACTCAAAACCAAAACCAATATTTTCCTCCTTTTTTTGCAAAAAAGGGATCCTCGGTGTTTTTGCTTGTAGTCTTCATCAAACAAAATACATGATCAGGTCTGGAGCTCCCCTTAAGTTTAAAAACTCAAACAAAAAATTTTTAGAAAAAAATTCAGTAAAATTGGGTGTAAAAAGAAAAATGGGTTTAGCAGGATGTTATTCACTGCACCTGGTAATACAAAGATTAAAGGCGAAGCGACTCAATTTCCTGCAAATAATATATGCCTCTTTGAAGAACAAACGTGATGGGTAAAATTCCCTTATAACTATGATCATCAAATTACAGGGACCCCACCAAGAGGCAGCTTCTGGAAATTTTCTCCATAGGAAACTTTGAAGAAAAAGAAAAAAGACAGAAATCTTTGCTAAAATTTCGTAGAAGAAAAAGTAAAGGGATAAGGTATTAGGCTGAAAAATTGGGCAAATTACAAATTAGCCCTTACTTTAAATTTTTCGATTAAGTGATGACGTGAAATATTAATTTTAATGATTAATTATTAATTTAGTCCTTGAATTATAGTGAAAATATCATTTTATTTTTTTTAAAGTTTTTTTAACAGTAATTCTAAAAAGTTAAAAAATATTAAAAATAAATATAAAATAGATGAATTAGAAGCAATGAATTAATTATTAGCTTCCTCAGTTGTTCTTGATTCCGAGAGCTTCATGGCTACCTCTCAGGTGACAATTGCAGCCGCATTAGGAGGACCCAAGCTTGTGTAGTTACTTTCCATATTATTTTTATTGTTACAAAACCTCCACCATGTTGCTATCCATCTTATTGTGCTAGGAAATGCAAATTTAGATCATCTTACTGAAATTAAAACTTGAGAAGGATTTGTCAGACAACTTTTATCTGGAGCGATTTGGATAATGGTTTTTGCCACGTCTAAACGCAAAACATTTGAGAAAAAACAAATAAAATAATAAAATTAGATATAAATAGACCATTTCGTAACTCAAAATTGACAAATCAATATGCAAGGATGTTAAAACACTTATAGCTACAACACCCAGACCGCCACTTAGAATTCCAATTCCCATAGATTTTACCTGTGAGTGCATATAACAACAAATATATTCATATACATTCCAATAGATTTCCTTAAAAATGTTGTAGAGCCACCACGAAAGGTGCCTATAACCTGAAACGTGTTTCATTTAATATTTTTAATATATTTAATAGTTTATATTTATTTTTAATATTTTTTTAATTTTTTAGAATTACTGTTAAGAAATTTTAAAAAAAATTTAAAATAATATTTTAACTATAGTTTAGAGATTAAATTAGTAATTAATCATTTAAATTAACATTTCACGTCATCATTTAATAAAAAAATTTACGAATAGATTAATTTACATATTTTAAAATATATAAAAATTAATTTATCTATTTTTTTAATAAAAAGACCGAAATATAATCCATCCTTAAATATATATAGTCCTTTTACCGAAGGGATAATAGAATATATAGATGGTAAAGTTAGAAATTAGGCTCTTTATATAGTATATGACCCATTAAACGCTTAGGCATCTTGTAGAATACAAATGGCCCAAAACTCAGTTTTGCTCAACTTTTTAAATGCAAAAAATTGAAGCCCATTTTTCAATTTTTCAAATTCAAAAATAAAATGAAATACAATTCTATTTTGTTAAGGGTAAACTATTATGGTTAAATTATTAGTAAGTTTATGTTTTGATTACTCAACTTCAAAAGTTACAAAATGATAATTGAATTGTTCGAAAGTTTTCATTTAAATCACTGAATTATTTCAAAATTTTTATTTAAGTCACTGGACTATTTAATTTACTGGGTATTAAATCTTTTTACCAAGCGATGGTTCGACAATTGATACGATGGATTAGTATCTATCGATGAGTAGAAAAACATATCTTAGATCCAAGTCGATTTCAATGTCAATGTCTAGGGGCGGAGCTAGAAAATTTTTTGCAGGGTCAGAATTAAGTTATATATTTTTACAATAGTAAATATGCAATTTCACTATTTTAAATGATTAAATCAATTTTTTTATCATTTTAGGAGGAGCAAAGTGCAATTTTAAAGGCTACTTCTAATGCCATAGGGACACTGATGTTAGAGTACGTGGTGAAGGAGAAATTATTTTATGGACCCTTCCCACCACATCATCCATGGTCCCTTTCCAATTATTTAATGACATTTCAACAAATTTTTCCATGTCATTTATACATGATTTTGGTATGTTTTTTACCCTAAACCTTGAACCCCAAACCCGAACCTTAAACATGGACAATTTTACAAAAATGTCATTAAAAATAATTGAGAAAGGAGCATTAATGATGATGTGGTGAGAATATTCCATAAAATAATTTATCCATGCTATCTTAGATAAAGATGTTGACCAGTCGTTAATTTTAGCCTTATTTAAAAAAATTTGCAATGTTGTAGGTGAGAAGGGAAAAAAAAGATTAAGGGCTAAAATGAAAAAAATTCACAAATGTTAAGGATGAATTTTAGAATTATGCCTTTTTAGTTGATATCCTGAATACTAATATGTGGATGAAAGTGTTGGATACAGGTTTTTACTTTTAAGAGATAATTCTTTAATTTTTTTTTGCTACAAGGCATATAACTCAATAGAAAACATAAACTCCCTTGTTTCGGTTTCCTTTTAATATAAAAATAGGGTTGTTCACTAAAATCTCCATTTTAACGAGCGTGATGATGATGATGATATAATAAAAGCATGAAACAAGCTGAAACCATGCAAGAGGTTAGCTTGATCTTATATTGCAATGCAAGTCAGATAAGATCTGCAAAACCAGATTTTTATCAGACACAAATCTCCATTAAAACTATAGATTTCTTTTAGGGACTTAATTAACATGTGCCACACTTGACACGTATTCGAACATGTTAATTGATCCATTTTTATTCTCAGGGCATACACTCCATACACATACGTACGTACATACATGCATAATGATATTTACAGAAGTTTCGTCCAGTTTCAAGCTTCCAACCTGCGATTATGGTGATTTTTTGTGCTTAGGATAAGGATTGGTTCCATTTATGTAGGAATGGTGAACTAGATTGTGCGGATCAGTATTACTTCCGTAGTGTTCGTACCCCGGGTTATTGTCATTATCTTCCTGATCGGGCGCAGCAACAAGGCTCGCCGTAGCAGCACTTCCAACGTCAGCTTTTCGACCCAGACGGCTACTGGTTGCAAGCTGATCGTTGCTTAAGAGCTTCGGCTCCGGCCGGTTTTCGGACCTTTTTCCGTCAGCTTCCGGAGATGCCAAGAGCAAAACCAGGGCGAAAAAGATCATCACTGAGTTCTTCATGATTATCAAAGCTGCTCTATTTAACCCCTGAAATCAAAAAGAAAAATTTCAAGGTTAATGACAAAAAAAGAGCACAGAAGAAGATAGAATCTAAAACTAGCTATATATATATATACCACATTCAAGTATGAAAAAAATATTTGAGTGTGAAGAAGGAAGAACACTAGGGCTAGGGTTTTATAGCCATACCTGAGTTGCTGTTTTTGGAGATTGATTTTTGAGCACTATGAAATTACAAGGTGAGGTGGGGGTATCACAATCTCGCAAATTCATTGGCTCAGGGTAGCCCCACGAACCTAAGTAATTATGATTAATTTTAATATTTTTTATACAATAATTAATTAACTCTTTTTAGTTTTGCATTTTCTCGATGGAATTTTTTTAGAAAGTAATTAAATGAGAATTAATCTAACTTATCGCGGAAATTAATTTATTTATAAAATAATAAAAAATTAGCATTTTAAAAGTAATATAAATTAGAAATAAATATTTACTAATTAAATAAAATGTAAATTTAATTTATAAAATTAAAATAATTAAAAAATCTACTATAAAAACTGTCATTTGATTATACCTTTCGTTTGATTTTGGTCACCCAATTATTAATTTTTTTATTTAGTCATTAAATTTTTCAAAATTAAATATTTTAGTCAGGGTTTTTTTTATTGGTCTAGTAACAAAATAATCCCTTTAATGTTTACACATTCTATTAATTTGATCCTAAATATAAAAAAATTTAACAAATTTAGCCCTCAATGTTTACAAAATTTTTCATTTTAGTTCTAATTCTAAAAAAATTCAAAAATTTCCCCCTTGACATTAAAAAATTTATCAATTTAGTCTTAACTCTAAAAAATAATTAAACATATTTTAAAAAAAAATTATTTTTATCCCTTTATAACCCATCGACTAACTCATGTGGGATATTAAAATAAGAAAAAGAGTGTCATCTCTCAAGTCACTCGTGACAATTTGTTTTACTTTTTAGGTTTCACACTAGATCAAACCTATTGATTTTGAACCTCTATGGAATAATTGGCTATATTATTACCCAAATAGATAATGTTTTTAATGTCTTTATTTTCTTTTGGATCTTTTTTGTGTGTGTTTTATCCCAACTTTATAGAGTTCTTTTGCAAGTGACTTGAAAGAGAGTACTCTTTTTCTTATTTTAATATCTCACATGGATTAGCTGATGGGTTATAAAGGACTAAAATTGATTTTTTTTAAATTTTTAGACTTAGGAGTAAATTGACAAATTTTGTAAATGTTAACGATCAAATTTATTAATTTTTAAGAATTAGAACTAAAATGAGAAATTTTTTAAACACCAATGGCTAAATTTGTTGAATTTTTTATATTTAAGATCAAATCGATAGAATGTATAAACATTAGAGGGCTAATTTTGTTACTAGAGCAATAAAAAAAGCCCATATCAGCTCAGAGTAACTAAAATATTTAATTTCGAAAAGTTTAGTGATTAAATTAAAAAATTAATAATTAAATGATCAAAA
The DNA here is from genome assembly GCF_007990345.1 of Gossypium hirsutum. Classification (NCBI taxonomy): domain Eukaryota; kingdom Viridiplantae; phylum Streptophyta; class Magnoliopsida; order Malvales; family Malvaceae; genus Gossypium; species Gossypium hirsutum. Next base: position 8,336,025 of record NC_053425.1, read on the forward strand.
TAGAACAAAAGAGATAGTTAAGTGAACATTTTTATAGTTTACCCAAAATCTAAATATATAAAATAATTACCTACTTGAAATTCCTTTTTCATATTATACTTTTCAATATCAATTTTTGTTAAAACCAAGCTTTATTTAATAATATTTTTTTATATAATAAATTAAGGTGTTATTTTTTTAATAAAAGTTAACGTTGAACATAACTAGAAAAATGATAAAATCTAGTTAAAATGGTTTCAATTAAGTTAAACATTTTCAATCATGTTAAAATTGTTTTTTAAACAAGTCAGTATTACTCCAGGCCAAAAAGTATCGATAGTTTTCAAGATATCGATACCCATTCTAAAATCAATACCAAATTGACATTATGTTTTCAATTACACAAAAAGTATTGATATCTTTTACCAGATATCGATAATTTGTCTTTGGTATCGTTGTAAACTAATTTCAACGGTCACTGAACCAAGCATTAAATGCTAATAGTATCGATACTCGTATAAAAAGCATCGATACCTTTTATTGTAGGTGAATTTAATAAGCTGGTATTTTCATCCCCAACGGCTCTATTAACTTTTACAACAACCCCAACGGTTGGAAATGTATTAGAGGGTATAAATATCATGTTCCAAAGGTAAAGACAATTAAGGCCGAATCACTATAAATTGTTGTGTTCATTGTTGCACATACGTTCGCTAATTTACCTCCTCTTGGTAATTTCGAGTAGATCTATCGAGCTAACAATTTCATTTTTTTATTTAAATTGAAAATGTTGATTTGTCAATAATAATTAATAACAAGTAAAATATAAAATATATAATTAATACCAATTAGAAATAAATATATATTATTACATTTATCATAATATAATTATACCTATTCGTTTGTTGATGTACTCTTTTAATTCATTAAAAGAAACAAAATCATAAAATAAAATATTTTGGTAGGTTGAGAAAGTTGATACATCAAATTAGTGACAACTCAATTGTTTTATGTACCAAATGAATTTTTCCACTACTCCGTTTCAACAAAACTCAATTGTTCCCCTTTTAAAAATATTTGTTGAGGATTTAACAAGTGTATTATAAGGTTTAGTAAAAAATTAAAAAAATAATTATATAAATAAATGTGATACGTTTCATAACTTTAACCCGTTTATAAAATTTAAAAACTTCACTGAATTTATATCAAATAATTACTTTTATTAAAAATCACAATTTCAATTTAGATTCCCTTAAATTTTAAAACTAAGTTGTTAAAAAATAATTTAGATAAAAGTTAATTTAAATTATAAATATCATAATATTATCTATTAAAATAATCTTATATTATTTAATAATGAAAGTCTTACCTTTACCCTAAAAAATATAAAAGTCTTACCTTCTTTGGCTGATTAAAAACTGATACACATTTGTAATTGGATAAGTAAGCATTATTAAAACCAATTAATACTAAAAATATCAAAATATTAATAAGTGAAGATATCAAATAATAATGAAATTATACATTTTTTCTGGTGATGAAATGAAAATCAAAGCAAAATCTATTAAATAATACTAAAACGTATCTATTTATAGTGCTAAATTTTAGTTTTAATTGGGTTATAACTGTAATTTTAGTCAAATAATAAATTAGGATAAACTACAAAAGTAGTCACTTTTGTTTTCTTTAGATTATATTTTAGTCACTTAGGTTATTTTTCTGTTATAAAGTGGTCACTCTACCGTTAAGCTCCATTACCTCCCTAACAGCGGTCCTACGTGGCAGCCCAAATAGGTTTTAAATGCCAACTTGGATGTCCTATGTATCAAAAATAAAATTTCTTAATTAAAAACATATTTTCATCCCACTAACTGAACATCTAAGTTGGCATTTAAAACTCATTTGAACTGTCGTTAGGGAGGTACGGAGTTTAACGGTTAGAGTGACCACTTGTAACAAAACAATAACGTAAGTGATTAAAACGTAACATTTCAAACATAAGTGACTAATATGTAATATGAGGTAAATAAAAATGACTATTTTTGTAATTTACCCTAATAATTAATCTAAAATAATAAATGTAGTTTAATACCCAAATTCTAATAAAGTGATATTAACTTTAATTTCAATATAATTCGTTATGAAAATAAAATAAATATAGGTATAATTATTTTAAATTAATAATTGTTATGAAAAATAAAAGTAAAACTTATCTTTTCAATTTTATATTTAAGGGTTGATAATAAAAATATAGTCAATAAAATAACTATTATTATTTTTCATAATGAATTGTAATTATATTAATTGATTTATGTTTTTTTCAACATTAAAAAGATAGGTTTAGCTAACACAAAACGTTAAGCTTTATTTTAATTTGTCAAGTAGAATCAGTTAATAAAATATATTTAACTTAATAATTTAATGAATATAATAAATTAGATAATTTAAATTAATTATTATGATAGATATAATTTGATAATTAAGATTTTATAATTATTAGATTTTTTTTAAATAATCTCATTATAGGTTTAAATCATATTTGTTCTTTTTGAGACAATGCCTAACATTACCCATAGTTCCTTCCCAACCTAAGGGTGAGCATTCGATTGAATCGAGTTGAGTGAAATGAATTCAAGTCGAGTTAAATAGAGTGAAATTGTTCGAGTTAAATTAAAAAAATTAAACATGTCAAATAAAAATATTATTACAGTATAATTAATTCCATGTTAAAAGTACATAAATTTGAAACTATATATATTTGAAAATTTTTCAAAGCAAAACAATACAAAAAAAAAGATATTTAAGTACGATAAATTTGAATCATTAATTAGGTACCAATATTATTATTTTAGAAATTTTTTTAATTTTTTATATATTTTTAGAATTTTTTAGAATTTTTATAATTTTTTAAAATATATTTCAAATTTCAAATTTATTTTTTTGTATTTTTTTGTTGTAAGAGAGACTAATTTACTTATTTTCAAAGTTATCAATGATCAAAAGGGTATTTAGATAATTCTGTTATTCGAATTGTGAATTTCAACTAGACTCAAAATTTAAATTCAAATTGAGTTATTCGAGTTGGCTCGAATAATTTGAATATCTCGATTCGATTAAATAGAAATTAAAAAAAATCAAATTTTTCGAATCAAATCGAGTTTTGCTCACTCCTACTCAACCTATAAATAAGAGCGTAACGCGCTTCAGCACACTCGAATCCATATTCTCCTGTATTTACAATAATGACCATGTCAGTTGAGCTAAGACTCAATCAATAATTATTAGATTTTTTTTAAAAATTAGTAAAAGATGTATTAATAAATAAAATCAGTTCTCCTCAACATGAGCTTAATCATTATTAGCTTTTTCCCTATATATATTTATAAAAATCTATCTAAGTGGTATTAAAAAAAATCTATCTAATTGGTGGTTGTAATATGTGTTTTTTTCATTATATATGATTTTTTTTTAAATTAGAGATAATGCATTAATTAAATATATATTACTTTATTTTTAAACAATTTTTTATACACGCCTCTTATCCGAAAGCCCAAATTCAATGCTTTCATAAGTAAAAAGGAAATGTGTTGGTATTCTGGGGCTCAAATTTTGGTGATTCATTTGTTTGAAATTAAATTTGATATTTTCCCAACTTTGTAATGATTAAATTATTTATGGACTACACCTTTTTTTCAGCAAGCTTAAACATTATTTACTTACTAAAGTCGACCTACTAATTGGAGTATCTGTAATGTAATAGAAACTTCCATACTAATGATTTTAATTAACGGACAATTGAAGTACACTGACGTCATTAACAGACACAACAAAATGGCACCCTTATTAATTAAGGGTTTTTTAGTCGCTGTAATTATGCCTTCTTTTCAAGGTTATTAAGGCTAAATGGTTAAGCTGGGTTAAATATTTTACCATCTTTTTAAAAATATTTAAATTGTTATCAAATAAAGATGGAATGAGAAGAATAAAGAACAAAGAAAATATAAAAACAACAAAGAATGTATTTTATTGATTAAAATGGATGATTACAATGCTTCATCAGAATATCTATTATAGGCATAAAAATTTTATCTTAATCATGATGGACATCCACTTAATAAGATATTCATAACACTCCCTCTTGGATGTCCATTGATAAATAATGTGCCTCGTTAAAACCTTATTAGGAAAAATTTTATGGGATAAAAACCTGATGAAGGAAAAAGAGTACACAATCTGTAATACGCATAATATGCTGCCTCATTAAAACCCTTATCAAGAAAACTCAATGAGACAAAACCTCGGTTAAGGGAAAAAGAGTACAATGCATATTTACTCCCCCTCATGAAAATATCACATATTTTCACATATTTTCTCATATTCTGCGTATTCAATCTTGAATATTAGTTTTTCAAATGACTATTTGAATGTATTTGTTAAATATTTATATTACCATTCTTTTAAAAGTCATGAGTGAGGAAAATTTGGGGAAATATATTTTGATCTATTCAAGAGATTCAATAATAATCAGAACAAATTTTACTCATAATTCTTTTATAAAAACAAAAATAGGTATTTTGGATCATTTTATAATCCTCCTTCAACTACTCAAATTTATCACATATGTTCAAATTATTTCAATTCATATAAATGAATAATTTTCCGAGAATTTCAATATGCTTCTAGCATTCTAAATCCTTCAAGGATTTTAATATAAACTTTACTATATAGTGATTTATAAAGGTTGTAACAACAATCATTAGGCGCAAGTTAAATATTTTATGAATTGTCAATTTAATAATATATTTAAAAGTTATTGCATCCACCACAAAAAACTTTATATTTTTATTCCGCTTTTGCAAAACTACTTCATTTGCACCCTTATTGGCTTTATACCTTTAGATATTTGGACTACTAGTCCAAAAACTCCACGAATTTAATTGTACTTGAGTTGCTTCTTTCTATTTTGATCAATTTATTCCATATCTATATTTCTCAATAGATTTCTTCAGGATCCTCATTTTATTTCATTATTTTAATAACAATATTGCATGCAAAATCATTGTCGACTACTTTTATTATTCGGTTCCACATTTTCTTGAATTGACATAACTTATCGAGATCTCTTATTTTCATTATTTTAAAATTCAGTTTCAGGTACATGAATCTCTTTTGAAGTTTTACTTATTAGTTATGTCTTGGGTCTCTTCTGGAGCACCCGCCTCCACTATATGACCATTAAAATATATTATTTATTCTAACCGATTGTCCTACTGGGACTTTGATTCAAATTAAAATATTAGATGATATATAACACTTGGTTATTCTCATTAAGGTTGTAAATACATCTAACAGTTAACTTGTAATGAGTTATCCTTATTAAACTTCTAGTTTAATTACTCTCCCCTTAACTCATTACAAGTTATTGTTTCTCTCCCCCTAATGTTGGGAAAATTGACAACTCATGCCACAATTAAATCTCGAATTAATTGCTCAAAAATATTATAAGGAGACTCATATAAATATACATTCTCAATCTCTTATTATGACCTGTGCGTTGTGGTGAGCAGTTGGAACATATACCGCACATCAAAAAATTATAAGATGGGAAATATTTGGCTTTTGACCAAAAATTAATTGTAATTGGGAGTATTTATAATTTATTGGCTTGACGCGTACATGTAAATCAATACAAGCATGAATCTTATGCTGAAATATAAAGTTTCATTCTCATAAGTAATGGTTTAGCTATTAGTTGGAGGCATTTGATAAACAATTCAGCTAAATTATTTTGTGTATGAACATGAGTTATAGGATGTTCAACTTTTATCCCAAATGACATGCAATAATCATTGAAAACTTGGGATGTAAACTCACCAACATTAGCAAGATGAATTATTTTAATTGCAAAATCTGAAATTAATCATTTAAACAATTAATCTCGCAAACGACAGGTTGCAAGTTAATAACACATGTGATTATTTTGTAGATGCATCTACCAAAATCATATAATATCAAAACCATCCACATGGTGGATGAATGGACCCATATTCATTTCAGAAATGCAAGATATTAAATCTCAACTTTAGCTAGTGAATTTCTAAGAACCAAATTTTATTAATAACAAGCAACAAATGAAAATTCTTTAAATTAAAGAATCTTCAGGTTCTTTAATGGATGTCCATATGAATTCTCAATTAATTTTCGCATCATATATGATCCAGGATGGTCTAACTGGTCATGCCAAGTAGTAAAGCATTTGTATCAGTAAACTTCTGGTTTACTTTAACATGTGTTTCAATTGTACTAAATTGTAACAAATTAATAATTTTACTATCATTCTTTTTACTTTGTATCCACATATAAGTGTTATTTTGACATTTACTACTGGAAATGTCTAAATCAATGTAAATATTATAATGTCACTAAGTCAAGAAAATAAATATAATTTCTAAATAATTATATGCAATATTAGCTTCAGAGAATATGCCAAAATCTTCAAATATCTTAAAAAAATTGCAACTTCAGGTGCATCCAACCATAATAAGCTTTAGATAAAATTATCATATTTTATTGCTCATAAATAGATCTTTCACAGTTAAATATTTTGCTTCCAACCCCTTAATGGGAATGATGACAAAAGAAGATCATAAAGATAATCACAATCAATTCAATTTGATAACAAGAGTAATCAATAACTCAATCCTCCCTTTTTCATCCTTTCAAAATAGATATTTATAGCAATAGTGATTCATATGAAATATAATATTTTCCTCATTCAAAAACTCAATATAAGATCCATTATAAGTATCTTTTAAAACCAATGGATTAACCATCACAGGATATTAATATATCAGCTATTCTAAAGCTTTCGACTAATTTTGTACTATCAAATATTGAAATAATATTTGTTTGTTTTAGTACCACATAAGATAAATACTTTCTATCTATAATGATAGAATTTATTACTAAATTCTCATATCCTTCCTTAAAGAATATTAACAGAAATAAAATATTTGGGCATACGCCACATATGTGACCAATAATCTTTCATATCACATTGATAACATAAGTTATCTTTAACCTTTGAAAAGTTATCTTGAGAACTCTCATTGTTCTCTTATTTATTACTATGTTCCTACTTTGAGTGGTCCATTAGTATATATTTTATTTTCTTTATGTTTACATTCACTTCAGGGAATGCAACAAATATGGTAGGAGGACTTATAAACATCCCAATAGATTCTTTATTTCATAATCACCATCACAAATATGTGTCGATTTTAAATTAAAATCTATCTATGCATGTTGACATGATTAGTCTCCAATTATAATAAACAATAAATAAAACATAGTTAAATATCTGAAGATCTTTAACATCATCGTCATCACTAGAAGGTATGAGATAGTTCGAAAATATTTTTGATTTTATATATATAACGATATCAAATCTTTCACCAGCCTTAAGAAAAAAAAAAGTAAAATAAGTTAATCAAAACAATGATAACATATAATGAAAGAAGAATGAAAAATAATAATCAGATATGAAACATTAAATAAAAGAAACTTCCTGTAAAAACTTTGCATCTTGTCGTTAAAGAAATTGAAAATCATGGAGGATAAATTTGATCGTCGATAAAAGGAACTATCACTTTGAGCAAAACTGTACTGATAATGTGTTATAAAATAAAGAGAGATGGGGAGAATAAAGAACAAAGAAAATATAAAAGCAACAGAGAATGTATTTTATTGATTCAAATAGGTGATTACAATGCTTCATTAGAGTCTCTATTATAGGCATAAGAAGTATAAAAGAAGTAGAGATCTAATTCTAATAACTATTAGAATTTAAAGTACATTAAAACTTTATCTTGATCATGATGGACATCCACTTAATAAGATATTCATAAGATAAATAAGGATTTTTTAAATTTTTTTATTTTTATTCTTTTCTAATAATATATATTTTATTTAATTGTTACGTGTTATGTGTTATAATTATAAATATATTTTTATTCTATTCTCTCTTTCTTTCCAGTAATTCTTTGAAATATCTTGTTGAAATATTTATATTTAACAATATAATTAATTCTAAATATTTTATATGAACTTAAAATTCTATCCTATTCGTATGTATTTGAAAAACACGTATTTATAATACATGTATGATTTAAAAATAACATACAATAATTAAAAATATATGATTTCAAACTAATAATAATAACAACAACATATATGAAATATATACAAAATTAAAATAAAAAAAATAGTTAAATTATGAGTGAAAAGAATTTTAAAGAAGTAAACATATCAAATTATAAATATCAAATGTACTTCGATTGTTTGTCATGGTATTTTCTGTAACAGCTCATTTTCAGTGGTGTTGGAAACAGTGGTTTCAAGACCATAAATCTGACGACTGAGTTTGTAAATATTATTATTTAATATTTACAAATCAAATATAGTATTATATTGAATTTTGATTTGATATTTTTTAATATTTGAACGAATAGTTAAGTACAAGTAATTTGTCTCTAAAGTCAAGTAGTTTTGAAAAATGAGGTATCGGGATATTGTTTCTGTAAATCGAGCTTGTAAGTATTTTTATTAAATATTTATGGAGTTATTATATAGGTGTATTGAAGTTTGGTCCGAAAATTTTAGTGATTTGTTAGTTAATTAAAAAAACTAAATCATAAAAATTGTAAAACTTAGGGTTCCTTTGGATGTAAAAGCAGTGATGGTGAGATGGAATTTTAAAGGAATATTCCTTTTCCCTGCACTGTGATGACGTTTGGAGAAACAACGGTGAGGTGCAGCTGAAGAATTGAATCTCACTGTCATCTTCATTTCCAACTGGAGGTAAAACCTCCAGCTTAAACACAGCCAGCAGACTAGTTTTCTTGCAGACAAAAATGCCCATATTTTCATTTATTATTTTACAATTTTATCCTTAAAAGTTAAAGTATTTTCTTTCCCAACCTTATTTGTTTTCAGATTGGGGAAAATCTTCACAGACGTTTTCTTTTTCATTGAGGTTAGGTTCCCTCAATTTTATGCCAGAAATTTACTTCTGCTTACTTCCTCACCAAGAACAGAGATAAATCCTTTGAATATAAGGTAACAACTTTTTCTATCTTTGCTTCTATCGTTCATTGATTTTAATTCAGTGATTCCGCCAGTTGTTTGAATTATTATTTTCTGTTTACATGATTATCATGCCTGGATTTGATTTAAAAGTTTTAAGATTTAAAAGTCTTAATATCTTCAAGCTACTAGTCTCCAATAACAACTAAAAGCCTCGGTGTAACTATTTGCTGTAGAAAGTCAATGCAGCACTAACCAAACAATACAGGAGTCTGAATATTGGAAAGCAAACCAGAGCTCCAAGGAGTTGCAAAACTTGTAGTCATGCCATATGAAGTAAAGCTAGTTGTTGTACTGGCTAAAGTAAACTTTGCAGTTGTAAGTAAGTACAAAAAGTATAGAAACAAACTGAAATGCTAACCTTGAGCCAAAAAAATGAGTCTAAAATTTTTCATACACAAGCTTTAAGTGCTTAAGCAATGATAACATAATGGAAAGCATATACGAAAAAAACAAAAGGTACTGAGCCCTTATTGGCAAATTCGGTACATGTATGTATGCATATGCAAGTGCATGTGTCTGTGTACGCATGCATGTTGCAGCAGCTAAACTCTGTTCCTTTTTCTAGTCAGTTATTCAACTTCTAAATGGCATAAGAACCAGCAAAGCTTATTCCCATCAAACGAAAGCAAAAGAGATCAATACCCTATGATTTTTCAAGTCATTCTTTGTGTTTTCCCAATTGTTTTTTGGTCATTTCCCCCCTAACTGCTGAAATGCAAAGCCAATTGCTTTTAAATTTTGCTACCTTGCATGTAATAAGGACTCTGCAAACTTCATTAGCCAATACTAGCCTCTTCAACATCATCAACAAGCAATTAAAATTGAAAGCAAAAGGTAGATAAAATTAAGTACACAAGTAACAGAGAATAAAAGACTTTTAACTCAAATAGCAGATAAACACAAAAGCTATTTTGCATAACTTGTGATTAGAGTACCAATATTCCCTTAGTGTAATGATTTAAGACTTATTGTTAAAAGAGTTATACATTTCCAATGAAATTAATCACCACTACTTTTATATAATAAGTGGAATATTACTGTAAAAAATAGACACTAAACAAAATTTCCCTGGAAGAAGAGAAGAACTAAAGACACTCAAATTGTAGACCATGACAGTAAAAATAATTTTTAGTGAGACCAATGATGAAAACTGGAGAAAATTATCTCAAAAATGCAAAAATGAAAGCTAAAAATAACCAAAATATCTTATAAAATTTTCGGTGAGCTATATAGTTCGGTAATTATTGTCTTTCTACATAGGTCCTCTACTTCCTCCATCAATAGCATGTCAGCAGTTAGAAAATACTAAAAATCCAATAAACCCAGCTATGCTCAGCAAACAGAGTATGGGACGTGAGTTTAAACATTCCTTTAATTAAAATACACTATAACAACCAATTCTATGAAATTCCACACCAAATACTAAAAATTCAGCAGTTAGAAAATACTAAAAATTATGCTTAATTCAGCAAATTTACAAATAAATATTTAACAACACACTTACAGATACATTAATAAATGCAGCTCATGAAATTAATCAGGAACTAAAACAAATTTTAAAGTGGCTTTAATTGAATAAAATTAATAGACAATACCACATGAAATCATCAAATAATCCCGAAGGTATAAATAAAATCGAAAGTCCCACTATCCAACCATGAACCAAGCACCTATGTTTAGCAAAGATAATAAGCAATCATCAAAAATTCATCCATAAATCCTCTAAAGGAGCACTCAAATCAGTTAAGCAGAGACGTGAGAAGACTTAGTGTAATGATTTAAGACTTATTGCTAAAGAGTTATACATTTCCAATAAAATTAATCACCACTGCTTTTATATAATAAGTGGAATATTACTGTAAAGAATAGACACTAAACAAATTTTCCCTGGAAGAAGAGAAGAACTAAAGACACTCAAATTGTAGACTATGACAGTAAAGATAATTTTTAGTGACACCAATGATGAAAACTAGAGAAAATTATCTCAAAAATGCAAAAATAAAAGCTAAAAATAACCAAAATATCTCATAAAGTTTTTTTCAAACTTATAAAAAAAATGCTAGTAAGTACAAAAAGTATAGAAACAACAGTAGCATGAAACCACAAAACAATGTCCTTTAAAGTCAGAGCTCAATCAATTGATCACTAAAGCCATAAACTTGCAATCAAATACAGTCACAAACTGCACATTCATGACCATGAATACTTCAAATGTCGATGAAAAAAATCAGAAGTTACCATGATGTTTAAAGCATGAGTTAGATAGTCTTGAACACCATCTTGCCAAAGCTCATCAAGGTGATTTTACAATACATACATAGCCTAATCCTAAGTTGTAAAACCATCTTAATAGTTTGCTGAACCAAGTAAAACAGAACTAAGGTTGTGGTTGGGGAGGAGGGCCCTGATGAGCTTATTTAGGATCTTTGAGAATTTTTTCTTTAGTGTTCATCTTATTGCTTTCATCCATTCGTGATGTACTATTCTTATTTTTTATGAAACTATATTATTATATCTAATTATATATTTATGGTCTATTGACATTTAAAATCAAAATAATAATAGATGGTAAAGACACGAAATTTTGTGGAGGGGGATAGTAGCTTAGCAACAAAAGCTGTTTGGGACGATGAGTTGACGTTGATATTTTGTGAACTTTGCGTAAATGAAGTCAATGCTGGCAATAGACCGACAACTCATCTAAACTCAAAGGGATGGGAAAATGTCATTGCTCTTTTTCAAGCAAAAACACAAAAAAATTATGGAAAACCTCAATTGAAAAATAAGTGGGATACATTAAAAAAGGAATGGAGGTTATGGAGTGAGTTGCTTAAGGAATCTACAGGTATTGGATGGTGTCCATTGAAAAAGACGGTCGATGCTACCGAAGAGTGGTGGGCTGAAAAAATACAGGTTAATGTTAACTTTATCATTATTTTAATGCATAAAGTTTATTAAAATTAATAATTTACAGTTATAAAAATCTTAGTATAACATTTAACGTTTAACATATTATGTAGGAAAATCCTGATTTTAAAGGATTTAAGAAGAAAGGAATTGAACCACGATTGAATGAGTTAATGTGGCAAATGTTTGGTGGCATTGTAGCCACTGGAGAGAACGCATGGGCACCTTCGTCTGGTGTTCTTCCACGTGGGGTTCCTATGGGAGATGATGCTTCTAATGAGGGATTTGGTGATTCAGATGAACATAGTAACGAGAATGAAGGTATTCCCCCTGATGAGGTACCATCAAACCCTTCTCATGGAATCCTTAATCGAAGAAAGGAAACACTTGGGGTTGTACACGGTAAGGGAAAAAAATCAAGTTCAAGTAGAAAATCATCAAGAAATACATTAACTACTCAGATTGAGAAATTGTGTGAGAGTATGGCTAGTCCAAGGAAGTCAGTGAACGAAATTATTTTTCCTCACTCTCAATATACTATTTCAAATGCAATGGATACTTTGCGTGCTTTGGGAGATGAAATTCCAAAAAGAGATGAACTGTACTATTTTGCCACCAAAATGTTCCAAATACCGGTGAAACGAGAAATGTTTTTGAACTTAGATCCAGATGATAGGGTTTGGTGGCTTCGACGTGAGTATGCTGAACAAAATCCAATTGCATCATTTTCATCCTTGGTAGCAACATCCCCATTTCCCTTCCAACCATACCATCAACCACCTCCACCATCAGCTCCTTAGAAATATTATTGTAATATAACTATACTACTTTTTTATATGTAATACTAATGTATGCTACTTTGTATGTTTGGTATTTTTATGTTATGCTTTTAATCAAGTTTCTGTGTTGTATAGAATGTCACGAGATTTTAAAGGATTTATTTTCATTTGATTACTTTTTCAGGTTATGGATGAATTTAACAATATGTATAATAGTTTTGATATGAATTATGATACCTCTGAATTAAGTGAAGAAGCTCAACGAAGAATAGCCACAATTGTTACCCAAGTTGAGCACAACAATTATCATAATGAGGAAGAATATGTGTTAAGCAGTGTATTGGTACACCATGAAACTTATTTCACTATGCAACCGCGTATGGATTCAAATTATACTGGTCAAATGTGGGTGGACGAAGTATTAAATGGGCATGATGATCGTTGCATGATTAGTTTTAGAATGCCAAAAAATATATTTCACAGATTGTTGCATGATTTGCAAACAAATTATGGCTTAAAGAATGGGAAAGTATCGGCGATGGAGAAGTTAGCATTATCATTGTACATTCTTGGAAATAGAGAATCAAATTCAAATGCAACAGAGCGATTTCAACGATCTGGGGAAACTGTTAGTCGAATTTTTACTGATATGTTGCATATATTTGCTCGAATGGGAATAGACACGATTAAACCCATTGAAGGTCAATTCGAGGAAGTACCGAACCATATTCGACATGATACAAGATATTGGCCTCACTTTAAGGTAAAATTTACACAATCTTTATATTTTTAAAACATAAATTATTTCTAACTTTTATCTCATTACTTGTATTTATTTTAAAGGATTGTATTGGGGCCATAGATGGAACACACATAAAAGCATGCATTTCGCCTTCTTCTCAAATACCTTATATCGGACGGAAAGGTGAACCAACTCAAAATATTATGGCAGCTTGTGACTTCAACATGTGCTTTATTTTTGCATTTCCTGGTTGGGAAGGAACAGCACATGATAGTAGAATTTTTTGCAAGCACTTAGAAAGCAAGAGTTGAAGTTTCCACACCCTCCACCAGGTCGAACTTTAATTTTTTAATTACTTTTTATATAAAAATATTTTTAATTTATTTTTAAACTTGATATTATGTTTTACTTTTTTTGCAGGAAAATATTATCTTGTGGATTCCGGATATCCACAAATGGCAGGTTTTCTAGGTCCATATAGGGGGGAACGATATCATTTACCTGATTTTCGTCGAGGTAATCATCAAGTATCTGGAAAAAAAGAAATCTTTAATCATGCCCATTCTTCGTTACGCTCTGTGATTGAACGAACATTTGGAGTGTGGAAAAAAAAATGGCCAATATTAAGAGATATTCCAAGTTATTCATTCGACAAGCAAGTTTTAATAGTTATTGCAACAATGGTTTTGCATAATTACATTCGAAGACATGCTTGGTCAAATGATGAGGATTTTCGAGAATTTGAGAATATACCGGACATGCCAGTCTCTTCAAGCCAATTTGACAGAGGTGAATCGAGTTCTTCTAACAGAGAAAGTGACCTTGAAATCACAATGTTAAGGGAAACCATTGCAACTAGTTTAATGAATCAATATTTGTAAACACATTTTGTATCATAACCTAATTTCTAGTAATAATGAAACTTGTTATGTCTTATGTTACTATATTTTTTTTATTAAATATCATCCGTTTAGATACTTCAAAATTAGATCCAAGTATAATGTTATTATTTATGAAAATAATATTTATCATTTTTATAAAAAAATATTTAATTATAACTATAAAAAAATTAAAAATAATTATCATTTTATCTAATAAATAATTTAAATTATTTATATAATTCATTAAAATATTGAAAGATACATTTTAATATTTTATTAAATGAATTTGCATATTTTAATAATTTTTAAAAAATAAAATAATTTAAATAACTTCTATTATATATCAATTCTAATCTGATGTCCTTAATAGTCATTTTTCATTCTCACCTCACCGCTACAGCTGCGTTTGAATCCAAACACACACTCCACCATTGTTTCTAATCTCACCGCTACAGTACCCAATCTCACCGCTACAGTAACTAATCTCACCGCCACCGCTGTTTTTAACCTCACCGGAGGTAAACACACCGCCCATCCAAACTAGCCCTTAATCACTATTGAATTTTATTAATGAAATGGTTTATATAGTCAAAGTTGGAGAATTAACATGGTAATTTGACCATAATTTAGCATGATGGACGGTTTATGAATTAAAATTAAGTAAAATATATTGAAATGTAAAATTAATAATATTATTAAATGTAAAAACATAAGCTAATTGTAGAAGCCCAAATTTGCCGGGCTCATACCAACAAAATAACCCAAACAATAAACCCGAAGCCCAACTACCCCAGCCCATTAACCTAAGCTCAGCAACCCTAATCCCACTAACCCTAGCCACCTACCCCCCACTTGCCCACTTGCCCACTTGCGCCGAACACCACCATGCCACTGTCGGCCATGGCCACCTGCAAGAAGCCAAGTAGAAATAAACAAATAGAAAATAAACATTTGTAATCGGTTATAAAAAACCGAAAATCTCACCATTATAGAGGGGGGGAATTTTTTATTTTTTTGCTATGAAAACAAAAGATTTTCTTTCAATATTAACAGATTCAATACAAGAACCATTCGAAAATATATATACAATCAGGGGCTCTAACACCAAATCGGAGAATCAAATCTAAAACCTGAGGTGACTCTTTCTTTTTTTTTTCTTTACTGTTTTGAGTTTATTTTTACATAAAAATACTAAAAAATATTAAAACATAAAAACATATGCATTATTAAGAAAAAAAAAGAAAAAAAAGAAAAAAATATTTTTTAGGCTATTTTAGGCCTTTATATAGCCCTCCAAAACGACGTCGTTTTGGGGGCTACACTTAAGCCTCAAAACGACGTCGTTTTGACCATTGCCCGACCCATCCGACCCGACCCGCTAGAGGATCCGCGTGTTTTCGTTTGAATGGGATATTTATGCGCGCAGTCCTTCCACTTTTTCAGGATTTTGCAATTAAGTCATTTTTCTTGTTTCCAATTTGGCCCCATAATTTCTCGCGCTTTTCGATTTAGTCCCCGCTAATGTGCTGCGTTTTAATGGAATGGAATAATTGTTTTTTCGGTCCCCCTATGTTTGGTGCGCGCTCAAATAAGCCATTTCTCTTCATTTCCTTTCACATTTGCCCCAGAACTTTGTTTTTAATTCAATTTTAGTCCTTTTTTCGTTTATTTTTATATCTTTATTAAATATCCTTGTTATTTTTATATTATTAGTATTATTAGTATTACTATTATTATTATTATGTATTAGTATATATTTTTATTATGTACGCGTATACATGTATATATATTTTCATATTTAATATTTTTATTTCATTTTTTTCTAATATTTTATTATAATTTATATATATATACATATACATATTCTTTATTTATTTTAAGTATATATTTTTTATATTTCATATTTTCTACAGGCATATATATACTTATATATTTACATATTTTAATTCATATACTTATAAATGTATGTACATACTTACGTTATTTTATTTTTATAATATACATATTTATATTTTTTTGTCTTTATGTAATATATATATACATACATGCGCATGTTATTTATATATATGTAATTATGTTTTCATATTTTATAATTCTTGTACATACACATATATATATATGTATAGACATACATATTTTCATTATATATATACCTACATAGTTTTTTTTTTTGTATTTTAAATCTTTTAAAATTCATACATGCATTTTTAAAACTTTTATAATTTTATTCATTTCTTTATTATTATTATTGTTTTACTTTATGTTTATCTATTTATTTATGTGTCCATTATTATTTTTTAAAAAATGTTTTAGTTTTTTTTATTTTGTTTATTTACTTGTTATTGTATATAATTGATTTTTTTATATTTATTTTTGTTATCTTCGCTCGTATTATTTTTACTCGCATTATCGTAATTGTTATTCCGTCACATCAATTTTTACCCGAATTCGTAAAAAAGGAAAATTTTGGAAACAAAAGCAATACTCGATACTTGGGATATTCGAGAGAATTGGGCCCTAACGTGCTGGGTTCTAATTTTCTGTTGAATCTAAATGCTCGAGAATGCTCTTTAATAAAAAACATAAATAAAAACTCATTATCGGGATTTCAATATGTTGTGTCCTAACGCATTGGATATGACACGTGGTTTTCTCGATATGAGGATTTTTCGAAAGTAAAGGCAATATTCCGTATTTAGAAAATTCGAGAAAATCGTGCCCTAACTTACTGAGATTCGATTTTTCTCGTTGATTTTAAGTAATCGAATATCCTTTTAAAATTAAAATAAATGAGGTTTAAATAAAAAATAAAAGGAAAGCTTACTCTCAAAAAATACAAGGTGTCGTGTCCTAACTTACTGGATGTGACATCTTGTTAATTCGAGATAAGAAGACATTTTTCATTTTGACTTATCCAAGTAATTTTTTTAAAAAAAAAATAACGCAATATAAAGAAGGATCTTATTTTTAAATTCTTTTCGAGTTTTTAATTTTCGACATAAAGACATTAAATAATCAACTAAGGTACCAATTTTGGGCGTGTCGAGGGTGCTAATCCTTCCTCGTGCGTAATCGACTCCCGAACCTTTTTTTCTGAATTTCGTAGACCAAAATCGTTGTTTTCATAAAATTAAATCATTTATTAAAAACAACCACTTTTTGAGGTGACCCGATCACACCTCATCAAAAAAAGGATTGGTGGCGACTCCCGTTTTCATTCTTTTTTTCAAAATCCAAGTCGACCCCGTTTTCATCAAAAAAATGGTGTCAACACTAATATTGTCATCTTCCCCATTTGAGGCCTTGATACCGAAACTCCATAATTTCAAATTCTTCAAGCTTTGGTCTTGCTTTTATTCACGCATGTAAGTCTTCCGACTATTGGTTTTTTCAAAATTTTATGTTTTTTAGATCGTTGTAGGTTAATCCATCAAACTCATGGAATAATTTGTGATTCTATCAAAGTTTTTAAAACTTGTCATTGATGTTCTTGTAGATTTCTTGATGTTAATGCTTTGATTTGAAGCTTGATAATGGATTTGAACTAAGTTGTAAAGTAATTTTGGTTAGTTTTGAGTTTAGGAACTAAATTGTTAAATTATGAAAAATGACATGAATTTTTTGTAAATTTTAGAATTTGAGGGAGGATGATATGGAATTCTTCATAATATTTTCGTGCTTAATTATGAAAAGTAAGCTTGTTTCAGTTTTAAGGACTAAATTGAATAAAATACAAAATTTTAGAAAATTGTGAAAATTTTCATTAAAGAAGTCATATGCATCAAATGAACTTTTATAAATTAATTGAGGCTGATAATTGAAATAAATTATTGTATAAATCAAGAACCGGTAGATAATCATAGAAGAGAGAAAATTGTTGATTAGTCTCTGATATTGCCAACTTTGTTGTTTAGCCCTCATAAGTTCATGCAATTTAATTTGGTATAACTTGTAATATATTATTTATTTTTGAATTGGGGTATGTTTAATAAATAAATATATTTGAATTGTTACAAATTGGTTTAAGATGAGAAAGTGGATTGAATTGAAAAGTATTATACGATTACTTATATCAAGCCCGAATGAATATAAAATAGGATACAATTAGCATGCCAATAGATTATTTTGCGCACTGTATTAGATTAATATGTGATGAGGTGATGATACTGTTGGGAGATGTGCCCATATTGTAGTAAACATGTAACTATTTTCTATTTATTTGAACGATGAATAAATAAATAATGTTAATTTCATATTTCACTATTATATCTTTCGTATTTCTGTCTTTTATATTTTGCATGCATAGAAAAATTTTGACAAGCAAATATTAGCTCATTGATCGTCTAAGTTCAAATTGAAGATAAGTGGCATTATAAGAACGCTTATATTGCGAGAAAGACAACTTACTTCAATAGCTAATCTAAATGAGTCCATAATCCCGTAAAAGAATCAAAGTGAGCATTTGATTCAAACACTGGGAAGGATTATTATGTCGTTTACAATTCCAATTAGGGAGATGGCTAGTCTTGGCTATCGGAGCAGTTGACTCCACGAATAGAGACATAGATGTACCCATTAGTAGAATGATACATTGGATTAGACCCAATATGAATTCATTCTGAACCCGTTTGTGAATTAATTCACTTGTGACATTCAATGTGTGATTTACCTAAATCTTAAGTTAGTCACTGACCATGCATATGCAACTCATCTGCTTTGATATAAGTGGAGGCTTATACTCTAAAGATGATTGAACTCATAGACAGTATGTTAGGTACATGATTTGTGTATAGCGTGGCTTTACTAGCAATAATGGAATTCATAACTCAATTAAAGAGTTAATGATATCCTCTCATTGGCATTGTGCGAATTGATAAATATAAAATGTGGTCAGGATTGATGGTTCTCAAAAAAGAAATTTATCACAATCATTTGTTGATAGTGATCATATTAATCATTAAGAAGACACAATGGTGACAATGAGATAAAATAAGATTGTATCGAGTGAAAAAATTTAACTCAAATGAATCAAAGATATTATATGAGGGTAACGCACACATGACGAGGTCATTGGACAGAACAATTAGATGAATTGCTTTTGTAAAAAGTATAAAATAAAGAGTTTTCAATCATGGTACTTCTTGTGGACTGATTCCATGATTAAGTAATTGCGAATTATTAGAATGATATTATTAGACATAATTGCAATTACTAGAGCATAATTGTATAAGTTCGATTGGTCCCTCCGCTACAAAATTGAACGATGCAGGTGCGACACCCTTAGGGCACCTCGAGCCGGTTCGACTACTACCAGTTTGGTCTGGGTCGATGACAACCTGATCGGCCCGATCAAGCCACCGATTGGACTGTCGGCCCAGTTCGACCAGTTTTAGGTCTTGGTCTCGTTTTGGGTTCTCGAGCCCAATTTACGATCTTAGGTCCAATTTTCAAGTTCAATTACCCATTGGACTAATTGTCTGACCTGAAAATTAATTGCTAAAAATATCATATTAATTTTAATTAATTTGATTAATTTAATTTTACTTGATTAAAAATAATTTTCCTAAAAATCACTTAGATTTTCCAATTTAAATTTTCAATAAAATTCTTTAACCAAATTCTATAGTTGAACAATTATCACGATCACCTAATTTAATTCCACATCGAATAAATCGACTCAATTAAATTATTTCCAAAGTCGTAAAATTTTCTTCTAATTCAAATACATTCTGATCGAGCTTTTATTGAGTTAGTGGAGGGACCAATCAAACATATACAATTAGGCTCTAGTAATTGCAATTATGTCTAGAATGATCGTTCTGATAATTCGTAATTATTTAGTCATAGAGTCAGTCCACAAGAAGTACCATGATTGAAAACTCCTTATTATATGCTTTTTACGAAAGTGATTCATCCAACTGTTTTATCTAATGGCCTTGTCATGTGTGTGTTACCATCATATGATATCATTGATTCATTTGAGTTAAACATGTTCACTCAATACAATCCTATTTTATCTCATTGTCATCATTGTTTCTTCTTAATGATTAATATGATCACTGTCAACAAATGACTATGATAAATTTGCTTGTTCGAGAATTAGCAACTCGTGACCACGTTTCATATTTATCAATCCACATAATGCCAATGAGAGGATATTATTAACTCTTTAATTGAGTTATGAATTCCACTATTGCTAGTAAAGCGATGCCATACACAAATCATGTACCTAACATACCTGTATGGGCTCAATTATTTTTAGAGCATAAGCCGCCACTTATACTACACATTCATGCTAAAAAATGGATCCCACAACTTTGAAGATATAATGAATACCATTCATCAATAGACAGTAAAAGATAATATTTAATATGTATTTTTAACTTCACAAACTTTCAAATACCATTTTTTTAATGGAAATTCAAGCTTTCAAAGCATAACACTAATTTCACCCATAATTTTAAGTAAATAAAGGAAAAAATATTAAAATTATTTTGATTTGTTGTGTTTGAGGACTGTTAGCTAATTGTGTTCGGGCTTTTTCAGCGTGGCCCGTTTCATGAAAGTAAATTTTTTACTCCCAAAATATTTAAGGGCCTAAATTGCGGAATTATAGTTTTTAATCACCATTTATCATCTATAAATAGGCCCGGCTCTATTCAGCGGAGTTCTTAAAATTTGAAATTGAAAGCCTCCCGCCAGAAATGAGTCTGAAATAAAACGAGATTTTCAAAATGAAAGAAAAAGAAAATCAAACTCCGCGAAAAGAACACCGACGATCTTTAGATCTCGCCAATCGCCGATCAAATGATTCTCCGGCGAAGAAAACTTCAAAGAAGGTCAGTGATTCTGAGCAATAATTTCTCAATATCCTCTCGTCATTGTTTCTCCTGCATTTGCGAGCTAATTTTTTTTTTCTTTGTTTCCCTTGTAGATTGCTCAGAAGAGTTTAATCGAAGCATTCATTTCGCCGAACGAAGATGATTTACCTAATATTTCTGAAGAGTCCATTGATTTCTCTTCAATTTCTGCCGTTTCAGATACTAATTTCAACTTTGAAACTACTGAGGTACGAATTATTTACTTAGCTTTTTATGTGTGTATATATTTGAGTAAGAATTGCAGGAGGTAGATTAAATTAAATTTTAATCTGAATGCGCGAATAAGCTTAATCTCTGTTATTGATTTCAAATAATGGTTTATGCGTTTTACTTATACTGTATTCAACCGTCAATAAGCACGGTAAAATAAATTTCAAATCTATCTTTATTTTCCGTGAAAAACTATGAATCGTTGTTTTTCTTCCCTTCTAAATTATATATATATTTCAAGTTCCTTGCAAAAGATTATGATAATATTTTCGAAAATTTGGTTAGATAAATGAAAAATGCATAAGAGGTGGGTTCGGTTGTTAAATTCTTTGCGTCTGTTTCAGAGCATTGCCATCACATCGAATCCATTACTTTCAAGTTCATCAGAAACTTTCATATCATCTGAAATCGGTCCTTATTCAAAGATAAGCGCTGCAAATAGGGATGAACCAATTGACTTTTCAAAGACTGGTTTAGCGGAAGTAGAGATTTTTCTGGATCTTCTAAAACAAGCTCGATTCCAAGTATTGAATTCAGCTCACGTGGAGAACAAATCCAAGAAGGTTCTAGATGCATTAATCGAGTTCACTATTAAGGAGTTTTATGCTATGCCTCAAGAGATAGATAAGCTACAGGAACTTGTTTCTAGAAATGCTTATGTCCGATTTCTCTGCTTCTTGACTTGGGTTGTTGCGGTTTCCTTATTTTCCTTGTATTTGTTCTGCTATTCAAGACTCGTTTGCTCTTTCACGGGACCGCCGCCAACTTGAAGGTAACTTTTACTGTTTTCATGTTAATTGGATTTGGATTTTCGGATCATCTTCGTCACTCCATTTTGATGACATGTTGCAGTTTCAATGTGTATAGTCTTGCTCTGATCATTTTCATAATTTCGTATTAATAAGACTGATATTGCACATATTAATTAAGTGTTAATTAGTTAAATGATTTTCATATTCAGATGCTTGATTGATTCTAATATCTCTAAACTTATTGCTAGTCACAATTTTACGAACAACCCATGTCCCGGAAAATCCCCGCACCATGTCTAGCAACTATGAAAATCAGGCATGCCGATTTCAACCCTTTTTATTTTTTTTTAAACTTTAGCTTAGATGGTAACGTGCTAAAGCTTCAATTGATAGCAACTGAAGACTTAAATTAGCAACAAGTACGGCAGTCTGGTTGCATAGATATGCATGTCTACCTCCTTTATTTGTCCTTTACTGAAAATGATTTAATGAATTGGTCAATAATTGAACTTGTTTATTGCATGATAATAACTTCATATGGCCCTTCACGCTTAACAACTAAAGTCTATTCTTTGGGTTGAGAACTCTCAAAGAATTTGAAAGTACGTTGTTTTGGCTCTTATTTTTTATGAAATACTTCTGTCTAATGATTTTCTAATGACCCTCCAAAAACATGGAATAACTTTAGGAAAAATAAACATACTTGTGCAGGTACACACTCATTCGATAGCCAGACCCTTGTCTGACTAGCAGTACAGTGTATTTAGATATTTGACATGCCCAGATTTATTTTCCTGCAACTAGACTGTCAAGACCATATATTTTGACCTCTTCATATAGCTTGTGTGGCTGTATTGTTTAGTATTCAGTAGTGGGTCCAATGTTCAAAGCTATCACTGTTTCATATTTTTGTTTGTTAGACTTAGCTAAAACAAGTCAACTATCATTCGCATTATTCGAATGAAATGCAACCAAAAGAAAGCATGACTGCGTGAAAATTGTAGTAGGGGCAACATCAGTCAACTTCACAGTGGCTCTTAGTTCACAGGAATGGACAAATTTTATATTTATGTTATCAACTATTACTATCCTTGAAGTAAATAAACTATTTAGGTACTAGGATAGGACTGCCTTATAGGGGTGATAATTAGGAATTTGTGAGAAGGAATGGGATATGCTGAGATGGTGAATCATTAGATATGGAGTTAATATGATTATATTCAAATTTAAAAAAAAATTTATGACAGGTCATATATGTTATGTCAAACACAATATTAAATATAAATTCTTGAGAGTAAAAAAATAGATAAAACATTGGTAACATAGATAGTGGCACCAAATGAAATCTTATAAACTCTTTCTATGAAAGTGGTTGCATCAGGGGATAAGTGAGTAATAATGTAAAAACTAAACTCAGTAGTTGAATCTCAGTTTGGTTGATTCAATTGATTAGATGTTGGATTTAATAAATTTATAAAAAATAATAAATAAATAAATATTAAAAATTTCACAACTAATTGAGTTTTATTTTATTTTATTTTTAATTTTGGGTTTCTAGTTTTTTTATAGACTGATAACAGTTTCCTCTATATTTTTTATACGACCGATTGAATTCTTGGAATCATTAATTTTTAACTCAATTAGTCAAGTTTGATAATAAAATTGTCAAGTAGGGGATTTTTTCCTCTAGTGATGTGAGTCACCTCAGGGAAGTTAGCTGGATTTTAGAGTTAAGCGTTTAGTGTAATCCACAAAACTTTTGTTTGTTTGCGAATGAGAGCATGATTAATACCCACTTAAAAATGAATAAATACAACTAAACTTTAAGGCCTGGTTGTACATAAAGAGCTGAGATTCGATGTAATCCACCCACACCTATAATATAGTTAAAGCCCCTTTTTTAATGAGAGGTCTAGCTGTACTTAAAAGCAAGGTTTAGTATAATAAAATGAAAATTGAAGTTATCAATGAGGGGTTGCGACATAATCATTAAATGTTTTGCTTTTCGCATCAAGTGTTTTTATGCTAAAATTTGGATAAATCATCAAGATATAACTTTTCATGAATCTAAAATTGACTCAATTTGTTTGTACTTGTTGTGATGCCGAATAAAGGATCTTTATTGGGGTCATTAGAGAAATTTAGAAGGTAAAAACAAAGGCTAAGAAGTTCCTGTAAGCATTTATGGAGTACGTTGCTGTCACTCTGTACTTATAGTTAAACGCTGAGTGTATTTTTACTTATTTAGGTTGCTCAACCTTATATAACTTTATAGTCCAGCTTAACTATGAAGTTGAGTTCAATTCAAAATTTGTAATTTTTAAATTTGATTTGAGATAAAAATCAAATTATTTTTTAAGTAAAAATCAAATTATTTTTTAACTTTGTCCTTTATACTCAATTAAAACTTATTTATTTAATAAAAGATATTTAAATGCTTAATATAAATAAAAAATTTGATAAATTATTAAACTAGCCTGAAAGCTTGTTTGAAAAATGGAAGAGTTTAGTTAGAAATATAAGTCAAAAAATACATTTGGGCAAAAAATAATGTTTGTTTAGAAAACGTGTAGAGCTTTGGGTAAGATTTTTTTTGCCTGAGTTGGTTTGAATATGCAAAAGAAAATGCTATTTATTATTATTTTCTTGCTATTTTCTTTTTTTATTATTTTGTCATTATTTTACTATTTTGTTGTTATTGTATAACTCTTGTTTTATTGTTAATTTTGTTACTATTTTAGAGATATTTGCTTATTAATTTGCATCTATTTTAATGTTATTTAAGTATACATATTTTTTTAATTTATTTTCAATTTCTTGAGAGACAATTAGTTTAATGTTTTTAATATTTTTGATGTATTATATTTTTAAATATATATAAATTAATATGGACGAATTGGGCTTGGATTTTAACATTTTTATTCAAGCCAAGCTTAGGTAAACTTTTAGATCCATTTTTTAGATTGAATCAAGCCCAATTCTAACAAATAAGCCTAAAATTTTGATTAAACCCAATCCAATTTATAAGTACCTTTATATTAAACTACTCGAATGAAGTATTGAGATAATTAAATTAAATTATCTCAAAAACTTGAATTCAACCCGAATTCAAATGAATGTTAGCATAGGTTTGTGCGTGTACCGCCTAGAAAATGGCTTAGAGGAAGGCAAAAATTATATAAAGAGCTTGCTTCTCTTCGGCTTATGTCTATTATATTTTTTATTTGTTTTAAAATTTCATATTTTGACGTATTTTATACAAATATAATAAGAATTTTTAAGCATATGATAATTTTATTTTATTTAATATGAAGAATAGAGGATAGAAATATCACGATTTGAACTTTAGAGAAAATTTTAAAATAAATATACCCATATATATGCAACATTCAAATTAGAAAAGGCAGAGTTTGATTAAACAGCAATAAGCATAACCTTGTCTTCTCAAAACACCAAATATGAAGAACATCTGTTTTCCACTTTTCAACCTTATTTTTTCATTTCACTTTCTTGTCTATAACACAAAATTTGATGCTGGAATCGCAAGAAAATGGTGCAAGCTTGATAAACATGCAAAAGGACATGTTTTTACAATCTTTGTGTATTCACTCTTGAATCGGACTCTCATGGTTGGAGTACTAACATAGTAGGGTTAGCCCAAATAAGAGCAAATAAAAGTGAAAGCCGAAACCACTGCAAGCACCATTGAGATAGATTATAGCCAAAGATCAAAGCTTAAAGATGGCTTTGTGTGACTGTGTCAATTAGAACGCCATTATTAAGTACGATGTTCCAATAGCCATTGAAATTGCGTTTCTATGTTGACACTTGAACCATGAGGGTTTATTTCAAGATTTGAGGCGTAGAGATGGTAAAAGTAGAGGTGTGCATGGCTCGAGTCGGGTTAGGTTTGAGCTAGATCCAAATAAAATTTTAGTATTGTTTTTTAGGCTTGGGTCAGCTTGGCCCAAAATAAAATTATTAAGCCTGATTCTGGCTCATATTAAAATTTTTTAGCTTATTTATTAAATAAAAAATTTAAAATATAATAAATTAAATACATTTAATAACATAAAAACAAATATTTAAAAAATAAAAAAATGAGACTAAAACAATTCTTAAATTAATACAAAATTGAAAATATAATAAAAAAGTGGTTATATTAAAATTGAAAATAAAATGTAAATATGATTAAAAATTAAAAATATATATAATATATAATTTGGGCCAGGCCTGGCCTGGGCCAAAAAAGTTTTACTTGAGGCTTGACTTATTTTTAAAATAGGCATTGTTTTTTGCCCAAACTTATATTTTGGCCTATATTTTTACCCAAATCTTCCAATTTTTCGGGCGGGCCTTCGGGTCGGGCCAAATAGTCCGTCCATGCACACCTCTAGGTAAAAGGGTGTCCTTTTTTTTTGTTGTCTATATTAGGTTTGCTCCATTTTCTTGCGATCCCAAGGCTGAATTTTATGTTATAGGCGAGAAAGTGAAGGACATGAGGTGGAGAAGACAAAAACACATGATGGCTTTCATATTTGCTTTTGTTAAAATATTAGTGAGAAGACGAGAGTTAGATAAAATTGTAGTAGGAGCAGCTTTCAAGATGGTTCTTAGATCACATGCATCCACTAGTTTTATATGATTTTAAATATGTAATTTTTTAAATTTAAAAATTAGTATAAATTCGAGTCCTTAAATTCTTATTTTTATATTTAAAAAATTTTGATTTTTTTATAATTTTATTGTTAAAATTGTTGACGTGCTTTTATAAAAATAGTAAACTAACTTTTTAAGCACTAATCATTTATAATTTTTTGTTAATTTAATATTTATTTTTTAAACGAAAATAAATAATTACAAAAAAATACTTTAAAAATTAAAAGTATTGTTAATAAAAATATAATATTGTGAAAATTTTAAAACTCTTAAAAATAAAAAATAATTTTGAAAAATTTTATTTCAAATAATTTAAAGAAAATAAAAATTTAAAAAATGTGTTATTTATTCATAAATAGTAATAAGGTTTCTCTAAACTATTCATTGGGTTAATATTAAATCAAATTTGAACATTTTTTATTTTAAATTAGATTAATTATATATCAAAAATATTTTTTTAATGCAAATTTAATTATAAAGTATATAAAATAATTTTTATATAAGGTATAAACTTTGAATAAGTTTAGATTAAATTTAATATACTTTTTTTGTTCTAAATACATTATTATAGAAATGGACTCCATTTTGGTAAAATACAAAAGTAATAAATGAAGTCATGTGCATTTAAAAAAATTACACAGTATATTTCAATTTAAATTGAATGGATTTAGATTTGTATAATTATTTAAAAATTGTTTTATATTAATATTTCATACAATTATAATTAAATTTAATTAAAATTATTTGTGATATATAAATTATTTGAATTAAATTAAAAAAATATTTGTTCAAATACGACGTAAGAATTGAATAAAGAGTTTGAATTTTAAAAAAAACCTTATTACTACTAAAAGTGTTTATGGGCAATGCTAAGTTGAGGTTGGATTTGAAAAGAAATAGCTTCAAGTTCGTTTAACCCAAATGAATCATTTATTTGTTTAAAAATAGTAACAACTTTTTATATTAAATTTAATTATAAAATTTAATATGTTAACATTGAAATGGGCAAAGTTGAAAAATATAAACCCAAATTTATTTCAAAATAAGTTAAGTTGGTTGGATCATATAGCCCATGAACCTCTCTTGTTACTATTCAAGAAGTAAATAATATTATTTTTTAAAATTTTGACAATGTTTTTGAAACTAGACTAATGATCAAACCAGTTAAATTATTGGTTCTTAATTTCATTGGTCCGGTCAATTTAAAATAAATGAATTGTTATTAAAATTCAAAAAAATTATTTAAAACTTAGACAAATAAACCAAGACTTTTCACATAAAAAAAATAGAAATTCAATATCTCAAAATTAAAAAATAAAAATTAAATTTTAATTTTCAAAAAAGTAGAATGATTTTTATATATTTATGCCATCAATTATTACAGTTGTTGAAGAAAATAAAATAGTTGGATAAAATGATAGAAGGACAACGTACAAGGAATGGTAGGGTGTTGTAGAGGAGATGGAGAGATATCTTATATGAATTTAGGCCACTACTTGTATAAGAATATATAGTATATCATAAGTAAAAGTATAGAGTTATATTGTATGAGTACATTATGCTAACATATATGAACTAATTTTTAGCAGTAACAATGGATATAATTTTTAACAAAACAACTATTGCTTTCTAATTTAACATATAAGGACTAATTTATCTATTTTTTAAATAAAAATATTAAAATACAATTTAACTTTTAGTATAAAAATTTTCATGATACTTTATACGTAACATAGATGGTGTCACCAAATGCAAGCTTATAAACTCTTTATACGTAAGTGGTTGAATGAGATGTGGATTTCACTATACCATCCTAAGTATTGAGTTTTTCTTTCCTTGGTGATGTTTGTCACTATGAGCTGAATTAAAGCTTAGAGTTTGGTGTATTAGATTAAATTCTATTATTATTTTTTGTTATTAGAAAAAGTTAGCGGATTTATTTTATTTGATTAATTTTAGTTATTATATTTTTTTGAATTGGTAAATTTTAATTTTTGTACTTTTTTTAATTTTGAAATTTTAGTTTTAGCCCAAATACTAATAGTTAAATTTGTTTGGTGAAATTCAATTATTAGTTTTATACTATGCACACAGTTGTAGATTTCGTTTATTTTTTCCAATTGGATCATTTTAAGTCTCTATACTTTTTTAAGTTTGAAATTTTAGTCTTAATGCAAATGATAATCAATAATTCATTAATTGGATTTTTGTGAGTAATATGTGTAAATAATAAGTTGACATGAGATTACACGTATGATAATATGTTTGGCACATTAGATTTTGAAAATAATAAAACTTAGAGGTGCTCACGAGCTCGGTCAATCCCATACAAGGTATCTCAACCAATTTTTCAAGCCCGGGCTTGGCCCCAAAAATGGATTTATTATTTTTGTCTAAACCCGACCCAATTTATAAAAGATAAACTCGGACCCAACCCAGATCACCCATATTTGATATTTTTTAGAGTAGTTTTTATTTAAGAATAATTTTTTTTAAAAAAAATATAAGACACTAAATGCACTTAAAAAACATTAAAATAAAAGTTTTCTAAAACATTAAAAAGTATTTATATTAAAAAAAACTACCTTAAACATAATAAATATTTTGTTGTATTAAATATATTTTTTAAAATTTTATATTTTTGGTTGGTTTATTTAGTTCGGAATTTTTTTTAAATGTTTTGGTAATTAGTTTAATTGTTATTGGGTTAGTGATTTAGTATAAATATAAATGACCCCTTTGGCAATTAGCTGATAGTTGATTGTTGATTGCAATGGTTGATTTGACAAACTGATTCTATTAATTATTCATTTGAAAGTGCTCAATAAAACTTAGCTGATAGTTGAAAGCTGATACGTGTAAAATGACAAATAAGGGCATGTCACATTTTATTGTTAAAGTATTTATTTGTTTATAAAACTTCACGTCTTTTTTGGGTGAAGTTATTGAAATAAATACTTTGCAAATATTAATATTAATTAGTGAATTTTTTAAAATTTTAAATAAACAAAATTCTTAAATTCCTTCTTTGCAGATATTAACTTTGTGGAAATTGATAAACATTAATAGTGTATCAATATAATTCTAAACTATATTTTTAGTGATAACTATATCACACTCTAAATAAATTTGCCAAGTAGCATGTTTCAATTAATATAAAGTTGCATAAAAAATCATTTTACACAAGTAAATTGAAAATAAATTAAGAGTACATAAATATTCAAGGATGAATGGGTTCGATTGAAAATTTTTCGCGGCAAATTTTTTTTTTTTGAAACTTACTTTGGACTTTAGAGGTGAAAATAAAAATTAGAGAATGAAGGCTACTGATATCTTATCACCCTTATTAGGTTCGAGAGCATGTGGCAAATGGAGTAATTTTTGAGTAAGCATGGTCGGATATGTCAATCCACATATCTCATTCCCAATCAACGGTTCAAAAAAGTTGCCTATTTTAGCATTTTTTGTTTTGGAGGTTTTAGCTCAACAAGCTCTTGCAAACTTTCTTTAACCAAACATTACAATTAGAGGGTTTGACTATCAAATTCTCTATTTGTGCCCAAATCAGCTAAAAAATACCCAAAATTCTGTTTACCAAACACACCAAATATATATTTAATTATTATTTAATATTTTCTAATTCTCCATTTGTGCCCAAATCAGCTAAAAAATACTTGTTTACCAAACACCCCCAAATATATATTTAATTATTATTTAACATATATAATTAATATAATATATTTACAACATAATATATTTGGGCTACATCCCAGGTGGAAAAACTTGCCCAAGGCCTAATCCATATAAAAAATGAACCTTAATTTTTACCTAAGCCTATTTTTGGGTGAGCTTTAGGGCTTGGATATGTGACTTGATCTATGGACAGTTTTGACAAATATTTATTTAATGAGTATTAAAATTTTAAAAATTAAAAAAATATAAAACTAAAAATAACCAAATAAAAGGCATAGAGATTAAATATATAATTTTTACGAATTTAACCGATGTAATTTATCCACAAATCTTTTAGGCGTAGCCTGTATAAAAAGAGGTGAGAAACACCTATAATATAACTTATTAAATAGTTAAAAGCCCCCATTTTTCTTTTTCCCTATGTGAGGTGTAGCTCTACTTTAAAGCAACGTTTAGTATAATAAAAAGAAAATTTAAGTTATCAATGAGGGATTGTGACATAATCATTCTATCTTTGCTCTTCATTAATAAGTAATTTGGATTAATCATTAACCTATACCTTTTTCTGCATTTAATGAATCTGAAATTGACTCAATTTATTTCTACTTATGATGCTGAATGTGTGTAATATTTAGACTAATAATGTATGAAATTATCTAGAGTTTTTTTTTTTAAATTTATAAATAGGAGGATGATGCGTTTCAGTGAACTCGAACTCATATTTTCATGTATTGACAAAAATATTTATGCCAATTAAACTAAGACTCAATCAACCTCTCTACTTATAATTAAAAGCTCAATGTTTTTTACTTATTTAGGATTTTATTGAATCTTAGGTAACTTCATAGTCAAGGGCTTCAATTAAGATAAACTGAGTAGAGTCAATTTAAGTTATAAAAAAATTTGACTCGAACTTAATTCAAAATTTGAAATTTAAATTTGACAAAAGTTTTGCTTTTAAAACTTAAACTTGATTTGAAATAATAAAAAAAAAATTATTCTTCAACTCCGTCAAATATTGTTGTAAATAATAATTTTAAAATTTGATTAACTAACGAACTACTTCAACCAAATATTGTTGTGATAATGAATTTGTCTCTTTTAACTCGATAATTAACATCCATTTCCTTTTACTGCCTACTTTTACCCATCCCACAATGAAGAAGGCCTAAGAAAAAACAAATTTTTTGTCCATGATTACATGAACTCAAAGATCGTATGATGACATCTTGGCAGCAGATATTGTACATGTAAACCCATGCTATAAAAACTGCTCTTTTTCATTCCATTACTTTTGGAGTCATACCAAGGGATGGGCCATGTTTGCTCTTCCTTTCCTTTCCTTTTTTCTCACTTGATATTTGCTATGTCATGTTACCTAAAAAATCTGCTCAAAACTTTTTTAAAATTATGTGTCAGTAGTCTTTTTATTTTCTCAAATATTTGTATCCCATTTATATTCCCACTTAAATATAACAATTTATTTTTCAAAACATTTACTACCATAAATATAGTAAATATTTTATTATATTAAAAACATAAATAAATATAATGAATTTTTTATTGTATTAAATATAAAATATAAAATTTTATATTTTGGATTGAGTTATTTAGTTGGGTAAATTTGTTTTTTTGTAGGTTTTGGATAATAATTTAATTCTTTTTGGATTAGTGATTTAATATAAATATAAATATAAATATATAATCAATATAATATTGTTTTATACTATAACATTCGAACCGGAATCAAGTTAAAAAAATTATTACTTAAGGTTTGCCTCATATAAAAAGCGAGCTTTTTCAAATTTTATATTTTATTCAAACTCTCTTATTTTTTAAATAGACCTTTAAACCTAGACAAATGACCCAATCTATGAGTAGTTATCCTCTCCCCTTTAGTTAGAACTGGGGGTGAGAATTAACTCTTTGGCCAAATAAAGTAAGATAGCTTTTCAATTTTATGTTGATGGAGTAATAATGTATAGGCAATAATTAGGGTTGAATACCCATTTCCAAATCTGGTTTAAAATAAATGTTTGAAGCACTCACTCTTTACCATGCTTTATTATGTCGCACACAATGGAGGCAGTCTCTCTGGCACCTCATTATGTCAACTAATTTTCATTACATTATTCTTAATCTTTAGAAAAAGGAAAAAAAAAATCAATTGGCATGCACATGGTAAAATGATTTTGGCTGTTGATTATATTAGAATTTGGGGCATCTGCTTTTTATTATCTCAAGGGAAAGAAAAAATGGGTTTTCATTTATATAAATATAAAAAATATTTTTATTTTTTCCATTTTTATTTGATTTTTAAAACTAAAAGAAAAACTATCCCCATGACTCTTGCTATGGAAAAAGAAAAAGAAAAAGAAAAAAGAGAAATAAATAAGCGAAAAAAAAACTCTACTGAAAAAGTGATTTTATGCGAACAACCTGTTGACTTGATGACAAGAACATTATGTTGTAGGTATGAGAGTTTAGTTCAATAATAACCCTATTTCTCTCTCACTATTATCAACATTATGTTCATCTTAATTGTAACCTTCACAAGAAATCAAAAGAAGCTAATACGTAACTCTAAAAAATTAAAAAAGATTAATTTGAAAACCATTTACTTAACAATAGAACAATATTATAAATAGATATATAGATTAAATATTTATAATTAAAGCATCATAAAAATCTAGTTAAAATTATTCATATTCTCAACTTTTAAAAAAAATTCAATTTAACTTGTTGCATGTACACACGTATATAAAAATTAAATTATTAAAAAAATAAAATAAAAACCTAATAAAATAATTTAATAATAAATATAATATTAAAAATACAAATTAACTCAAACAAATATTACAAAAGTAACTTCCAACAAATTAAAAGCATAAATAATTAAAATAATTAAATTGATAATACCAAAATTACTTCTATCTATTCTTAATAACTTCCAAAGGAGTTAGTGTTTTTTTTTTTATTATTGGATGAATTATAAGAGAAGAGTTAAGCCCTAATTAACGCGACTTGAATTCAGGTCACATTTGAGACAGTAAACACTTTGATTATCAGGCCAATACGGGGTTTAAGGGTTGGTTTTATATTTATATATAGATGTAAACTATTTTCTTGAAACTATTGCTTAAAGTAATTATATGGTTTGATTATATATATTAATATATTTAAAAAATCAAAATTTATTTTTATATTTAAGGTTAATTAAAAAAATTAAATAATATTTTAAAAAGAGTAAACGATTTGGAATAATATACTATTTGTTGTCTTTTATATTAAAATATTAATGTCGTTGGGTTTGTGGTTGGGCTACCGGACTAGAGCCTTGTAATTAAGGTTTTAGACAAAATATTTTTGTAAATCAGGCCATTTAGCGCAAAATTATTATTCGATAAATTTAATTAAAAATGTATAAATATTTATCCACTTTTTATTTTTATTGTTAAAATAAGATTCAATCATAATCTGGCATTTGGACTGTTGAAGTCAGGACTAGGTTGGTAAAATATGTAAATGATATTATTGGCCAAGAAAATGATAAAAATCAGAAAATAGTGATAAAAGCATAAAAATATCCCTTTAATCTGAATAAATAATATCTTTTAGCGGATTTTATAAAATTAAATTGATGTTAAATTATTCAATTTAAATAAAATAAATTATTTAAAAAATAAAAACAAATATTTATGTAATTAATTTATATTAATTTGCGAGTCAACCAAATTTTTTTTATGTGACGGGGTTTATGAAAGCAAAAGAGAGAAGAAATGGGGGGACCTAAATGGCATGAAATGTGGAGCAGAGCATCCACACCTCAGAAAGTAGGGAAAATTCCAAAACCCCCTTCGCTTCTCCCAACAAAATACAAAACAAAAGCCCAAACATAACCATTGTAAACACCTAACCCACATCCCACATGCATTTTCCCCCCTTTTTTTATTAATTTATTATTATCAACTAATAATCATTGCACGGAGTGAAAATGGGAACCACCCGGTCAATTAGTGGAAGCCAACACGACACCTACGTCCAATTACACCTTCACACCTCATCCCCCTTTCCCTTCTTCTTTTCTCCTTGCTAATTTTAATATTTTGGGACACTGAAATTGTGTGGAATTGCTTGGTTTTGAGGTAAAATTTGGTGGAAAAGTCAGCTTTCTCAACTCTCTTTTTTTTGGGCCAATGCAGAGTATTCCAAACCCAAGTGGAAATAGTTTAGTATTGGGATTCGAGTATTTATGTTCGACTTTATCTTTCGGTTTTGACAAGAATTATGAAAGGTTCACGAAATAAAAATGTTTTCACCCTTAAAAAAATCTCAACGTTTCCTGTTTATGAGATTTAACTCATAAATCTAGAGATAAGACCGAACATATACTCTAAGTCAATAACAAATTTGTTGAAGGAGTCAACGACACAAATTTTTACTCGAATAATCGAAATCCCCTCAATAAAAATATACATTTGATGTTCTTTATTATTATATTTTAACTGAGTTGATATTACAAATTATTTAAGTACTAATTTAATTAAATAAAATATTATAAATATATTTTTGTCTTATTTTACTTTTATATAAAAATTTATATAAAAAAAAACTTGCACTAAAGTTTATAAAACCTTAAATTTGTGACTTATGACATTATGCATCAACAAGGGGGTGGTGTGGTTTGTTTCATCATACAAAATGCACGTGTCAAGCTAGCTAAGGAAGGGTGGAAAGCAAGGCGAGCCCCCTATGGCTTATCAGCAAATCCCGGCTCATTTGGACCGGCCCTTACCATTTCACTGCACCAAAGGTCGCATCCACTTCAGCCAAACCCAATATCCTCCAACCCATAAGCAATAAATAAGCGTTTCCAAGGTAAATTTAACGCCTCCTCTCCTCTCTCTTTAAAAAACAACAAATTATCGATTCCGTTCTTCTCTTACCATCTTTCTTCTCTCAATTTTCACTGCCTCTTCATCACATCGGTAATATTTTTC
This sequence comes from Gossypium hirsutum, assembly GCF_007990345.1. NCBI lineage: Eukaryota > Viridiplantae > Streptophyta > Magnoliopsida > Malvales > Malvaceae > Gossypium > Gossypium hirsutum. Next base: position 8,371,655 of record NC_053425.1, read on the forward strand.
TTTTCTTTTCTTTTTTTGTGGAATTTTGATTTGAATCTGTTTTTTCTTTTATCTAAAAATTCTGAATCTGAACTCCTTTTCCAGACAGTTTCAGTTATAATTCACCGAATCGTACGGTGAGAGAGAGAATAATAAGGCGTTTTGTCCGGTGAGATGGCATCGTTGATAACGAATCCAGTGACGAACACAAATTCTGATCGTAGCAAAAGGAAAAAGAAGAAGAATTCTATGGTGAAACAGAATCTTCAGCGGAGCCAAAAGGAAGATCATGCCAGATGGAAATCAGAGGCGCAGCAGCAAATATATTCCTCAAAGCTTATTCAAGCTTTGGGTCAGGTCAGTCTCGGTACTCCTTCTCCTTCGGCTCCACGCGGTGGTCGAGCTGTCCGTGAAGCCGCCGATAGAGTGTTGGCGGTTGCTGCTAAAGGGAGAACCAGGTGGAGCCGGGCCATTTTGACGAGCCGGCTTAAACTGAAATTTAGAAAGCAGAAGAGATCGCAGAGAGGATCCGCCGCTGCCGTTGCTGCCGCAACAAGGACTAGCCGGTCGAAGAAACCGAGAGTTAGCGTTTTGAAATTGAAAGCAAAAAGTGTACCGACTGTTCAAAGAAAAGTAAAGGTCCTAGGCAGATTGGTTCCCGGTTGCCGGAAGCAACCGTTACCGGTAATTCTTGAAGAAGCAACTGATTACATAGCGGCACTTGAGATGCAGGTTCGAGCCATGAGCGCTCTCGCCGATCTGTTATCTGGGTCCGGAGCCGCAAGCTCTAGCTCGGCTCCTCCACCTGAGTGGCCAATGCCGCCGACCAGCCAATGACGCTTTTTTATTCCCTTAATTGACAAATGCCAAGTGTCATCCTCATCTTTTTCCCTTTTATTATTATTATTATAATTATTATCTCCTCTTTTCCCCTTCTCTCTCTTTCCTCATCAGTCACCTCTTCTGTTAAATACATTATTCTTCCGTTTCATTTCACAAAAATAATTTAAATATCTCACATTTTATTTCAATTTACTACATTAAAAAAAAAAAAGGGAGGGATCGTCCCCCTTACTATGCATACAAACAACTCCTCTGGAAATATATTGGAATAAGCAAAATGTTTTATGAGAAAAAAGAGAGGAAGCTGGGTCCAAACTAGGGTAGGTGAACAATGCAGTTGATGCTGCAGCCATTGGCTGCTAAAGTTTTTTTTTTCTTATTCTTTTTCATTTTTCAGAATATGATAATTATATTTACTTCTAATTTAATTTGAAATTAAATTGAGTTAGATAAATAAAAGAGATAACTCTTTAGGTGTTAATTTTTTATTTATAAGTTTTAAACCCTAAATGTTAAATATCAAAATCAAGATCTATGATAAAGAAATTTAAGTTCTAACTGCTAGGTAACTATACCTCTGCACCCACTTATAAGGTTAAGAAAGGAAGATATTTTGTATTTTATTTTTGAATTATAAGAGGAGAGTAAAATTTTAAGATTTGAATTTATATTACATTTGAAACGGTGAATACTTTAATTATCAGCCCAACAATATTTTGCATTTTTAGTATACCTATATTTTACTAACCAACATTCCAATACCATGATTTTGCGGGTCAACATCATTGATGAGAAAAAATCAAGATTTTACAAGCCTAAGATTTCATTCTACTCGAAAATATAATTAGATATCGAGTTAATTATTGTATCTATAGTAGAAATGACAAAAGGTGATTGAGTTTTTGAATATGGAAAAACTATTTAGATATTTATTTAAGAGTGGAGGAGGGATTAATGAATATGAGATATGGATATGGAAATAAAAAGAGCAGAGCAGAGTCCAAAAGTTGCGGAGGGAGCACGGGGGCGCGCCAAAAATAGTAAAGAGAAGTGTGGCAGGCAGTTGGGTGACAGCACATGTGACAGAGAGGCGGCCGTGGAAACTCAAATGGTGGATGTGATTGAGGTGAGATTGGAGCAGTGACCATCTCTCCAATTCAACGGGGATTCATGCACTGCCTATACTCTAAGATGACGGCCTGCTGGTGGTGGGTTGAAGTTATGGGTAAATGACTCACTCTCACTGTGCAACAAATGGGCTGCCATACCTTGCCTTCTACATCAGCAAAATTATCAAATAGGGGATGGGGTTTGGCAGAGACGACTACCGTCTGAGACTAGACACATCACACCTGCTCCACCCATCCCAAAACATTCTTTTGTACCAGAGACTGCATTTTATATATGACCAAGGCAAGATAAGGCAACGGCCAAGCTGTGAACAAGGGTCAACTGTGGTGTTGGTATGAGTTTGTTTCTTCTCATCTATGCCCATGCACAAGCTGAATTTGAGGTGTCAACATCCACCCACCGGCCACTTGTTGGTTCTGATTGGATGTCCAATTTTTAAGCCAACATTACATTTCATTGCCTCTCCATCTCCCTTGGGAGTATTCTTTTTATGTGAGTTTGAAATTCGTGGCATGAACTTTATTTTTAATGCAACTCGAATTCAAATTATACTTGAAACGATCAACACTTTAATTATCAAACCAACACATGAGGTTTATGAAGTTATATTTGGTAAACTAATGAATTCTAATAAATACACGACTCATCATTTGATCCAACCATTGACATAATTTTTTTTGTTGATTTTAAAAGTTTAGATGTAAATATACATTTCATCATTCTAGCACCATTTTATATTTATATATACCATTAAATCAAAAAATTAAAATCAAAATTTTATTTATATATTATATCACGCATTAAATTACAAATTTTAATGATAATCAAATAAATATAATCTGAAAAGATAAAAAGAGGTATGAGATGAAATTATAAGAAGAAAATTATGTAGAAATAACATAATAGGACGACCATAAAGTTGGGCACTAATCATTTAATTAGTTGGGATTGCTTAAATTCTATGAAATGAAATGTGTCATTGAAAATTGGGAAAAGAGAGGGTAGGCTCCATTTTCATATCATAGGTTTGAATCATTAGTGCTAAGCATGTGGCTAGCAAAGGTGGTTAATTTCACAACGGTTTACAGCATCTCTTCCCCATTGTTGGTTGTTTATTATTATTATTGCTTTATTAGAGCATCTTTTTTCTTTTAAAAGAATAAAAATGAAGACATAATTGAATTTTCATTTAGTGAATAAGGTTATAATCTCGAGATAGCTAGAAAAGGGTTGTGGGTCTTGGATTCAGTTTTCGAGTTTATTGGATATTAATTTTAAAAGTATTTTATGAATATACAAGAAATTATGTTATGGATATTTTCCTCACCATATTATTTATAGTGTCTTTTCAATTATTTAAAAATTTTTATGTCATTAACACATAATTTTAGTCATTTTTTATCTTAAATTTCGAACTCAAAATTTTGAATCTCAAACTTTGAATCTAAAATTCTAACTCTTGAGTTTAAAGTTCAAGGTTTAGGATTTGAGATTCAAGATTCTGGGTTCGGAGTTCAAGATGAAAAAAATTACTAAAATTTTATGTCAATAACATGAGAAAAAATGAATAAAATGTCATTAAATAATTAAAAAAAAGACCATGAATGATGTAGTAAAAAGGATTCATAAAATAATTTCTCGTTTAATACATTATATTTTATTTGAATAAATTCAAATATTTTTAAAAAAAATCAAATTAAATTGAAAATTTTAAAATTTAAAATGTAATCCTATCATTATATTACGTTATAATTTCATAATTTTTGAAGAAATATAAGTAAAAGTAATTATAATTGAGAGGACCAAAGATCTTTAGTGCTTTCCCTAACGTTAAAAAGAGAGGCGAATATAAATTACTCATTATTAGACAATATCTTATTCACAAATTATGTGCTGTACTAATAATTTTCATTTCCTATATAATGGAAAACTCTTTTTCCTTCCACTTAACCTTATCTCCCCCTTAGGAGTATTTTAGTGGTAGGTTGTATAGGATCTAGACCGAATGATATTATTTGGCCAAATACCTTGCAACAAATTCTTATGTTGACGACAATGACGCATTGATGCTTGGAATGTATAGGGAAAAAGATTGCAAGTGTTTGTACTTAAACATTAAGGGTGGGTTTGGATGGACAATAGGGTGTAGTACGGTGTGTTTATATTACTTTTTATCTCATACTACAGTGTTGTTACAATATCTAATCTCATTGACACCGTTATTTTTACACTAATCGCAGGTAAACACACCGCCCATCTAAACCTACCCTAAATTTATTAAATATCATCTTTTAAAAATAATTATATTAAAATATTGAACTAAACTCGAGAGTTAACTTGATTACAGTTACAGTTGAGTATAAAAAAAAGTTTATAAAATTAAAATTTGAATCCAAAACATGTTAAGAATGATTATATAAATAGACTGAATTAAACTCCAAATTTAACCCTTATTTAAATTCAAGTACAACAATGTTATATATAGAGCATTAGCTGTTGTCATAATTATGAACAACATCATCAATAAAAGTGGGAATGTTGCACTTTCTTGAATATGAAGAGATAGTGTTTGGGTACTTAGATAATGTAATGAGGGGAGAAAGATCTTTGCTCCTCTAAACTTGAAACAACTTGGTTATGATAAATACATATAGTATATGTCGTGTAATTTGGTTGTTTGATGCAATTTGGTTTAAAATTTTTTAGGAAAAAGAAACACAAAAGAAAAAAGAAAAAAAAAGCATGCATGCATGTGGTTGCAGTGTCAAAAGCAATAGGTACCAAAGTTGAAAAGTGACAACAGATAGACCATGACCATGCATTCAATTTGTTTGAACATTTTCCTTACCAACTTAATTTTCAGTGTATCTGGCGAGGTTTAATGAGTGTTGGGTGGAATGATAATTTAATATTTTTTAAGATTTTAAGTTCGAATGTTTTTAGATGTTATGAGAACGATATTTTTTATTTAAAAATTTGATTTGATTTGATTTTAAATTTATTGAGTGTTAAAAACTTAATATAGTCTTGGATGAAAGAATCGGGAATATTTTCTTCTTTGTTTTGAAATAGGAGATTTATGAACAAAAAAAGGAGATTTTTTTAAGATATTTATACATAGGGCTGAAAGTCTATAGAAAGTTAATTTACATGCATTTACGGTAAAGCAAAAGAAAAGGGGAATCTCACATTTGTTAGGCATAAACTTCTAACAGTGTTTGTATAAAGATTTCTCTTTTTTTTTTTTTGAGTAATTGGAGTTAAAGGTCTAACACATGTATGCCGTTGCTTGGCCCGTGTCTGTGTTAATACATGTTTACGACACGTATCGTGCGTGTTTATTTTTGGGTAAAACTTTTGTATTATTTTTCAGAAAATAAATTTGTTTAGATTCCGAAAATCTAGTCAACAAAAAATATTTTTATTTGACTGTTGTAGATTTTTAGGAAACTACTTCTACCAGTTTTACTTTTTTGCCCCTAAATATTTTACTACTTTGCCATTCATGAAACTGTATAAATAGGAGCTCATTCTCCTCATTTTAGATAGAACACAACAAGAAAAACATAGAGAGAAAAACAACATTTTTTTGTCCTTTTATTCTCTAAATTCTGGTGTTTTATGAAATTACATGAGAGATAAATTATGTTTAGGAGATTGGGTTTTAAGTGGGATTGCTTGTGACCCCTCGAATCTCTCTTGGGAATTGAACTAGTGCGGTTTTGCCAGTTTATTCCAGTTTAATTTTCGATCAATTGCTTTTGTTTTTCGATTTCCATTTCTTTCGAGAAGAGCAATGCCAATTGTGTTCCACCTTCTTTATTTGGATGCACGAATATTGAAGTATTGTTTTAACCTTAGGGGGCAACGTCTACTACACGATTACACCGATTAGGGTGAATTTGCTTCTAAGGCAGTGGTTCTTCCATATGGCACAGTGATTACTATTTTATTTACACTTAGTTTGGTTTCCTGTTATAGCACTAACAATTTTGTTTTACAATAATATGTTTCCAACAATAATTACACGTCAGAGTACAGATATTCATTTGAAGATAAAATCTTTACAAAAAATGTACAATTGTGAGAAGAAGAAAAAAAACCCCAAAACAAAAGAAAGAAAAAGATTAAATTTCAATTCATAAATGAATGGCCATATTTAGAGATCAATTAATTAACTTTTAAAACGATAAAATTGTTAATAGCAATAGCCAAATGGGTGCATTAATTTTTCAAGGTATTTAATGGAGTGAGCCTATTAATTAATCCTTCGCATCTTGTAGGTTCATTAAGGGGTAGATGCTGACCATGAGTTTTAAAGTTGTTCCATACCCAAAACGAGGATCGAACCATCAACCACTAATTAAACTAGGAAAAACTCTTACCATCTCACTTGTCTCTCGTGGTTAAAAAAATAAATTTTTCTTAATGGGTTGAAAAGTTATATTACCTCGTGTAAAAATTGAGAAAAAAAATCATTTCTAACCAAATTATAATAATAATTAATGAAGTCGTCCCTAAAATCAATCATTTTAAAAACAAATTATTCTTCAAAAACCAATACTTTAAATCTTTTTGGATAAAATAATCTAATTAAAGGATGCTTTCTTTTTACAAGGGCATGGCATTGACAAGCCCCATGTGTCTAGATTTTAAATAAATAAATAAATAAATAAAAGACAAATGAAAAGGACATGCATTAAAAACATTGCATGATTTACCTAAAGTATTCTAAACCCACATGGAGGGGTCATGCCTTCTCCATTAAACTCCAACAAAGCAAAAACAAAAATCACCAAACTAAAAAGCAATCTAATTGTATGGATGGCAACCTAAATTTGGTCCCTATTTAATACTTATATTGAATTTCAAGTTTCATCTGAGTTCTTTTTCTTTTTTATAATTATTTTTAATATATATTCTTTTACTTTTAATTAATATTATTGTAACACCTTTAAAATTATTATGTTATATAAGTGGTACTAAATTGAGAACTTACATAGCAAAGAAGACTGATAGATGTAAAATAAAAATTGAAATAAATAAAATGTTACGCGATATTAATTTAAGGTATGAACTAAATTGTAAGAAAGTGTTGCAATTATTGAAGAGCTTAGAATATGCACTTAAAATAATGAAAGTGGTTTTGAGGGTTCATTTTCCTAACTAATCCCACCCATAAATTATCTCACTTTGGTCTTTTTGGGTTGGGTTCTGTTGTCCCTATGCCAACAAAATTACAGAAATTTGTTTTTTTTGGATCATTTCTTTTTTCATTTGTTATTATTGTATCTGATTTAACGAACTTTGCGGATTTTACAATGTGCTCATAGAGAATTAGATACATGTCTTCCAATAGAATTAATGACAGTATGAACTTTAATTCAACGAACTTTGGAAAGGATAATTGATTGCTAATCGTCTTAAAACGTCACTCGTAGCATCATTGTCACTGCCAAGAATATTAAATCAGATTTCAATATCAATAACCTTAAAACATATATCCAAGTTTATTCCCCATTATAAAAAAGTCGTGCTAAGTTAACAACTCACAAGAACTCATGTAAACATTTCTTCTTTCTAAATCCTCATACTTTTTCATAAACAACAACCTCTCTTCCCTCTTTGTCCTTTCCTCTTCCTATAAATTCATTACTTTATAAATAAATTTTAGAATTTCATAAAGTGAAAGCTATTATCTTTCGAGAACTCAAGCACATTCCTAGCTTCAAGAGAATGTATTAAACATTCTCTTTAAAAAAAAAAAACAAGGAAAATTGGAAAACTTGGTGAAATGAACCGGTCTTGTTAATGTCTCTTCGCAAGAAATTGTTTCGTTCTTCTTTATATATATTTTTATAGATTGCTCAATTTTATTTATATAACTTTCTCTAATTTTTAAATTGAGAATTTTACATCATAGGTAGCATAAAGAAGCCCGCAACCAATATACACTTTAATGTTTTCTTTTGTTTATTGGAGTCATTTAGTATAATAGAAGCGACTCAAGTTTTACTTGAATCTAGTTAAATTGTAAACATTGGAGAATTTCTATAAGAATTCTCATTTGTCGAGAGTAGATTGATTTAAGCGAATTTGAATCCAAAAAAATTACCTAAAGTCATGTGGTTTACCATACTAAAATTCTAGTCCCGTGACATTTATACATGCTTAAATTCATATATTCCTTAAGCTAAGAAATAATTAACAGTTTTTTTCTATATTTAGATAATTTAGTACAAATTAAATGGGAAAAGTGCAAAATTAATTGCTTCATCAACTTTTATTGAGTTGAGGATCGGTTTCCCAAAAATGAAATTCCATTGTATAATTATTATTTTCTAATTAATCACCAATGGTTTAAGATTTGTCCTAAAAGGGTTGTGGCATGAAAAAGTTCCTCAAACATGAAAAAACATATATTTATGAAAGTTTGGAGAATTTAAGAACCGCAAAAGTTTTATTTTTGAATATTTTGTTAAGAGTTTTCAACCAAAATCTTTTTTATCATTAAATTAAGGATACCTTAACAATTATGCTGATGGGAATGCTAAACGATTAAAGAGGCAAATCTATGTGTATACTCCCACCAACTAATGACATTAAATTATATATGCCATAATTGGCAGAGCTATTCCCATGCTTCTTCTGCACCCATTGCCTGCAATTATTTCACATTCAAAGGAATTTTTTGTGTGCGTGTGTGTGTGGTTAATACGAGGTTTGAAAGCAACTTAATTAAGCATATAGATGTTAGATCATGTGTAGCTTCTTTCACTTTTCATAATTTCACAACTTTGCCCCCTTCTCTTTAACTAATTTTTTAAAATTAATCTAATTAATTCATCGATTTGATAAATTCATCTGATACTCCGACCAATTTTTATTTTAACCTCTAAAAAGTAACATGTTGTGGCTCGGTCAACTTCAGAGGCCGAGTATCGGAGTATTGCAAACACGACTGTTGACTTTACCTCGTTTGTTGTTCTTCTCACTCAACTTGGGGAGCATCTGGTGTGACAATATAGGGGCAATTCAAATTTCCGCCAATCCAGTTTTAGATGCCGAAATGAAACATGTAGAGTTACATATTCATTTTGTGCGTGAAAAGGTTGCTCGGGGTGATCTACAAATCAATCATGTTCACAAAACCTGTTTTAGAGGTGTCTTTAACCAGCTTGCTTTCAGAACTTGGAGTATGCACTTTACAAAATGTTGACCTAGCATTTTTTGTTTCCACAAACTTGAAAACAGTAGATAATGAGATTGAGGAATTGAACACATGTTAAATGTTAACTAATATAACTGAATTAGGCTTCTTGTATGGCATACAACATTAAGAATATTATAGTAATTTATGTTATTACACAAAACAATACCAAATTTGTAATAATTTATATATAATGTAAACAAAATTATAAAAATGTTTATAATATATAATGAACAGTATAATTTTTAAAATATATTTTTCAAGTTATTTTAATTAAAATAAAAAAATAAAAATATTGTTTCTTTTGAAAAGTTGATGTCCTTGTGACAAACAAGTCAGAATAGTCTATACGGATAAATAAATGAGCTTGAAATTTGCAAATGGCGAGACCCATGTATAAATGGGCATAAAAACAACAAAGACACTTGCCCCATCTTGCTTACTTCTTGGGTCTCTGCCCCTCCACCTATTACAATGGGCTTCTCGTGAAAATTTGGAACCCCTTTTGGATGCCTTGAACGTACTAAAGTTGAAAATTTTGAGATCTCACTAATATAACCTCACTTTTTATCCCTAAAAGTTAAAATAGTTTATGACACAACCTTATTTCTTTTCACGTTTGTGAACCTTAATGCTCGTACAAAATTAATTAAGTAACTCTCAATCTTTTAAATTGCATCAATTAAGTTTTTTGACCAATGTTTATTGTCTTTGACTGTTGCATCATTGACGCAGTGCTAATATGGCAGTCCATATTAGTGATATTTGATGACATGCCATGCCATGCCATGCCAAAAAAAGAAATAAATAAAATTGAAAACTTTATGTTTGGATCAAACTTAGATAAATGGTTGAGTAAATTTCAAAAAAGTTTTTTAAAAAAAAAATACATTAACAGACTATTTGGACAGTATAGAGTAATTGAATGAAAGAGCAATTACAAAGACTCGTAATTCCCTAGACATGTTTGGTTGATAGAGTGTAATTACATCGTAATTTCATATGTCATGTTTGGTAATACAAATTATAATTACAAAGTTACATAATTTACATTTTAAAAGATATTAATTACTGTAAAAAAATTATTAATATGATAAAAATAATTTGTAAATAAGTAACAAGAATTAAAACTAAGTTATCACATGTATCATGTTAGTCTAAAAAAGTAGTTGATAATACCGACTACTAATAAAAATAACAAGAAAAGTAAACATCATATGCAATTTTATCCGATCGTTCTAATGCATATTTTTTGGGTTATTCTCTCTTTAATATTTAACATATGCTCCTTACCATCATCTGTTGGTCTTTGACCGAGTTCATTAACATATGAATTTGAATATGCATTGTTAAAATTATTAAGATATCCTTCTTCCATATTCTTTTTGAAATATAGGTTATCTCAGATTCCACCTATGGTTAAAGTTATGAAATATGCAACATTCTAGTATAATCTAATATTTTTTTAAGCTATACTAAGGTAATGTTAATATAGAAAATATTTTTTAGAATAACAAATGTCTTTTCGACCACATTAAGATCGACCTTATAATATTTAGGTTCACAGTCTAAATGGTTTGTAGTTTTAATTATAAATATTTATATATATATATATTTAAATTGGAGAAAACTATGCTAGGTTATATCCTTTTTAGCAATACATAAACTGAGTAAAAAATAATAACATAAAAATTTTAATATATAAGTTTACAAAAAACTTTTTATATAAATTTCCAATAACTTTCAAAATGCTTCTTATAAATAATATATTATAAAAAGAACAATAACATTTTTTTTATGAATAAGTACATTATTTTTATAATATGTGGTATGGACACATAAATAAGTTATGTCCACACTTCTTTAGAATAATTTTTTATAAATAAATATATTATAATACTTTTATAACATGTAATTTATTTTTTATAATAAACTTTTTTACTTAAACTTTTTTACTATAACTTTAAAAAAATTTTAAAATTTACAATATAATAGTTTTTTTCATAACCGTTCTAGACATTCCTATATGTTCATGCTTATAATATATATTTTTTATAACTTGTATAAAAATATTTTAAAAAAAATTAAATTTGAGTGTAGTTATTTGCATAATTACTCCAATTCTCATTCTCTCCTAAAAATTGAAAAGTGTAATTAGGGTATTTCAATTACACTCAATTCGATGAGACTCGCCAATTACAATAGTTACATAAATATACTACCCTCATAGGATTTCGAGTAATTACTACCAAATGATTCCAACCAATTTCAATTGTGCATGCTTAAAATGACTTTTAATAATATAGGGATTATTATATAACTTTAACAAACCATAAGGCCCAAACACATACATGATTTCAAAAAAACAGGCTAAGCTAAATTATGAGGCCCAAAACTCAAATTAGGGTTTGAAGCAAAAAGAGACCCTTTTAATAGGCCTTGTCAAAGATCAATGACCAAAATCAAACAAACAACTAGATCGGATCCAATGGAATCCATTTAAAATTCCACCTATAAAATTTTCAATTTTTTTTATATATTATATTGATTGTGCGTTTTCTAAAAACAGTTTTAAAAAATCGATATATATATATTTTATTTTTTAATAATTTACTATATTTTTATAGGATATTTATTAATAAACACAACCCAAAATTGTTGAAGCAAGGTAGAGGTTAATGTGAAAGAGATTGATGGTGGGTCAAAAACTTTGAGTGACAAAGTCGCCCTTAAAACAGCATGTGTGTCAGTCACACCTTTATAAAATGACGTTAATATCTAGATGCTTTTTGAAATTAGTAAATGTTTTTTGAGTCAGGAAGGAACATGGGATTGGTCTTAGGCCTAATCGGGTATGGTTTTAGCCGATTAGATTCCAAAACAGAGAATGTGTTTTGTGTCAGACTTTGGCTATTTTCTACTCATCAATTGGGCTGCCGGATTGCTTTCAACTTCGGCCCAGGTTTTCACATTACTCCTCCTTACCCAATCATGTCGGTGGGGTTTTATTTATTATTTAATCTTGGTGTGTGAAAAACGAGTATAAATTAAAATTTTCTTCTTAATTTTTAGTTTTTTTCTCTCGAAAAAAATTTATATCTAACTAAAAATATTAAAAATCACGAGAAGAAATCTGATTTGTTATTCTCTCATTGAAAAGGGATAAGAATAATATGTAATCACAGTTTCATACAATTATTTATCGTGAGAAACACTATAATTTATATTAAAATTTGAAACACTAGAGTAACAAAAATATATTGAAATTTATAATGTATTAAATTTAAAATTTATTTTATTTTATTTTATATTTTTATATAAAAAATATAAAAAATTAGTGATATTTTAATCATTATTCAATTAAATTGGTGTCTATTTAACTCAAGATGAAACCAACACCAATTAAGTGGTTACCATAATTACAACACTAAAAAGATAATCAAAATTATTGAAAAACTTGGCTTAATTTTGCAAAATATATAACATGTTGTGAATTGGGAAACCCTACCTATGATCCATGAAAATTTTGTATCTGGATGTAACAGGAGATTGAAACTAACAATAATTTTCCAATGGGCCATGCAATATGTAGCAATCAAACAATTAACATTTCTTGAAAGCTTCTTCTTCCATGGTTGGACCTTTTTAATAAAAAAGCTTGAGTTTGAAAATGGCAAATGAATGTTGAAATGTCGTCCACTGCAGAGGCAACAAAGTGGCCTCGTTGTTGACCATTTGAAACCACAGCGCCCATTAAATAATTGAATGCCAACTCCTAACATTATCCCATGTGCCTTTGACACTTTGATTTAGTCTGCTGCTTCTCTATTTTATGAGTATTATATATTAAAATTGGTGGATCTTATTCTTTCTCCAAGACTTCTGATCTTACATATATAGATAGATTATCCTTGTTTGACTTCCTGTATGGCAACAGTCTTCACAGGGTTTGATTTTTTTGTAAAAAGTAAAGGTTGCATACACATAAGATCTGAAAATGACCTATTGAAGAGACTTCTGTTTTTTTTCTATATAAATCAATTGTATTATGTTTGGAATTTAGGGATAAGATATTTCCATCTTTGTTCTTTAGTCGAGATCAATGGATTAATTGATTAAATCGAATTTTTATAATAATTAAAAAAACGTAAACAGTGATTTAGAAATGGTAGAATAAGTAGGTGCTGTGAGCTGTATTGGAGAAAGAATTGTTATGGTTGGAAAGATGCCTTAATCACATGTTGTATTCCATGTACTATGTTTCTATTGTCATATGCGTCGCTTGATTTATATAGACACGTTTAATCTTTAATAACTTTTGTCAAAAAATTATTAAAGAAAAATATTATAAAACAATTAGGAGTGAAGTTAGAAGATTGTTTTAGGAGACTAAAAATGAACAAAAATATTTTAAGGACAAAGTGCAATTCATAAATATTAAGAGTAAATTATAACAATAGTTATTTTTGTTTGCCTTATGTTACATTTTTATATGTTACGTAGGACATTCAAGTTGGCATTTAAAACTCATTTGATTACCACGTAGGACCATAGTTAGGGATGACAGAGCGACTGTTTTGTAACAAAATGATAACGTAAATGATTAAAACGTAACATTTTAAAGATAAGTAACTAAAATGTAATTTGAAGCGAATAAAAATAACTATTTTTTTGTAATTTACCCAAATATTAAAGAAATTAATAGATAATTATTCATTTTTTAGGCCAAGACTATTATGTGCTCTTCTCTCTCGCTCCGATTATGATTTTTTTACTGGTTCGCATAATTATTTATTAATTAAAAGATATTTTTATTTTAATTTAATTACAAAATATATAAATAAAAAAAAAAGTAGAAGAGGGGTTGGGCAGAAAGACGTGCACGCAAAGCGAGGGTGATATTATGTACTGAGGGGTGAGTGGCACTTTCTTAGTTTTTTTAATTAATTAATTAAATTAAAGTGATTTTGTCTGTTTGTGTTTGAGAGAGAGAGACGGACGCGTTTTAACGTTTGCCAGTTTTATTTTTTATTTTTTCTTTTATTAGTCGGGATAACTGTTGACTTTGACTTCTACATTTCCTTTTTTTTTTTAATTATTTATTTATTTTAGTTTTCAAATAAATAAATAATTAATTGCAAACAAATCTCTGACTCACATTGCTAACTGCCCCATTGCCGCAATCTCCGCTATTCGTTTCCCATTCTAATTCCATTTTCCTCTTCCTTTCTCTTCTTCTAGATATCTTGTTTCTCTCTCTCTCTCTGCTTTTTTTCAAGAAAAAAATCATTAAGAGTGTTTTGGACACCATAGTTAAATACCACATAATAAAGTATATTACTTGTATTTGATCTAGTTCAAATATTATTGAGTCGAGCATGAGCAATTACATTAACAAGCAATTAGTGAAATGTAAGCTTCATTGAATATTATCAAACAACATGTTTGTTGCAAGATTAAACATTTAGTTTGGCAAATCACCTAGTTTTAGGTGATTTTTTGGGTTCAAATCATGTTTAAATTAGTCTACTCTCAGAAAATAAAATTCTTGTAAAAATTCTCTAAGCCACCAAAACAAAACAGAAGCAAACACGAAAGACAAAAGAAACTAAAAATGAACAAAAAGCCACAAAAAAAAGTGTACATGAAGTGTTTACTTAAATGCTCTCAATAGTATAAAGAATTTCAACTAAGTGAATATAAATGAGAGGAAGATCTTTATTTATAGTTGAGTTTTCCAAAAATCAATAGTACAGGTTGAGTTAAATTTTAAATAGATGAACTTTTCCATAGATTTCATAAGTTAAACCAACTCAAATGAATCATATTTAGTAAGTTAACTTCTATAAAATGTTTTATACGTAATAATTACGAGGTAGCCTGTGATACATACATTTAACCTGACATTATACCGTTACATTCAAGGAGCCCAAATTTAAGTAGGCAACAATTACCAAGAATTTCTAAGTATTAATTTTGAGAAGAAAAAAAAGACCAATTAATATATATTAGTTATTGACTTGGTCCAAATATAAACAAGACTCTTGTGGATGTCTAATTCAAGTTGTTGGATTGACTATTCAGTCTAGTCTAGACTTTATGATATAAAGATAGAAAGAGACTAATTAAGAAATAATATTAATAAAAAAATATAAGTGGAGTATATAATAAGTATCATATAGATTAGTTAATTATTATGTTTGTTTAATTTAAATTTTATTTTATGCAAACTCTTTTAAAAATATTTTAATTATTAATCTGATCATATATGTAATAATATGTTTTTAATTATAAAGATTCGGAAGTATATTATTTGAAGTTGTAACTATACAAGTAACTAAATAAATTAATTAGAATAAAGGAATAAAATTATCATATCTCTACCTATACATATTAATATTTAAAAAATATATATATTAAGCTGATTGAGTTTTAACTCAATTAGTATAGGTGTTATTATCTATACAGAAAGACGTAAGCTCGAGTATGTTAAAATACATTATTCTCTTATTTATAAATTGGGAAAGTAAATATGATTTGAACCTATGTGAATACCTGTATTTATTATCATTAAAAATATACGTTTATGACTGTATATTGTATATTGTTTATTTATTTATTTCTAGAATCTAACTTTCGTATAATAATCTGTAATCAAGAGGAAGAAGTTTTCTCTTACAGCCTTCGTTAGTGGGATAATGATGTCAACATTAATCTAGAATCAGAATCATGGCACATGAAGAAAATTATTGTAAACCCAAGATTAGTTTCTTTTAATATTTAATTAATTGTTTTTAAATGTAATTTATGGATGAATTATTGCATACGTTTACTGTTAATAGAGTTTTTAAATTCCATAAATAAAATTAGAGATTATAATAAGTTTAAACCCTGATTTTTTAGAGTAGCAGTCAACAATTTTACTATCCGAGGTGGAATAAAAAAAATATTTTGAAAATTCAAATTATTATTTTAATTATTATTGATTAATTTATAATTTTTAGTTAATTTTTATTTGAAAAACTGAAATTTTACTATTTTTACTTCCTTGCCTTGCATGCCACGATGGCAAAATCAGTGCAAAAGCATATCATATCATAAGTGGAGGATGAATTTAATTTAATTTTTAATATAATCCCATGGCTAAATCAATCATTAAGCTATGAATTTTTTTTTATGATTGATTGATTGATTGATTTTGGTAACTACTAATTTTTTTTTCAATTGTTTTAAATATATGGATATAAATATAGGTGGTTTATAGGAGATGATAAAAGGCTACAGTCATGGGTTATGGACACACTACATTTCCCCTCAATATGGTCCATCATCTACATCTTAGCCATTAATATTATTGCTAAACTCCTTTAATTAAATAAATAGATAAATAAAAGAAGACAATAAAACATATATATATATGAGGATATGTTTGGGTAAAGATCAATCATCAATTAATACCATCATTAATACACTTCAACCTTTCATAATATTTGAGGTACATTCAGTTTTGAAAAAAAAAAATTATGATTTTGTACTGTGTTAATATGATTTTAAATTTATATATGTTAATACAAGTCCCAACAACGGAGAAAATAAGGAGAAAAAAATGGTAGTGTAATAAAGATTTGTTTACCTAAACAAATGTGGAAGCCAAGAGGAAAGCAAGGAAGAAGGAAAGATATCAAAGGAGATTGAGAGTTAGAAAATGCTTAGGGTTGCTGAATGGTTCAAGATTCCTCTTTTATCATTTCACAGGGTATTTATAGGGAGGGAGGTCTAGTGCTCAATGATGCCATGTCATTGATAAATTTGAGACATGGTGGTCGTGTGGTTGGCTAGGTGGCAAGGCCGTTGTAGATGGGTTATCGTCAAGTGTGGTGTAACTCTAATATAGTATGAGGTTGTTATGTCTAATGGTCACATCTTGAAGACAAGTGCGTTCTCACCGAAAGTGAGTCGCCTGGAGGATGAGGTGCCCACGGTAGTTAGTCAAACAGTAATTAGCCAGGCTATGTAAGGTGGTACACCAACTTGGCATTACTTGGTGGAGAGCTAAGGCTATGTTTGGATTAATAAATAATAATGCTACAAAAAATCATAATATTTTTATGGTTAAAATGTGCATATATTCTTTATATTTTTTGAAATTTAAAAATTTAGTATTTATACTTGTAATTCTAGAAATTTAGTCATTCTATTCAAATTTCAAAATTCTAGTCCAATTGTTAACATTATTTTTTTGTTAAATTTGTTGCAATGATATTTTGAAATTAAAAAAAAATCACTTGGTAGCCATGTAATTAAAAAAATGGTGTAATTAACAAAAAAATTAACAATATTAATAGTTGTACTTGAATTTTAAAATTTGAAAAATACAGGGACTGATTTCCTATAAGTACAAGTATAATGATTAAATTCTTAATTTTCAAAAAGTACAAGGACTATAGGCATATTTTAACCTATTAAAAATTTATTCACCCTCCTTTCCTTAGTTTTCCCTCTGATTTAGGGTAATTAAAAAATTGACATTTAGAGAGGAAACAAATGATAGTAAACTCTCTTAATTTTTCTTTGCCTAAATAAAAAAAAGCTAACCAAACGAGGGAAAGAAGATTCATTTCCTTTAATTTGTATTGTCTCAATCCAAACATAGGGTACATGTTGTGAAACAAAAGGCTTCCATAAATGTTCTATTGATACTTTCTTGTGGTGCCACGTATTTTTATCGAGTAAAAATATAACTATATTTGATGAGTAAATATTATACGTGTTTGTCTATATGTATTTAGCATAATAATGTATGCATTTTAACATAAAATTTAAGAGGTTAAATGTTTTTGGAAGATACTAAATCTATTACTCCTTTTTAGCATGTAGTAGGCCAATTTTGGCCCACTAATACCAAACCCATTTACCCCTCTTACAACCCAAACCCGATTGATCCATTTCAATACACTAAAACCCTTGCCCAAACCTTAGCCCAACTACCCAAAATCCAACACTTGACCCAGGCCCAGAAGCCCAAACTCCAGACTTAGGGTTTCAGAAACCTTAGCCTACTCAGCCGCAACCCTCCCCACTTGTACTTAGCCCCATACACTGCTCCACTATAGCGGCCCCCATACCCCCACGCGTCTGACACCATCTGCCGCTGCATGCTCCTCTTCCACCACCAACACCTCCATGCCCTGCAAGATCAAGACAAAAAAACAGGACAGAATAATAGAAAAAGGATGTAAAAAGGGGTTATAAAACCCGAAATGAAGGACTGAAAATAGGGTTTTTTTGTTTTTTTTCGGCATTTTAATTCAAAAAACAGAAGCTAGAATTTAAAAAAAAATACATAGATTTCAGTACTGAGATAGCAAGCATTCGGAGAAAAAAGGAAAGGCAAACGGAAAAGGTTACTTTTTTTCATCCATTTTCTTTCGATTTCCATATACATATCTATACATTTTTTTAAATTAATATAAACCTAAAATCTATATATTCTAAGACCAAAAATAAATAAAAAATATAGTAAAAAAATTTAAAAATTTTACCTTCGCGCGGTGGCCAGCGCTGGCGCCGGCGACGGCGACGGTCCGGCGATCGGACCGGAGCCCTCCCCCTGGCCAGAAATCGCTCCGAGCTCCCCTCTCCCCTCTCCTCTCTCCCTTTTCTTTTTTTTTCTCCTCAGCTTTACAAATGATTTTTTTGAAAATTTTTGACTTTTATAGGGGGTCAAAACGCACCGTTTTGGACCCCCGGTTTAAATAAATAAAACGACGTCGTTTTGAATGCGGGTCGGGTCGACCCGACCCGCACCAGGTCAGATCCGCGTGTTTTTTAATTCAACGGTATATTTTCGCATTAGATCCTTCCGCATTTTCAGTGTTTTAAATCAGGTTTATTTTTGCTTATAATCTGGCCCTAAAATTTAATCTGACTTGCAATCTACTCCCTGTTGATGCGCGGCGTTTTGATAGAACGGGAATATTACTGATTCAGTCCCCCATGTTTCGCGCATGTTGCAATACGACCCCGTGGCTTATTTTTATTTTAGATTTGGCCCCAAAACTTCGATTTTAATCCAATTTTGGTCCTTTTTTTCGTTTATCTTTAATTCTTATTTAAATTTTCTTGTATTTTCATATTATTATTATTATTATTATATATTATTATATATTTTTATTATATGCATATACATATATGTATTTATGTTTAGTATTTTAGCTACTTTATTTTAATATTTAAATGTTATGCTTGCTTTTATATATTTTAATAATATATTATTATTATCTTTATTACAATAGTGTATATTTTTATTTATGTGTATAAATTTATATATATAGAATTTTTGGTGTTACATTGTTGTTCTTCGTATTTTAATGCCATTACAATTATGGTTGTTAATGTAGTGAATGTGTTGTTGTATGTATACATCTTTGTATCGTCATTGTTATTATCATTAACCATAGTATATATTTTGTTATATATGTATATATCTATTTGTGCATAGCATTACTTTTTAATTACTTTATTCTAATATTTCTATATCGATTATATGTATATATATTTAATATGCCTATGTACATATCCATGTATTATTAGCTATTTGTTCCCTATATGTATGCATTATGTAAATATTTTAATATTATTTAACATATGTATTTTCGTTTTATATGCTTTACATACGTTTTTTAATATATTATATTTTATATATTGTTATGTATATTTTTAGTATATATATTTGTGAAATATTATCAACAGTTTTATTATTTGTAAATAAGTATATATATCGTGCACATATTTTAATATTACATTCTACAAATTTTTATATTATGTATTTAGTCCAGCATTATATACTTAGTATTTCTAATATCCTTATTATTTATATCTATGAATGTATATGTCTACGTAGTATATTAGTAAGTCCATTTTTATATTGTTGTTATTTCTAATGTATATGCATATATCATCTATGTGTTATATATATTATATATTTTCAATATTTTTGCATTATTGCCCTATATGTTATTTACTTCAGCATATTTTTAATTTTTCCATTTATTTATTTTTATTTCATCTCAATTTTGTTTTACATTACTTCAAGAATTTTATCCATGTCCTTCTAACTAATTTCAACAATCTAGGCAATATACCGATTTACCATTAAGTCATCGAGTTCATCGCTATGTTGGGTGAACGTCAATTGACTCGTGTTAAAGCGATATACCCTTCTCAAAAACCGGAATAAACTAAAATCTCTCGTCTTCTTTTAATTGGATCACGACTAAATTTTAATATTGAACTCGTATTTTTAAAAATCAAGACAACACGTGTTTATGAGATACCAATTTTGGGTGTCGCTAGGGTGCTAATACCTTCCTCGCGCGTAACTGACTCCCGAACCCTAGTTTTTCTCTAGATTTTAACGTGGACTTAAATTCATTTCTTTTCATTTCAAAAATAAATTTATAAGGTGTCCGATCACACCTATAAAAAGGATCGGTGGTGACTCCCCTTTTATTTCAAAATCGAACTTCAGTTTCCAAACTTTTTCATTAGATCGCCACAATTAGCGACCCCGAAACCAATTTTTACGTCGCTACAGCTGGCGACTCCGCTGGGGACAGCCTTTTTGAGAGTCTTGTCTGGAATTAAACACGTTTTGTCAAAATTTTCAAATTTTCTTGTTCAAAGTAAATATTGGGTCGTGATTCGAAAATCTCGTTTTCAAAATTCACGCATTTGTATCGTGTTGTAATATTTCTTCTAACTTGCTTATTTGGTTGTTTTTCAGTTTTCAATTTTTATGGTTTTAATTTTGGTTTAGTTTTTTTAAGTAAAATATAAAGGTTTATGAGTTTTTCCCACACACCGTGCACTTGCATTTTCGCATAACATGAGCTCTCCACCCAGGCTCCGTCCGTTTAAGTGAAAGTAAACGCTACGCCTTCGTGAGTTAACTCGTCCCTCCGTACAGGCTAGTGAATACTTTCGGGTTACATATGACTTATGCTTTCGTGAGTTAACTTGTCCCTCCGCATAGGCATAAGTAAATGTAATCCCTCGAATTAAACTCGTAAGCCTGTGATGGGTTATGACCGAGGCTTCGTACTAATCTTAGCAGATGATAGTACGAGCAATTCGAGTACCTGTCTAGAACCGAGACTGCATATAATGAACCATACGAGCTATCCAATTAGAGCCAGGCCGAACCTCTGTCCGCTTATAGTCACCAAAATAAGTACACGGGGAAAATGCCTTTTGCCTTTCATTTACACTGTTTATGCAAAAAAATTGGATTGGGTAGCTTAATTTGTTTTTCAAATTATATTTGTTGTGTTTACTAACCAAGTTTGTTTGTTTTTATTTTTATTTTCATCATGCATCATAGGCATCATATTAGGAAGGTGTTGATTAAAGGTTGGTTGCCAAAAAACGGGTTTCTGATGGAGGAGTCAATTACACAAATAATCGAGAAGAATGCCGTGGTTCGGGACTGGTCTCTAAAAACTCAGAGAGAAAAGGGGGATAGTCTAGTGGAAGGGTGTGTTGCTAATTTGCCCAAACATATAACTGTAAATGTTCGCCAAAATAACCTTGAGGATTTGGGTCGAATTTGGAATCAGTGGGATTCAGACACTAGAGACATTTTCACTGAGAGGTATGGATATATAGCTCACCTGATCACCATCCGTGTAGACGAACAGTTGATTCAAGCCATGGTTCGATTCTGGGACCCAGCTTATCAGTGTTTCACCTTCAATCAAGAAGACATGACTCCAACCATAGAAGAGTATGATGCTTTACTCCGCATCGACAATGTACAATTCGGCAAAATATATGTGAAGGAGCCTAAGCCGACGACCTTCAAGAAAAAGCTAGTGAGACTGACAGACATGACTGATGCATGGGCTGAAAAATAGATAAAGAAGAAGAATAAAACCATTTGCATTCCATGGTCCTCCCTACGAGATTTGGCTCTGAACCATCCCGACATGCTGAAAAGGGTAAATCTATTCGCTTTGGCCATTTAAGGTTTGGTCATTTTCCCAAAAGTTCTCGAACATCTCGAAGTTACAGTAGTTGATTTCTTCGAAAGGTTAAAACAAGGAGTCAACCCTGTCTCGACTATCCTAGCCGAGACCTTCAGGTCCCTGAGTACTTGTCGAAGGGTTGGAAAGGGACGATTTAGTGGATGTGCTCAGTTGCTCAATGTTTGGATTTTGAGTCATTTTTGGAAAGTAGAGCGCACTCCGTTCCATATGTTTTCAAAACCATTTGCCTCGCTAGAAGCTTACCTCAAGAAAGAATGGCCGAAGGAAGTCACCGAGCAACATTGGGTATCAGTCTTTCAGAATCTTCGCGCCGAGGATATAAGATGGAGAGTACCCTGGATCCGTCCTTCAGTTCTGCTATACAAATGTGGAAGCCAAGATTGGGTACCTTTACTTGGGTTATGGGGAGGAGTTGGATATGCTCCGCTATTGGTCCAAAGGCAATTTTCTTCGTGACAATTCCTCCCCGCAACTGGAGGATTGGCACAGTTCGAGTTCGCTTTCGCGGTGAAGGATATATGAAGAGAGTCCGAGACACTGCAAAGTCTTGGAAGAAAATTCATTTTATGGAATTAGCCTTGTATGCTGATACCCTTATCCAAGATTACGACATATGGAGGAAGCAACGGGTAAATAGTCAGCAAATCTCGTCAACAAACTACACCATCCGGAATCTTTTCTCGGAGGAAACGCCGTCTGAGCTAGAAATGGCAAGACAAGAATTCGAACGAGAAAAGGCCAAGATGTCTCGGGACCTTAGTGCCCTTCAAGAAGAAAACTATCAACTGAAGATTGAAGTTCAGGTTGAAAGATCCAGAACTGAAAAAGTACAAAGAGAAGCCGAGATTGTGGGAAACGACTTAAGGGACCTTCATTTGGAAAACAAGAAATTGAGAAATACTATAAGTAATAGCGGGTTGGGCAAGTCGACAGCAGAATGAAAGGAAGAAATTAGCAATATCAAGGGAGGGATAGAATTTTGGAAGGGAAAAGCAAAGAAAGAGGAGGAAAAGGCTGCGCGCGCTGTGATAGAGTTAAGAAGGAAGAACGCCGAATATGAAATGGTGACTGCAGAATTTGCGAATAGTGAGTCTGAACATCAAGAATTAAAAAGGAAAGCACGAGATCTAGAAAATATGCTGCAATCTCGTCAACAACAATTAGATAACCTCCTAAAGGCTCTAGAAGAAAAGAAGGATCAGTACGATAGGGACATTCACGCATATGAAGGAACTCTCAAAGAAAAAGAAATGCAACTCGACTTCTTGATCAATGAAATTCGCAAAGCGGCTATGCAAGTTGTTCAATTATTAGATGAAGCCGAAGTTCTTAGTTGCCAATTCCCTTCAAGCCAAAGATCGAGCATATCAGAGTTTTTAGAACAAGTGAAGAAACAAGGCAGTGTGGCTAGGAAATTTGTGTAACTGTTGGAAAAATGGAAACTTTTTGTAATAGACTATCTTGATAAATGAAATGCCTAAATACGGGGCTATCTTGAAATCAACACCAAATTCTTGCATGTTTGCTCATAACTAACATTTATGCATCATTTATTCTTTGGACATTCATCCATTCATATACTCATTCATTCATTCATCGCGTGTACTTATGACCATAATTATCCACCGAAACTAAAGAACCGTATAATCCGCAGTTGCAAGACTTCAAATCTGGAACCACACCATTCCTATAAAATGCGCCGACAAGTAAGAGTAATGGAAGCTGAATTCAATGAGAGAATTGAAAAGATGGAAAGGGCTCAAAAGGAATTACAAGAGCAACTGGCCAAATCGCAACAAGAGACGAGAGACCTAATGGTGAGATCTCGAGGGGAATCATTCGAGCAAAGAGATCAGATGGCTAAAATGATGGCGATGATGTCAGCTTTAGTTAAAGGAAAGGGACCCATGTCGAGCCCTGACATCGAGGAATCTCGGTCAAGAGTTAATCACAATCAAGACCCGCTCTATCCCCCCGGATTCTCTCAACCATACGCCCGCGCAGCACAACGAGGGTACACCCAAGAAAAACCCATAGACCCAGAACATCGACCTATGCTACCTGCCCCACCCACTAATTTAGGGCAAGGAATATTCGCGTCTAACCTAGGGGCTAGTCCTGCTGATCCATTAGTTCCAGATCTGGATGACCCAGCAGAGGTAGCTAAGTTGAAATTGGATAGCCATGACGCAAAATATAGGAGTCTAGAGGAAAGACTCAAAGTAATAGAATGCACTGAAGTCTTCTCCGCACTAGGTGCCAAGGAACTCAGTTTAGTACCTGATCTAATTTTTCCCCTGAAATTCAAAGTGCCTGATTTTGAGAAGTATGATGGGACAAGGTGCCCAAAAACACATCTCATTATGTTCTGTCGAAAAATGACCGGTTATGTGAACGAGGATAAACTACTCATACATTGCTTTCAAGATAGTATAGCAGGGTCAGCTCTTCGGTGGTATAATCAACTTAGTAGAGAAAAGATTCGATCTTGGAAGGACTTGGCGTCAGCATTTTGCGATCAGTACAAGCATGTATCGGATATGGTGCCAGACCGTATGATCTTGCAAATGATAGAGAAAAAGCCATCAGAGACTTTTAGACAGTATGCGCAGAGATGGAGAGATGTCTCAGCTCAAGTGGAACCCCCACTAACAAAAACGGAGATAACCGTTCTCTTTATCAATACTTTAAAGACACCGTTTTATGACAAATTAGTGGGAAGTGCCACGAAGGATTTCGCGGATATGGTAATATCCGGTGAATTCATAGAGAATGCCGTCAAGAGTGGTAGAATGGAAGGATCAGAAGGTTCAACCCGTAAGGAAGAAAGAGCCAGAAGCCCATATGGTGGGAACTGGGAGTCGTTACATTCCCAATTCATATCCAAACCAACCCCGACCTCGAAATTATCCACCCCCGAATTTCTATTATCCCCCTCAAACCCCTTACTACCAAGCAGAACATCCGTCCTACCCCGTATACGCCACGAACAACCAAAGACTCGTCACCACTTTTCCACAAAACACGGTACCCGCCCAAAGCCAACCCAGAAACGAACCAAGACCAGTAAGGCATAATCCTGAGAGACCGCAATTTTCCCTCATCCCTGTGTCGTATGGGGAATTGTACCCAAAACTTTTGGAAAAACAGCTAATTTCTCCCCATTACATGGCACCCCTTAAACCTCCATACCCAAAGTGGTACGATCCAAACGCTAGTTATGCATACCACGCAGTGAACCAGGGGCACTCTACTGAGAATTGTCTTGCTTTCAAAAGAAGAGTTCAAGGACTCATT
The DNA here is from genome assembly GCF_007990345.1 of Gossypium hirsutum. NCBI lineage: Eukaryota > Viridiplantae > Streptophyta > Magnoliopsida > Malvales > Malvaceae > Gossypium > Gossypium hirsutum. Next base: position 8,397,161 of record NC_053425.1, read on the forward strand.
GACGCGGGTATCCTACGATTCGATAGTGCCAGTAACGCCACGGGGAACCCGTTCCCTAACCATACCGAAGGGAATATGAGCACAGTGGGGAAAGAGGATGAATGGAAGGACAGAAGATGTGTTTCAGAAATAAGGACGTCTCTGCAGAAAATCTGGGAGGTATTGGTTAGGAAAGGATTGCTCAGTCACTCTGATAGAATTTTTGGAGAAGAAGGTCAAAGTTTTTGCAATTTTCATGGGATTGTTGGACATGACATTCAGTCATGTGAGGATTTTAAAAGGTTACTTCAAGACCGGATGGATAATAAGGAGATCAAGGTCCTTAACAAGAGGGAAGATGCCAACGAAAGAGAAGTATGCGTCTCTGATAGCCAATCATCAGGGCCCCCTTATAGTGCTGATCGACCGTTGGTAATTTATTACGACGCGATGAGAGAGCCATTGAAACCATAGATGGTAATTGAAGTACCGTCTCCTTTCCCGTATAAGGACAACAAAACAGTACCGCGGAGATATGATGTTAATATCGTTACACTGGAAGTTGAAAAGTCCAAAGCCATAATTGAAGATGTTGGGGAGGTAGGTCATTTTACTCGAAGTGGACAATGTTATTCTAAAGAAGTTGAACCGGTAAAGAAAAGTAGCGACTTGAAGTAAAAAGGGAAAGCAGTGATTCACGAAGTCGAAGTCGAGCAAGAAATTCAACCCTTACAAGAAACTAAAAAGCCTGTGAATGAGGAAGAAGCTCAAGAATTCTTGAAATTTATTAAGCACAGCGAGTACAGTGTGGTGGAACAATTGAGCAAGCAGCCAGCACGAATTTCAATTCTATCTCTACTATTAAATTCAGAGCCACACCGGAATGCTTTATTGAAGGTGTTAAATCAAGTTTATGTGGCCAACAACATATCTGTCGAAAAGCTTGATAGGTGGGTAAACAATCTGAATGCGGACAATTTCATCTCTTTTAGTGATGATGAGATACCGCCAAATGGTAGAGGCTCGGTGAAAGCGCTGCATATCACGACCCGCTGCAAGGGCTACATAATACCGAATGTACTCATCGATAATGGGTCAGCGTTAAATGTTATGCCATTGGCTACACTTTCTAGAATACCGATGGATTTGTCCTACTTAAAGCCCTGTTATTCCATGGTAAAGGCATTCGACGGGACGAGGCACGAAGTCATGGGAAAGATCGAAATCCCTTTGGAAGTGGGCCCTTACATCTATGAGGTCGAATTCCAAGTCATGGACATTACACCCTCTTATAACTGCCTTTTGGGAAGACCTTAGATCCATTCTGCTGAAGCAGTCCCATCATCCCTCCATCAAAAGTTGAAATTTATCATGGATGGCTGTTTGGTCACAGTCGAGGGCGAAGAAGACATCGTCGCATCTATCTCTGCTGATGCGCCATACCTGGAAGTAAGCAAGGACGCAGTGGAATGTTCCTTTCGATCCCTTAAATTCATCAATGCCACTTTCGTCGCTGAGGGAAACAGAATCCCGATGCCAAAACTATCGAGAAATACCAGAATATGTGTCAAGTTGACCGTGAGAAGGGGAGCTCGTGCGAGAAGAGGTTTAGGGAGACATCTGCAAGGAATAGTTAGGGCTTTAAAGCCAGTGCACCACAAGGCCCGATACGGTTTGGGGTTCCAGCCTAACATGCGTCAAAGAAGAAGACAGTGGAAGAAGGATCAAGAGAGAAGAGTTGCAAGAACTTTGGGCCGAGAACCAGAATTTTAACCAATAGAGTACCCTCATTTGTCAAAAACATTTACATCTGCGGGAATGATGTACCTGGACAAGATGATCCACGAAACATGCTGGGGTTAATTGAAAGGGGTTTTCAGAATGTCAGTATAAATGTCATTGACAAAGGGACTAGTGCAAGTAAAGATGTCTCGAGGATACGCCCTTGCCCTCCTGGTTTCATGTTGAACAATTGGACTGCCGAGGAGCTTCTTGTAGTTTTTAAGTCTTCAGAATAATACTAAACATTAACCTTCTATTATGTCCTTAGATATAATAGAATTCTTTTGTAATAGCTTGCATTCGCTCTTTATCATTTAAATGAATATCAATGAAGATGCATTTTGTCACGATTTTTCACATTATCACTAGTTTCATAATCATTTTTTCATTTCATAGCCTATCCTTACATTTGTCTCATTGCCATGACATAACACTTTGTTTGTTGTTTCCAATACTTGGATGTCCCTCTATAGCTTCCTTTTCCATTCAACTTTCAGGTGCTGAGATATTGACAACATGAATAAGCCCGTTACGAATCTTGAAATTGATTTTGAGAAGGCTATTTGCTTAGGAGAATTTAAAGCCGAAGAAAATACTGAAGATTATGTCTCGTCTCCTGAATTGTTAAGAATGGTGGAACAAGAGGATAAACAGATTTTGCCTCATGAAGAATCTGTGGAAACAATAAATTTGGGCACTGAAGAGAGGAAACAAGAAGTGAAGATTGGGACTTCTATTTCAGAGAGTACCAGGCATAGTTTGATCACTTTACTCCGTGAATACAAAGATGTTTTTGCATGGTCATACCAGGACATGCCAGGGCTAGATGAAGATTTAGTGGTCCATAAGCTCCCATTAAAACCAGAATGCAAGCCCATCCAGCAAAAATTAAGACGGATGAGACCCGAAATGCTGTTGAAAATAAAAGAGGAAGTTAAGAAGCAATTTGACGCTGGCTTCCTACAAGCCTCCAAATATCCAGAATGGGTGGTAACATATTCCCGGTACCAAAGAAAGATGGCAAAGTACGAATGTGCATGGATTACCGTGACCTGAATCGAGCAAGCCCAAAAGATAATTTTCCCTTACCACATATTGACACATTGGTGGACAACACATCAAAACATTTATTGTTTTCTTTCATGGATGGATTCTCGGGGTATAATCAGATCAAGATGGCCCCTGAAGATATGGAGAAAACTACCTTCATAACAATGTGGGGAACGTTCTGCTATAAGGTGATGCCATTCGAGTTAAAGAATGCTGGGGCAACATATCAGAGGGCTATGGTAACGTGGTTCCATGTCATGATGCATAAAGAAATAGAGGTCTACGTCGACGACATGATCGCTAAATCCAGAGGGGAAGAAGAGCATGTAGTGCACCTCAAGAAGTTGTTCGAAAGGCTGAGAAAGTTTCAGCTAAAGCTTAATCCAGCCAAATGTACATTTGGGGCTACCTCGGGAAAGTTGCTACGCTTCATTGTCAGTGAAAGAGGTATCGAGGTTGATCTACATAAAATAAAAGTTATTCAAGAGTTACCACCTCCGCGCACGCAAAAGGAAGTTAGAGGATTTTTAGGGAGATAAAACTACATCGCCCGATTTATCGCTTAACTACCAACCAATGCGACCCAATCTTTCGGCTTCTTCGAAAACATAACCCGGGAGAATGGAACGAGGAATGCCAGGTGGCCTTTGATAAGATAAAACAATATTTGTCTAGTCCTCCAGTGCTAGTACCGCCAACTCCTGGAAGACCATTGATATTGTACTTGACTGTGTTCGAAAGTTCAATGGGTTGTGTACTGGGGCAACACGACGAGTCAGGGAAGAAAGAAAAGGCGATCTACTACCTCAGTGAAAAGTTCACTGAATATGAGGCAAAGTATTCGTCCATTGAAAAATACTGTTGCGCTCTGGTTTGGGTAGCTCGGAGACTCAGATAATATATGTTGTATCACACGACATGGCTAATTTCAAAGCTAGACCCAATAAAATACATGATGGAATCACCGGCACTCTCAGGAAGAATGGCACGATGGCAGATCCTCTTATCAGAATATGACATTGCCTATGTAAGTCAGAAGTCGATAAAAGGGAGCGCAATAGCTGATTTCTTAGCGACTCGAACGACGGAGGAATATGAGCCCTTGAAATTTGATTTCCCAGACGAAGACTTAATGTGCATCACAAAAATGGAATCCAAGTCATCAAAAGAGAGGTCATGGAAGATGTGCTTTGATTGTGCGTCAAATGCTTTAGGGCATGGAATTGGAACAATCCTGGTATCACCAGACGGGAATCATTATCCGTTCACTGCAAGACTGAACTTCTTCTGTACCAATAATATCGCGGAATATGAGGCCTGCATCCTGGGACTTCGTGCAGCTATTGAATGAAACATCAAGATCTTAGAGGTGTACGGGGACTCAGCATTAGTGATCTATCAGATCCGTGGAGATTGGGAAGTGAGGGATTCAAAATTAGTCAAATACAGTGATTTTGTGGCAGAGTTGATTAAAGAATTCAAAGAAATAACCTTCAATTACCTTCCACGAGAAGAAAATCAGTTAGCTGATGCCTTGGCCACTTTGGCTTCAATGTTTGAAGCAAACAAAGAAGCAGAAATAATGCCCCTCAAAATGAGTATATACGAGGTCCCTGCACACTGTTGTAGCATTGAGAAAGAAGTAGACGGACGGCCTTGGTTCCATGATATCTTAGAATACATCAAGAATCAAAGGTATCCCAAACAAGCGAATAAGAACGATAAAAGAACAATTAGAAGAATGGCAGCGGGATTTGTTCTTGATGGAGATATCCTGTATAAAAGAGGAAAGGATCAGATGCTTTTGAGATGTGTGGATGATGTTGAAGCCAGAAAAATACTTGAAGAGGTCCATGAGGGAATTTGCGGAACGCATGCCAATGGTTTCAATATGGCCAGAAAGATCATGAGACCCGGTTATTATTGGCTGACAATGGAAAGTGACTGCATCAATTTTGCCAGAAAATGCCACAAATGTCAAATTTACAGCGATAAAATTCATGTAGCCCCTTCACCCCTTCATGTCATGACTTCTCCGTGGCCGTTTTCTATGTGGGGAATGGATGTTATAGGGCTAATTTCTCCAAAAGCTTCTAACGGACACCGGTTCATTTTTGTGGTTATTGATTACTTCACAAAATGGATAGAAGCCGCTTCGTTTGCCAACGTGACGAAGACTGCGGTTTGCAGGTTTTTGAAAAAGGAAGTCATTTGTCGATATGGTTTGCCTGAAAGAATCATTTCAGATAACGCCTTGAATTTGAACAACAAGATGATGAAAGAAGTGTGTGAGCAATTCCAAATAAAGCATTATAACTCCTCGCCCTATCGCCCAAAGATGAATGGAGCGGTTGAAGCGGCCAACAAGAATATTAAGAAGATTATTGGGAAAATGACTGAGACATATAAAGACTGGCACGAGAAGCTATCATTTGCTTTGTATGCATATCGCACATCTGTGCGGACATCTACGGGAGCAACTCCTTTCTCTCTGGTTTATGGAATGGAAGCTGTGCTACCTATCGAAGTTGAGATCCCTTCTCTACGAGTCTTAATGGAATCAAAGTTAGAAGAAGCAGAATGGGTACAAGTTCGATATGATCAGCTGAACTTCATTGAAGAAAAGCGTCTTAGGGCAATTTTTCATGGACAAATGTACCAGAAAAGAATGATCACAGCCCATGACAAAAAGGTACGGCCAAGAGAATTCCATGAAGGAGAACTCGTGCTGAGGAAAATTCTCCCAATACAAAAAGACCTGCGAGGAAAATGGGCACCAAATTGGGAAGGACCATATGTCGTAAAGAAGGCATTCTCAGGAGGAGCTTTGATCCTTACCGAGATGGATGGGAAAGAGTTGTCGAATCTAGTGAACTCAGATGCTGTGAAGAAATATTATGCTTAAGATGAAAACCCGAAAAGGGCATCTTAAAAAAAAAAGGGGGATCAAGGCGAAAACCCGAAAAGGGCGTCTTGATTAGTACAAAAAGATTAGGATGAAAACCCGAGAGGGCATCCTAATGAAACAAACCTGGCAGTCGAACGGTAGGTTAAGCAGTGAGGCTACAGTATTTGAAGCATTTCTGAAAGCTCGAAATCTTCTACGCAAGAAGCCGCGCTCGAAAAGATTTTGATTGAGGAACGAGGAAGAGTTCATGTTTTGAATATCTAGAGCATTTGTATCCGTTGAATTCGATCCTTTCTTTCCTTTCCTTTTGACATTTTCTATTCTCATTGTTTAACTTTCTTTGTTTACTACATTTGAAATGAATAAATGTGAGGTATCCTTTTGTCCCTATCTGACCTTTTTCATGCATCTCATTATGTGTTTATTTACATGATAAATGGTGAAATGACATACTCTAAACAAAAGAAATGTTAAGCATTACCTGGATGAAAATTTGATAAGCACAAGAGTCTCAAAGTAAAAACAAAGTTCAATCGGGGGCAGAAGAGTGATATCTGAGAAAGGTCGATTACTCGTGAAGCTTGAAGACAGATATAAGGCCTGAAGAGAAAGTCGAGAATCAAAGTAATGAACATAGATCCTCAACAATCGTGGCTAAATGGACATACGAGAAACATGCCTAAGGCACAATGCCTAATTATTTAGGCATAAAGGCATTGAGGACAAACGTATGCATATCATGATAACATCATGCATGACATATACATGTATTCCAGCAGAGTGAGAGTATGTGATGATAGCTGAACTGAATCAAAGGAAAGACACCTAGTTCCGCTAGACGACAGGTTTTGGTATGTTGATGTTCAATTTCTGTTTTCATTATTATGTTTTTGAAAGAATCAACTCATATTGCTAGAAGTGAGTTGAGCCTCAGGTCACGTTGAGGTAATTTCAATTTCTGTTTTCAAAATTCAACTCATATTGCAAGAGATGAGTTGAGCATCGGGTCACATGTCGAGATATTTTCAAATTCTGTTATTCAAATTCTATTTTTAATTTTTACTGTCCTAAAACCAACTCATATTGCGAGAGGTGAGTCAAGCCTCAGGTCACGCTGAGGTATTTTTAATTCTTGTTGTTTCAAAAATCAGCTCATATTGCGAGAGGTGAGTTGAGCCTCAAGACACGTTGAGGTAATTTCAATTTATGTCCAAAATCAACTCACATTGCGAGAGGTGAGTTGAGCCTCGGGGCACGCTGAGGTATTTTTAGTTTATGTTTAAAAAGTTGACTCATCTTGCGAAAGGTGAGTTAAGCCTTTTAATTTTTGTTTTTCAAAAATCAACTCATATTGCGAGAGATGAGTTGAGCCTTGGCTCACGTGCTGAGCTATTTTCAAATTCCGTTCGTCAAAATCAACTCATATTGCAAGAGATGAGTTGAGCCTCGGGTCACATGTCGAGGTATTTTCAAATTCTATTATTCAAATTCTGTTTTTAATTTTTACTTTCCTAAAACCAACTCACATTGCGAGAGGTGAGTCAAGCCTCGGGGCACGCTGAGGTATTTTCAATTTCTGCTTTTCAATTCCTACTTTTTCAAAAAATCAGCTCATATTGCGAGAGGTGAGTTGAGCCTCAGGTCACGCTGAGGTATTTTCAATTTCTATTTTCAATTTATGTTGTTCAAGAATCAACTCATATTGCGAGAGGTGGGTTGAACCTTTTAATTTCTACTTTTTTAAAATCAGCTCATATTGCGAAAGGTGAGTTGAGCCTCAGGTCACGTTGAGGTCATTTCAATTTCTATTTTCAAAATTCAACTCATATTGCGAGAAATGAGTTGAGCCTCAAGACTCATTGAGGTATTTTCAAAATATGCGTTTCAAATTAAGTTTCAAAAAAAAAACTCAACTCATATTGCGAGAGGTAAGTTGAGTCTCAGGTCACATGTTGAGGTATTTTCAATTTTTGTTTTCAATTTATGTTTTTCAAAAAATCAACTCATATTGCGAAAGGTGAGTTGAGCCTTTTAATATCTATTTTTTTTAAAAAAAGTCAATTCATATTGCGAGAGATGATTTGAGCTCAAGATCACATGCCGAGCAAGAATAAAGATTGAAGTTGATGAAAGACACCATTTGGCCTCCTTGAAGTTGCAGTAAAGTAGGTCAAAGTTGCAAGTCTCGTCCCCCTAAAGTTGCAGTGGAGCTGATCGAAGATATCAAAGCTTGCCTTTTTAGAGTTACAGAAGAAAAGATCACAAACCCTATCTCACTGAAGCGATAGAAGAACAGATTGAAGTTGTAGACCTCATCTTTCTGAAGCTGCATGAAGCAGATCAAAGCTACATATCTCATATCTTTGAAGTTACACTGAAGTAGATTGAAGCTACAAGACATATATTAGAAGATGCAATGGACCAAAGCTACAAGATACGAAGGACTGGAAGAAGACTATTTGCACAATAAGAGCACCAATGAAGTCAAGACTCAGTAAGACCGGGCAAAATTGGCCTTTCATTTCGTCTTTGCTCTATTCCTGTTACACGACAATGAGCAAAGAGGGGCAGCTGTAGTAGGCCAATTTTGGCCCACTAATACCAAACCCATTTACCCCTCTTACAATCCAAACCCGATTGATCCATTTTAATACACTAAAACCCCTGCCCAAACCTTAGCCCAACTACCCAAAACCCAACACTTGACCCAGGCCCAGAAGCCCAAACTCCAGACTTAGGGTTTCAGAAACCTTAGCCTACTCAGCCGCAACCCTCCCCACTTGTACTTAGCCCCATACACTGCTCCACTATAGCGGCCCCATACCCCCACGCGTCTGACACCATCTGCCGCTACATGCTCCTCCTCCACCACCAGCACCTCCATGCCCTGCAAGATCAAGACAAAAAAACAGGACAGAATAATAGAAAAAGGATGTAAAAAGGGGTTATAAAACCCGAAATGAAGGACTGAAAACAGGGTTTTTTTTTGTTTTTTTCGGCATTTTAATACAAAAAAAAAACAGAAGCTAGAATTTAAAAAAAATACATAGATTTCAGTACTGAGATAGCAAGCATTCGGAGAAAAAAGGAAAGGCAAACGGAAAAGGTTACTTTTTTTTTATCCATTTTCTTTCGATTTCCATATACATATCTATACATTTTTTTAAATTAATATAAACCTAAAATCTATATATTCTAAGACCAAAAATAAATAAAAAATATAGTAAAAAAAATTTAAAAATTTTACCTTCGCGCGGTGGCCGGCGCTGGCGCCGGCGACGGTCCGGCGATCGGACCTGAGCCCTCCCCCTGGCTGGAAATCGCTCCGGGCTCCCCTCTCCTCTCTCCATTTTCTTTTTTTCCCCTCAGCTTTACAAATGATTTTTTTGAAAATTTTTGACTTTTATAGGGGGTCAAAACGCACCGTTTTGGACCCCCTACCCCCGGTTTAAATAAATAAAACGACGTCGTTTTGAACGCGGGTCGGGTCGACCCGACCCGCACCAGGTCAGATCCGCGTGTTTTTTAATTCAACGGTATATTTTCGCATTAGATCCTTCCGCATTTTCAGTGTTTTAAATCAGGTTTATTTTTGTTTATAATCTGGCCCTAAAATTTAATCTGACTTGCAATCTACTCCCTGTTGATGCGCGGCGTTTTGATAGAACAGGAATATTACTGATTCAGTCCCCCATGTTTCGCGCATGTTGCAATACGACCCCGTGGCTTATTTTTATTTTAGATTTGGCCCCAAAACTTCGATTTTAATCCAAGTTTGGTCCTTTTTTTTCGTTTATCTTTAATTCTTATTTAAATTTTCTTGTATTTTCATATTATTATTATTATTATTATATATTTTTATATATTTTTATTATATGCATATACATATATGTATTTATGTTTAGTATTTTAGCTACTTTATTTTAATATTTAAATGTTATGCTTGCTTTTATATATTTTAATAATATATTATTATTATCTTTATTACAATAGTGTATATTTTTATTTATGTGTATAAATTTATATATATAGAATTTTTGGTGTTACATTGTTGTTCTTCGTATTTTAATGCCATTACTATTATGGTTGTTAATGTAGTGAATGTGTTGTTGTATGTATACATCTTTGTATCGTCATTGTTATTATCATTAACCATAGTATATATTTTGTTATATATGTATATATCTATTTGTGCATAGCATTACTTTTTAATTACTTTATTCTAATATTTCTATATCGATTATATGTATATATATTTAATATGCCTATGTACATATCCATGTATTATTAGCTATTTGTTCCCTATATGTATGCATTATGTAAATATTTTAATATTATTTAACATATGTATTTTCGTTTTATATGCTTTACATACGTTTTTTAATATATTATACTTTATATATTGTTATGTATATTTTTAGTATATATATATTTGTGAAATATTATCAACAGTTTTATTATTTGTAAATAAGTATATATATCGTGCACATATTTTAATACTACATTCTACAAATTTTTATATTATGTATTTAGTCCAGCATTATATACTTAGTATTTCTAATATCCTTATTATTTATATCTATGAATGTATATGTCTACGTAGTATATTAGTAAGTCCATTTTTATATTGTTGTTATTTCTAATGTATATGCATATATCATCTATGTGTTATATATTATATATTTTCAATATTTTTGCATTATTGCCCTATATGTTATTTACTTCAGCATATTTTTAATTTTTCCATTTATTTATTTTTATTTCATCTCAATTTTGTTTTACATTACTTCAAGAATTTTATCCATGTCCTTCTAACTAATTTCAACAATCTAGGCAATATACCGATTTAACATTAAGTCATCGAGTTCATCGCTATGTTGGGTGAACGTCAATTGACTCGTGTTAAAGCGATATACCCTTCTCAAAAACCGGAATAAACTAAAATCTCTCGTCTTCTTTTAATTGGATCACGACTAAATTTTAATATTGAACTCGTATTTTTAAAAATCAAGACAATACGTGTTTATGAGATACAAATTTTGGGCGTCGCTAGGGTGCTAATACCTTCCTCGCGCGTAACTGACTCCCGAACCCTAGTTTTTCTCTGGATTTTAACGTGGACTTAAATTCATTTCTTTTCATTTTAAAAATAAATTTATAAGGTGTCCGATCACACCTATAAAAAGGATCGGTGGCGACTCCCCTTTTATTTCAAAATCGAACTTCAGTTTCTAAACTTTTTCATTAGATCGCCACAATTAGCGACCCCGAAACCAATTTTTACGTCGCTACATAGCAAAGAGGTTAAAAGGAATTAAATTAAATTAATAATATTTAATCAAAGAGGCCAAGGCTGCCTAGTGCCTATATCCCTAACTATGCCCTATATTTTATTTTTGGGTAAATGTTGATCCGTAAGTGATAAATTTTCGTAAAAAAAATACATTAAATGCAAATTTTATTTAATTAATACCTAAAAAACCAACTTTTTTTATAAAAAAAACTATTATTATTCAAAAGCTTTGACCTTTTGACCAGGTCATAGCGTTAGAGTCTCAGAATTCAAACGGGTTGTATAATTTTAGATTAGACTTTTTGGAGCCAATGGTCAACAATAACTCAACATTAATTAACTTCATTGTCTTTTGCCCGGTCGGTGTTCGATGTATCCTAGAGTCTGATTCCCTAACCAAGCGCCCTAACTTGTCCGTCATTCTCACGCTCCTTCCTCCTTGATCCCTTTTCACAATCCCATGCACGTGAAATCAGTACATGTTTTCAGTTTTCACACGGACATTTTGCGATTGGAAAATTTCCAGTCTTCGTTATTGTTTTTTTTTTGTTTTTTTTTCGTATCTCTAAAATCAATTAATTTACAACATAATATTAAAATAATAAAAAATATGATCTGGAATTTATTCTTAAAAACTCCCCGTAAATGTTTCACAATGTGAAGAATTTATTTGCAGGTAAAAGAAAAACTTATTCATTTAATTTAATTTTCTCTCAAATTAAATAAATTTTAATTAAATAGAAAATGAATGAAAGTTGAAGTTGTAGTAGTTGTTGGTCGACGGTGTTAGCTTGTCGGGAAAGAGGTGGGCGAATAATTACCTGGAGCTGACGTATATATTGTGTCAGCATTTACAACGCGCTTATTTTTATTTTTATTATTTCAAGTACAAATTACTTTATTGGAAAATGCCAAAATTTGAAATTAAAAAAATCCCAAAAGGACGTTTCCTTGTTATTTATATATTACTGAAAATTTGAGAATAGTAATAATCAACTAAAGTGCCCTTATGCTCTTGTTTTGTTGAATAAAAAAAATAAAAGATAATGAAAACTATTTTTTTAAAATAAATTAATTTAGATTATTAAAAAATATATATTAAATAATTATTAATTAGTCCCGATTGTACTAGTATAGTATATAGGGGTCTATAAATATTATGTTGCACATGGAGGCTTAAGAGTGGAAAAGTTTCATAGATTTATCTTTTCCTCTTGTCTTTCTAGGAAATTATTCTCAAATGAGTCAACAAAATTTTTAGATGATAAATTTACAAATGGGTAAATTAAAACTAGATTATCAAAGAGAATAAATTAACTCATTTTTTTATTTAAAATAATTAAAAATCACTAATGGATATACATGTGCTTCTCCCCCTTGCAAATCAAGTTCGAGTCGCTTAAATTTCCTCTATTCAGCAATTACCGAATACCATTGCTCGAAGTCAATGCTCGCACCTTTGGAGGTCTCTTTCTAAGGTATGACCATTGTTTTGTGAGAACTTAGCCTGTCAATAGGAAATGGCACTAGTATTTGTTGTTGAAAAGATCATTGGATTCCGACAATAGGTCTTTTTATAACGCAAATTCCTACTCATGCTATGGAGTTTGGAATCTTGACTTGTTTTTGTGGTTGGTTGTCAGAGGATGTGGTTAAGCAAATAAGGGTCGCAGAGAGTTAGATTTTTCCTCTGGTTAGCGTCTAAGCAAAGACTTCTAACTACTATGGAGCGTACTCGGCGGGGAATTGGACATAGTAGCTCATATTGTCCCAATTGATCAGCAACACATGTTTTTCTCTTGGACTCTTCAAGATTGGTTGACTTCTAACCTTTGTTGTCACACGAGGTTATCTAGACGAGGGGTTATTTGCTCTTGTCTTTTTGGATTAATTATTTGGCGCATCTGAAAGAATAATAATTTGTTTATCTTCCAAAATATTACTTGGTCAACACTTGAGATTGTCAATGCTTCTTTTAGTTGGGCTCAATTGTATGAGTTAAGCCATAATGGATACCTGCACAATTCCGTACTTTTGGTTCTCGAGCGCCCCTGATAGGTACGTGGTTACACTTATTCACTGATGGTGCAGTGGTTAGAGATACTGGAAGTGCTTCTACTAGTGGTGTGTTGCGTGATCATCTTGGAAATTGGATCTTGGGGTTCAATCACTATTTAGGGAGATGCACACCTTTTAAGGCTGAGCTATAGGGTATTTTAGATGGTTTACTCGTTTTGCTTAATGAAGGTTTTAAACGGGCCACGATTTAGACTAATAATCCAAAGGTGGTCAGAGCCTTAACATAGTCAATATAGTTGCTGATTGGTTGGGTTTAACGTAGAAGATAAGTCTACAGGTTTTCGATGACGCCGCCAATGAAGTTTTAGGAATTATACAATAAGACAAAACTAATAATGCTTTTAATCAATCTAATTTGATATTATCACAAAAAAAAGCTAAAAAACTTTATGATGTAATTTGGAGTTTTAATGTTATGATTAAAGTTAACTAATCACTGATTAAAAATTTTATTAAATGGTTGGCCGAAAATAGAAAAAGAGAGTCACGTAAGTTTAATTATAAAAATGGTGAGACAAAAGTTGTTTCTAACATAATAACATACTACTTAGTATTTGATTAAAGTTATCGAATATATATTATGTGAACTTACAAATTGACATGAAAATTAACATCACACATATATATATATAATTGAAATGTGAATAACATATGTGTATACATATAGCCCTATTTCATGAATTCATATAGTAACAATAAATAAAATACAAAACTAAATTTGCCACCAAAAGGTATGAAATTAATATATAATTTCATCCATTGTTTACAAATTTGAAAATTCACTCGAAATTTAAGAAAAATTTAAAAAAAGTATTTAATATAAAAAAGATTTGGATAAAAAAAAGACATATTTTTAATATGAACTGAATTGGATTTAAATAATCAAGACTCGAACTTGATTTAACCTAGCATATTTTCTAACTATATAATATATTATTTTTATCTATTTTTACGTGAGTTATATCACATAAAAAAATAAATCGATAATAATATATGATATTATAATGTAAACATTAAAATTTTAGTCATGTTTATAATTTTTTTTTGAAAAAATTATATGAATAAACTTAAAAAGAAATGTTAATTATAAAACTTATTATCTTATACACTACTAGTGAAATAAAAAAACTCCACAAGTGAACCTAGGATAGTGTCATTTTGTTTTTAGGGTGTAATAAAATATATAGGGTTAACGGTTAACATGTGCACTACATATGTATAGTAAAATATTTTAAAAAATAAGCATATATTAATTTTTTAAAATTATTTGTAGAATAAAAAAAATTAAGAAATTTTAAATGATATTTGAAATGTACTAATATTATATATCAACTCACCTGATTTGGATAAACGCCTGATTAGCTTAATTAATTTTTGAAAAAATTTAAAAAGTTAAAAAGCTGAACCGCGAAAAGAGACGGGCCCCCGTCCACACACACAACCGGTTAAACCGGTTAAGAATACGCGTACGCAAAAGTGGACCCAAAAAAGAAGAGAGGGCGGTCCAAAAGCAATAAATGCC